>NW_017731399.1:3555603-3556584 GCF_001890085.2 Hipposideros armiger
GATTTATTAGGACCAAGGGAATGCTTTTGGCCAAGGTATTTGGAGGGTCTCTACAAATTTTGTGAGTTGAATCTTACTAATGTCATTAGTGCATTCAACTAAATCTGAGCATTAAGGGCAGTAAGCACAGTGAAAGGGTTGTAAAACTGGCCAAACAGCACAGACTTGTCAAAGCACCTGGCCACTAAAATGGGTTCCCTGATCACTATGGAGTTCAAGAGAGGTTCCCCAGTTAGGGATAATCTTCCAAAAGGACTTTAGTGACAAAAGAGGCCAAAGCCTGTCCACAAGGGAAAGCTTCAGTCCAATGTGAAAACATACAGACCGTGACTAAAATATATCTATGAGACAGGGAAGCTGTATGAAATCCATTTGTCAAACTTTGAATGGTCCATTAGACAATTTAAAATGTTTGGGAGCAGTGTGAACAAGTTTCCCTGAGTTGTACTTTGGACAAGTGGGACAAGTGAAGTAGGCACTTTTTGCAGCCTTAAAATTTCCCCACCAATATTGAATCATGAATGCTATCATTTTGTCAGTGGACCAATGGTTAAATACATGTACAGTAGTTTGGAGTGGGAATTTTAGAGTCTCTGGTAGGACTGGGTTGTTATTTGGCCCAAACCAGAGCCTTCTGTTTTTATCAAACCAACAATTGCTGGATTTCCAATCTTGTTTTTCCTTTTTAGAGGCCAATTGTTGTGATTCTCTAGCCAGTTTTTCTAAGTTATTATTTGGGGAAATACCCCTTGGGACCATGACAGAAGTTTAACTGCTGCTGGTTCCTTTAAGGGCAGCATTCCTTGCAGAAGTGTCAGCAAGGTGGTTTCCCTTAGTTTCAGAGAGTCAAGTTTAGAATGCCCTGGGATCTTAATAGCTAAAGTAGCCGGTAAAAGTATAGCATCCAATAATTCCTGAACATACTGGCCATTTAAAATTTTATTTCTGCTGGAAGTACTCGTAAGCAAGCCACATTGCTTG
>NW_017731399.1:3561845-3563751 GCF_001890085.2 Hipposideros armiger
GGGACACTGCTGAAAAGCAGTAATTCCTCATAAGGAGATGAAGGGCTGAGTTCTGGGGCCAAGTATGAGAATTGGAAGCAAGGGTCTGATACAAGGAATACTTAGAATGTTGCACCATTTCTTTTTCTTTTGTCCTTCTAACTCACATGACTTCCCCCTGCCCCCCATCTGTCTTCCAAGTTCTTTTCGTTCTGTACTGCTATGGGATACTGATTTCTATTCATCTAGAGCTCTCACAGTTCCTCCCATCCCTTTCACAGGTGACTGGTCAGGCCTCCAGGCCCTGCCTCTGGACCAGGCAGTGTAGAAGGAAGCATTTGCTGGGAAACAATGACCAGGACCCAAAAGGGAAAGACCATTCTCCCCCACCGTCTCCATCAGCCTTTCCCCCCACGGCTGGGATGGGGCATGATTTTCTACTTAAAACCAAGAGGCAAGGAGGAGTGCACCTCCGTCTCCGGCGAGCTGCCAGCCTTTCACTTCAGCCCACAGCACTGTGCACACCTCAAGAACCAATATTTGAAAAACGCTGCTTCAAACCTTACCTTCTCTCAGGAGGTGGTGTGGCAGCGGGGGCTGCCCAGCATTCCTTACAGCCAATACCGCTTTGACCATCTCTACAATGCAGACAACATTATCCAGCCTTTCCACATCAGGAAGACCCGACCTGAGAAACCTGTCAGCTTCAAGGTCTTAGATTCTTCAGGTCCCTCAGCAAGGATCACCTCCACAGCTGTCAAGACAGACAGTTCTGCCAATCTAATGAAGCTGAAGAAATCAAAGTCAGCACGCGCAGTCCGGGAAACAACACGTCCTCTCATCCTTCGTCCCTGCAGGGATCCAGATATGTTGAGTCTGTCGCTTTCTCCAGATGTGAGCCTGGAGGAGAGGGAAACCTGGCTTCCCCCTTCTGAGAAGGAGGCCAGAGTCTGGGAGGCCATCGTGCTGGAAAAGCTGAACAAGCGCACGGCCCGGTGGATCCAGAACAAGCGTCCGCTAAGGCCTGGGGCGTCCCCCAACAAGTGGCAGAGCTTCTTGCACCAGCAATACGACTGGAGCCACATCCGGGATGAGCTCACTTCCGCCAGTGACCTGGAGCTCCTGAAACAGCTGGAGGAAGAAGAGATTGCAGATTTAGAGCATCCAAGTGTCATCCTGCCCACTCAGGAAAAAAAGAAGCCAGAGCTGCTGCTTTCTGCTTATTATAGGTAGACTCGCTGGGCCTCAGACATGCCTTTAAGAATCCCTGGCTCCCCATCAAGGAATCCCGGGTGGACCCACACTCATTTCAGAAAGCACTCTCCCATCAACTCTTGTTTCCCACCACCACCTGCTCTCTAAGATCTCCATAAAGTTTCTCATAAAGTTTCTCAGCCTAGGCACTATTGATATTCTGGGCTGGATAGTTCTTTGTTGTGGGGGGCTGCCCTGTGCATTGTAGAATGTTTAGCATCATTCCTCTGGATGCCAGTAACACTCTAGTTGTGACAACCAAAGATGTCTCCAGATATTGACACATGTCTGCTTGAGGGACAAAATCGCTCCTCGTTGACAACCGTTGCCTTTAAAGGGATTGGTTGTCAGCCTTTCCTTTCTGCTAATCCTATCCATGTGTTCTCAGAAATGTATCCATTGTGAGAATGAGAAAGGCAGAGCCCTCATGGCTTTGAGGTTTGGTCCTGCCTAACTTTGAATAGGAGCCAGCATGTCACTGACTCAAAAATTGACTGGCAGGAGGACAGAGAAATAAACAACCTGAGAGAAGAGGATTACTGAATTTCTCAGATTCCTTCCTTCTCATTTATAGCTAGAGGGAAGACTAGAGCTATGATAATATCTCTGATTACCAAAAGTGAACTGAAAGTAAGTGGAGGGCCGGCCAGTGGTGGTGCGATGGTTAAGAACT
>NW_017731399.1:3568775-3595753 GCF_001890085.2 Hipposideros armiger
AAACAAAACAAAACAATACATTAGGAATTAATGGCCAATTATACTCTGCTTTAAATTGTAATATATCAAATATTGTATTTTATGAGCAAACCCTGTTACATATAAACATATTTATGTTCCTAAGGATTTATTAAACTTATAAAAAGGTTTGTAGTTAAGAGCTTGCTCAAGAGTTTGAGCTCTGAGCAACAGTGGTTTGAGTCCCGGCCCGAGATGAGCAGCCGCTGAGCTGCCAACAGGTGGCAGGATGGCTCAGCTAAAAAAAAACAAAGGTTTGTAAATATCTCAGCTTTTCTCCCCCAATCTCTTTTGCCCAGCATCATGGCTTTATCATGTCTGTAGTCAGGACTTTTCATAACTCCATATGGGCCTTGTACTCAGTTCCTTATATAATCACAGGAACGTTTGGTCTCAAGAATTTTGTTTGGCTTGCTCTTAGTCAGGAATAGGAATGTGATGCTAGCTGGGAACACAGGGCCTATGGCAGTGGGGTGAAAATATCTCATACCGTCTCAATGTACAGCTTGCAGGCCTGTGAAAGGAGCCTTCCGCTGGACTGGTTTGCCCACCCTGGCCAAGGATGCGCTGCTGCAGGTGGGTGGGGAGGATGTGCCTAGTAAGAGCAGGAAACTGAAGACGCAGGCAGAATCACTGAAGGAAGATGCAGCTTGGAAACTGGCGGTCCTGCGGAGGGTGCTACAGGAATGGAAGACTGCCTGGGGTCTAAGTAAGTGAAGGGGCTGGGTGTGGGGGGGCGTCCAGAGATATCAGGATGTATCAGTGAGGAGGGCTCGTTTTCAATCAAACCGAGGGAAAGTCCATCCCTCTCTGGTGAAACAAAAATCTGGTTGCCTCATCAAGGATAGACTATACAAGAGCCTTTCACACAGTGCTAGTTGACATGTATCTGGTGCTTTTTGCATGGGCAGGTTTTATTTCAGTAATTTGTGGAAACTCACTACATTGAGAACTCTTCATAGGCAGGAACCCTAACTTACTGACCTCTGAAACTTTATGCTCAATAAATGATACATGAAGGGAAGGGTGAAATACGCTGCCCAAACAATGAAAATGTAGTGACCAAAAGAAACAGTAGTTGTTTACCATACAAACAACCCCTCTCCAAAATTCAGTTGGGATTATCATAGATCTGCTTTGCCTTGAGAGATATGGGAGTAGAAGGCGGAATGCCTGGAGCAGAGTAAGGGCCTAGGAAGGACTGCTGAAAGCTACGAGATCGGAGGACTCAGGGGCTGCTGCCTTTCAGAACATGAGACATGAGTTTAGTCAGTGCAGGAAAGAGGCGCGCCATGTTGTAAACTGGATCAGATAAACAAAAAGGGTTGAAAAAGAGATACCGAGTAAAGGCTACTAGTCGGGAACAACTACAGATGGTGGAAGCAGTGAAATAAAAGCTCGATAACTGCAAAGAGAGCAGTTATCAATAAAATGAGGAAGGCCTTGAAAGCCAGACGGAAGAACCCTCAAAGGTAAGGAAACCTGATGATAACCACAATCATGAACATTTGAGCCCTTATTATATTGCCATTTATTTTGCTAAACGTTGTCCAGGTATCTCATTTAACACTCAGTCACTCAATATGGTAAGTTCTAGTATTATTCCCATTTTACAAGTGAAAAATCTCAAGCTCAGACAGGTTAGGTAACTTATCCAAGGTCACAGAGCTAATCACTGTGATTCCAAACCAGGTATGTCTGATAAAAAAGTGCCCTTAACCACTATGTTTTATTGCCCTTTATTTTCCAGATGGTAACAATGAAGAGTTACTTAAGCAAAGAGAGAGAGATTATAGGATGGGATTGGGGGTAGTTTTGTTTGGGAACTGACCAATAGGGTACATGGATGATCAGAGAAATAACTTCCCCAAAGATCTCATCTCTGGGGCCCTTTATTTTTCTGAGCTAATGTTTTGCTTGAATTGTCCTGGGGGGAAGGGGACTTGTCACATGCCTGCAGCTCAATATCTAACCCTAACCAGGTGGTTCTCTTCTCATTTCCCTCCTTGCGGCATAGTCATCGAGTGGCACCATGAGACAATAGAGGGTCTGTTGCGGAGCTTGGCGGACATGCATGATGACATTCGGATCCAAGCCATTGTCACATGTGCCACAGCTGCTTTAGAACGGCCCCGGATTGCCATCAGCGAGGGGGACTCAGGTGAGAGCCAGACTGACGGACTTGAGAATACTATGGACAGGTTTCCCCCTGCTATCCAAAAGCAGAGCGTTCCTATCAAACCCTTTGTAGGCCGAAGTGGTGTAAAGCGAAGAGTTATCCCCCACTTTATGAAAGTTCCCGTTATGCCACTTTGCTTTTACAGAAGACCTGCGTTAGTACCGTAATAGTGTGTAAAAGTGAAAATCTTCTTCAGATTCCCTTTGGTTAGCGAAAACAGGTACTAATACAGAACTGTAACCTACTGAGGAGCTGTTTTAACAAGACACAGAACCCCAATAATGGAAACTATAAATGCTAATGACATAAAACCAGCTGACTCTCACTTATCCTTTAAGTGCCCTCTGACATATCACCTTTTATATGGGCTGATACCTTTTCCTTCTCTGCTGCTGGTAGCATCCTAATATTATTCCTATTCTAATATTTGTCACTCTGTCATAATTATCAGTTTACTTCTCTGCCATCCCTACCGGCAAGGAACTCTTTAAGGGCAGGGACTAATTTTAACTCTACAGAATTGTCAGGTAGTTAAAGTTTCATTTCACTTATTTCCTGTCTATTGAGTTCCAGATATGGGCATTTTCCCTCCAAGTTGTCAAATGTGCTGCTCCCTCTGCTGGAAAACGCTTCCTCTTTCTCTTCACCTGATTATATTTGCCCTTCAGTTTTCAGTTAAGGTGTCACCTCTTCTGAGGAGTCTTCCCTGTCCCTCCACCCAGACTTGGTTTGGGGTCCCTGCTATATGTGTCCACACATGTACATAAAAAACAAAAAACAAAAAAACTATAACTGCTTATTTCCTTGGGTATTAAATGGGATAATGTATTTTCAGTGCCTGGAACACAGAGAAAACCTTTAATAGGCAGCAACAGATATTATAATCTTATTCCCAAATTTTCCACATACTTACAAACAACACCTTTGTCTTGCCCCAGAATTACACATTTCCTGTGATCCCTTTCACATGTGCTGAGTGTCTAGATTTTGATTTGTCTTGTTTCCTCCCCACACCTTCCCCCCCCAAAATGATCTTACTCATTATTTCTTGAACTATTCAATTGACTTCTATCATTCCCCTGAAATACACATATTTCCATCTAGCCCATTCTTAAGAGATGGCATAGCAGTGGAATAAAAAAGACAGACTAGAATCCTCAAATCTTAGTCACAGGTCCAGCTCTGCCACTTCTTGGGAAGTCAGTGAATGCTGAGCTTCAAATTCCTTATCTATAAAATGAGGATAATTGTGGCCAAAAGGTTAACAAAACCCTTCCCTTTCTACTTGAGAATTAGAACTTCAGTTAAATGCCTACTTGTTGCTCTGGTAAACTGATAAGGACAGAATTATCTTTATAGGCAACATTGCTTGTGATAAAAATGAACCCTCACTGATCAGTTACAATTGGACTAGTAAGAATTATAAATGAAATATAAATCCCTCAAGGGGGCACCATACTTTGGGCTTCCATGAATACTGTGCCTGCCGTTTGGGACCCTAGAATTTTATCTACAGAGTTGTTTAAGAGATACTAACTCCTGTGGAACATAAGACGTGTATCCAGAATGGATTCCATGCTCCTGGCCTGTCTCCAGAAGGCTCCGTGGAATGCTATACAAGCTGTCTCAAGAACTCTGGCCAAAAGGAGCGCCTGATGCTGCCCTGTTGGCAAACTGTGCTCCCATCCTATGTCCTTCTGCAGATTGGTGCCATGTGTGGCCTATGATAATCTTGTGAGTCTGACTGTTTAGTTAAACCAAGACTCCTGAAATGCACATATTTCAGGTGAGCTCTGCAGTAAGGTTGGAAGACTGAATGAGACTGGAAAACACTATATAAATGGCAAAGTGCTACCTAAATATAATTGCTATTATTAAAAATGCAAAAATCTATAAGGTAAATAGGTTGACTTTTCATCACTAAAACTAATGGTGAGGGTCACCATAGCCTAGCTGGAAACATTCTTCTTTGGCTTGAGTACAGCACCTTAGGGGCCAGATGATAGACTGGGAACTGGCATATTCAGCACAGAAGTGAGCCATAGAATCTTGCCCATTGTAGGGGCTCAGCTAAACCCTAATTAAGTAGCAGTAAGCACCTGCAACTGAGACTGAGGTCAGCCACCATGTGGCTATGGAAGGAAGCTGTTTCAGAGAAAAGCAGAGACTAGCACCCTCTTCCCTAGCTCTCTTTTGATCACAGATGAGGAGATTGTGAAAGCCCCACCGATCCAGGACTTGCCAGAGGTCCTACAGCCCGCCCTGGAGGCTGCTCTTTGTGACAAGAATATCAATGTGCAGATAGCAGCCGCGCTATGCCAATATGCCCTACAGTCACATAATCCCCTTGCCCAGGACATCATGCAGACTGCCCTTTTGAAGGGTGAGTATCTGTTACTTCTGACCTGGGTATATGGGGGAAAGAGAGGACACCTTCCCATCAGCTTTTCCTAATCCTTTCCTCTTCACTACCATGCTCTAATGTCTACTGTACTGGGTTTGTGTTTATGTTAGAACATCCAAAAATTCGTTCTTCCTAGGTACTTTTACAAAATAGATACACTGTCACCTAGTGGTACCTGGGCTAAGCGTTTCATCGATGGTTCTATTTACCTAGAAACCACACCCTTTCACGCAACTATTTTTTTTTTCATTGAAAAGATGATGTAACGATATTAAAGAATACTTCCCGAAAACGAAAAACTCACCACTTGAACATATATCATGCTTCCATTTTTGCACATTAATTTACAGGCATTGTCCACATGCATTGTTGAATACAAGCAAAAGGTCTTTCAAGTGATAGGCCCAAGGTTCCTAACTACTCAGAGATGTGTCTATTCCTTGTCTGAGGGCTGGAGGAGTGGAAGGGTGAGGGGGTGGAGACAGATAAGGACAACTGGCTGACTGGTTGAGCTTTCTGCATAGACACTCGCAAACTTGTTTCATCTGTCGTAAGAAAGCCTTCACTCCAGACTTTCCCATCCCTGGGGGGAAGAACAACTGTCTCTCAGCCAGGCCAGAAGTGCCTTACTGCTGTTAGCTAACCGGAGCCTTTTAGAATTTAACTTTTCACGTTAAGATTTTCAGTCTACATTTTAAACCTTGATATGATCCATTTAAATTAAGATTTATAAGATTTAAATATGGGATAGGATTTCTAGACTGAGAGGAGCACAGGGAAGTGAGTTAACTGGCAGGTAGCAGCCTTGGGTACCAACCCAAAGGCTGTTCTTTCTGCGGGGAGATCAGGTCGCCATCTCGGACTCCTTTTTTCACCCCACTGTGGCAGGTAATAACGTGGATAGCTGGGCTGCTGCTCAGTGCTTGGCTCTGGAAGGTACAGCCACTTACCCTGTGATTAAGAAGATCCTCCATCAGATGTTCAACAAGAAGGATGAAGACACTGAGCAGCAGTCTTGTATGCTCCTGAGCCATCTCAGTGAGAAGGTAGTATGTGTCCATTACAGGGTCAGGAAAAGGAACCAAGTTTGGGGGAACAATTGGGTCTTTGAGGTCAGTGCATGTTAAGGAATCGAAAATGCAGGTAGGAAAATCTCAAGCATAGGTACAAGTGGACCAAGTGTGATTGAACTTGGGTGGAGGTGTGTATACAAGGTTAGAGGGACAACAGCTAGCTGAGAGGAAGGTGAGAAAAGTAGGTTGCAGATGGTTTCTGCATATGCAAGAAGAGTTGTGATACGTAGAATGTGCTTCTGCTGTAAGTTTACCCTAGAAAACCACACAACCTACAATTGTGTTTACTTTCAGCAGAAATGTGAAACTCACAAGGATTTAGGCACATAAAAATAAAGTCAGGAAGAGAAGGCCCCAGTTTTCTGCTCAGATGACAAAATCTGTATTTTGTTCTCTGATTTATGATCCCCGCAGTTAGTTGGCTTAATGGAAGAGTGCTCCATGTTTTATAAACCCACTCTTTCTTAGGGATGGGTATCTCATGTACTTGTGACATTAATTATGTTGGATGCCATGTTAGGATGAAAGTTCTCTGAGGTTCTAGCATTTCTAAAAGTGATAATGAATATCCATACAAGGCTTCCATTTCCTCAGACCCTAATACACACCATGCTTGCTGTGGAGCTGAATAGCCGTCAATGGAAGGACCGGATTATGGCCTGCCGGGCTCTCTCGAGGATCTGTGGAAACGTCTGTTTGGTAAGCCTTCTCTTCCTGTTTCCAGGACACAAAGTCTAAGCAAAACTAGAGCCCTTCCACTCTTTGTTGCTATCTAGTATCCCATTCTTACCAAACAGATCTCTTGTCCCCACATTGCTACCTTTTACTCCTAACCCAGAATTGCCTTCAAATGCCAACATGTCTGTGACTTAAGCCACTGCTTATCAGCATGGTGGCAGTCCACAAACTGTTCATAACCCACCCACAATGAAATAAGCGAAAAAACTAAGAGTTTAAAAAATTTTATAGTAATTTGACATTGCCTCACTATCAATGACATTTTTCTTGCTGAAAAATTAGTCCTTCGTCACAGATAGTTTAAGCACTGACTTAAATTACCAAACAATCAAACTACATCAGTGTCTATGTTGGCTCTGAGTGTTCAGCACACATACAGAAGGTATAAAATACAGTCCTTACTTTAAAAAAACTGACATTATAGTTGGAGTAACAAAACTAACAATACACAAATGATTCAAGAACAAGCGATAAATGTAAATGTAAGGTACTCTCCTAACTTTTCAGAGAGACTAGTATGGGCTGAACTTACCAGTTAAAGTTCTGTGAAGGAAGGTGGGACAGCTGAGCAAGACTTGGAAAGAACTGAAGGGGGACTTCCAGGAAAGGGATACCCTGACCATCATTTTTGAATCAACCTTAGCTGTCCAAATGGGATTTCCCCCTTCTTCCTATGTCACTGTATCTTTTTCTTATAACACTGAGTACCTCCAAAATGGCCCAGAACGTTACCATTCCCATAAAAATGGTAACGCATTTTTTTTTGACCCTTGCATTTTGATGTGGAAGGCACAAAATATAGCCATTTAGTATAATCACCTGAAGACTTTTTAGTGTTGAGTTAATTCTGCCTCAACTGCTATAGTACCCTGCTGCTAAAGTCCTGGACCAGGAGTACAGCCATTGCCTGGGAGCTTGTAAGAAGGGCAAAATCACCGGCCAAGTTGCTCAGTTGGTTAAGAGCTCACTCACGAGGGCAAACTCTAAGCAACAGGGTCGCCAGTTCGATTCCCGGCCTGAGCTGAGCTGCAGCTGAGCTGCCAACAGGTGGCAGGATGGCTCAGCTAAAAAAACCCCAAAAACTACAACAAAAAAAGAAGTGCAAAATCTCACCTAGGTCAACTCAGTCTGAACCTGCATTTCACAATATCATTTTAACATCTGATTTATTTACAGTCATCTCCTTAGCATTTGTCAATCAGGATTGCCAACTGAAAGTAAAGATGCGTAGAGCAAACAGGGGCTGGGGTAAAGATGAGAACTCTATATCAGACAGCTGGAATTAAGAAAGGCAGTACGTCCATAGCTCATTCAGTAAGCAAGCAGTTTATGACCACATCCTACATGCTAGCAACTATGCTAACACTGAGAATGCAGACAGTATATATTCACTTGGTAAATGTTATAAATACCGTATTTCCTCATGTATAAGATGCACCCTTTTCCAAAAAATTTGGAGTCTAAAAACTGGGTGCATCTTATACAGTGGTAGGTTTTTTTACTTGCATTTCCTGCTTGTTTTTTTTTGCACTCATACAACCACTGTATAAGACGCACCCAGTTTTTAGACCCCAAAATTTTCGGAAAAAGGTGCATTTTATACATGGGGAAATATGGTAGCTATAACAGAAGCAGTTGTAAGGTATTATGGGATTTTCCTGTGCTTACAGAGGACAGAGGGGATCCTGTTCACTGAGGAGATGCTTTTTGAGATAAATCCTAAAAGAGTAGAAAACATCAAGTACTATATAGGGGTGAAAAAGGGAGATTTTCAGGCAGGGAGAATAGCGTGGACATTCACATAATCATCAGCTACAACTGTAGTAGTCTGTCTTTTCCTGAGTGAAGTGCTAATAATACACGTAGCCAACTGTCCTGGACTTTCAGTACTAAACCCAGGAAAATCCCAGGCAAACTGGGATGAGTTGGTTACCCCATTAATGTGTCACCTTCAAACCTTGTCTCTCAAGCACAGTTACATTGGCCCCAACACAGTTTAGTAGTTTAAAGCATAAGCTTGGAAAACAGACCTAGGTCTACACTCAATTTGTTAACCTTCGACAAGTAAATCTAAGCCTCCATTTTGTCATCTGTAAATGGTAATATCTACCTCATTGTATTGTTTGGGAGGATTGGGTAAAAACTCTCAGCACAGCGCCAAGTACGAAATTGATGTTCAATAAATGGTAGCTAATCATTATACCTATTTATAGGACATAAAACGTAAGTTGATCCAGTTGATGTGGAGTGACTGGAATAAGAAAGTAAGACAAGCAGCTGCCCAAGCTCTGGGGCAAATGAGTCTTGGGAAAGAGGTGCACGACATAATCAGGTAAACCTAGTCAACGTAAGAGAGAAACGTTTCTATTCTTAAGTGCCCAGGGGCCCTGGGAGCCAGCAGCCAGCATTTGTTGAGCTGCTCTATATGCTCAGTATCGTACTAGTTTCCACTGCAGGATTATTTTTTTTTAATAAAACAAAAAGTTAATAGTCCCTACAGATAATAATGTGGTAAAGAATCATTGAGTGCCCACTAGATGTCTGAGAGAGTCCTGTGAGGACTGAGTCCCAGTTATTCCAAGATGTGTGCCCAAGAAGCCACAAGCCCAAAGAACACACCAGGTGGCTGAGTGCAGGACATAGGTTTATTGAGACTTACAGACTGGGGAGAGTCTCTGGTGACGGCCTTCTGAAGGGGTAGCACTCCGCACCCAGGCAAAGAAGCGAGGTTATACAGATACAGCAAACAAAGCACATTCTGTGAGAAAAACCATCTGGCAGGCCTTGCTGGCCTACTCCCATGCACACAACGTCCCAAGAAGCTGGGAGACTTTGACTGCTGGTCAGTGCACAGAACTGGCTGTCTGATAAGCAGTGTTCCCAAAGAGCCAGGAGACCTTGACTGCCTGCTAGCTTATGTGACTGTGGGCCAGGCCCTAACATCCAAAAGTATGACATGATTTTGATTACACAGGCAAAATCTAGTAAGGTCAAATTTAAAGGAGGATGGATAAGACTACATTGGCAGGGAGGAAAAGAAAAGACATTCCAAGATGGGAGCCAAATGCAGAAATGAGCATGGCAGATGTGAAGGCAGTGAAGAGAACTTGACTGCAGTAAGGGGTGCATGCTGAAAGTTTCCTTATACTCATTCAACATAGTTTAGTGCCTAGCACATGCTAGGTAAATAGGGATTCAAGTAAATAAAACAGCTGACATCTCTAACCAGTGAAGCTTAACCTCATGGGCACACGGCCAACTAGCAAAGAATGGGAATGGATAATGGAGAGCCTGCAGAGGTTGGACTTTATCCTGAGGGCATTAGTGCAGGGTGAGGGGTGGGATCCCCAAAAGTTTAAGGAGGAAAAATAAAATCACCTGTGCCTTATAGAATCAAGCTGGGTCAAGGAAATTCCCAAGAGCGTGTGGAAGCCCTGTCCCTGATTGGTGGGCTCAAGCTCATGACCGCCAAGCTTCTCCCAAACTTCCTGAACTGCTTCTCTGATGACTTCATGGCAGTTCGGCGGGCAGCCTGTTTGGCAGCAGGTGCCCTGCAGATCCGTAACACGATGGTGAGTCAAGGAAACATTCCCATCTTACCTGATTAACGAGTAAAGGGCTTCCCTTGTTGTACATAGTACATTCACCATTCTGTGGGAACACAGAGAGATCAGAACCAGGAAGGTGGCGGGGTATATAGGCCACACCAATCAGTTAGGACTTAGGACCACATTTAGCTCCCAGACATCCCACTTCACTCTAGAGCAAATCCCTGAATCCTGTTCTCACCTCAGTTGTGGGCTTCAGGTTCAACTCCAGTGAATGGAGCTATAATCCCATGTTATTAGGGGAAAACCTGATGGAGGTATTCAAAAGAAGCCTGCAAGGCCATACATAGACCTGTGAGCTGAGAAAAATCAATTTACAGACGTAAGATATTTCAGCTAATATATTATGTGTACAGGCTAGTGCTTCAGGCTCCAGCTCATTTGTCACTTTGACACGATCTGTCACTTTTTAGTTACAGTACATTTTAGAGACAAGAGGGGTCCCGGTCTCTGGTTCATTCTTGCTCTGGTCCTCTTCATTCAACCCTGCCTTTTATCTATCCCAGGTCCTTAAATGCCTTCTGAATCTGATACAGAGAGATCCTTACTGGAAAATCAAGGCCTTTGCCATTCGAGGTAGGACAGAGTGGCCCCAGCAACTCAACCTCAAATACCTTCCCACATGCTAGTACAGATGATCCCCAGACTCTCTAGGAAGGGGGCGGAGTATAGGGGAGGGGATGATCATATACCTACTCAGAAGTTCCTTCCTGAGAAAGTCAAGATTTTTTTCTTTTTAATTTTTAGTTAAGGATCCTGAGTCTAGGTCAATGTTAAACTTGTTAAGGCAAAGGACTGATAAGACAGTCCCTATTAACTGTCTTATCCAGTTCCAAGTAGGTATCCACTGTTGAATACACCGGCTTTCTCTGGAGGCTTCAACTATAGGACTTTATAAGGTCAGATCACATTCAAGATGGTTACAGACTTAAAACCCTACCATCAAATTTTCCTAGTTTCCTTCTAAGGATCTTAGGCATTGTTTCTGTCTGACAGTCTCTGGCAGGTCCCCAGAAGGATCAGCTCTAGGTAAACCTGTGAAGTAATTGTGCCTCCTTTCCCCATCACCCTGCTTTGACTAGGATGGTCTTCTGAGTTATCTGTCCCATATTTCATCCCTACATATATAGGTAAACTGGCAAAGATGGGATGAAACACCCCTCCTGGAAATCCTTTGGAGATGTCCTCCTCAAACCCATTCCTGAAATTCTAATGATGACTGTCATTTAAAAAGGAAGATACAAACAAAATAAAGACTTAGTTTAGCATTTGCAATAATTAATACAGCCGGTGGCGGACTACACCTTATTATTTATTAAGGACATTTCTGGAGGCTAGGATGTAGCCGCCAGCTCATTCTTAAATGACAGTGGAACATGCTGTCCTCTGATCTCTGCAGCTCTGGGACAGATTGGCCAAGTGAGTCCCCAGCTGACAGATCTCCTGCTCTGGGCTATCCACTATGAAAAGTCACCAGGTGTACGACTAGAAGCTTGCCGTAGCATCCTAGCCCTCAAACTTCAAGGGGACCGGGTCAGGGAGACCTTCCTAGACGTGCTGCTCCTAGAAAACCATGATGCTGTTCTAAAGTAAGCACTAAACTTCTAGTTCCTTCCACGACCTGCTGCACTGCCAACTCTCTACCCTTGTTAACAGAGTACATCCCTGCCTTTCCAGGCTGCCTAATGGCTGTAAAAGCACAAGCTCACCTGGGCCATTTGCCTACTTGCCCAAGTGGGTAACAGAAAAACTGACCTAAATTAGATTGAAAGTCAAGCTTATATAGTTCACGTACCTATTGTCCATCCAGTGGTTTTAAGTTATTCATTTATTCAACTAACATTTATCAAGTGCCTACTGTGATAACAGGTTTTAGAATAAAAAGACCAGGGTTTGAATTCCAGATCAGGCCTACATTAGTTATGTGAGCCTGGGTAAGTTACTTAAACTCTGAGCCCATTTTTTTCATATAACAAATGCAGATGATAAGTCTATCTATGTGTTTGTGGTGATGATTAATGAGATAGCATGGTTAGTACCTGTCATAAAGATGTACAATAAATTGTACCTATTAGTATCTTCAAATATATCATCTCAAGGCCTTTTGAGCCTTGCCTTTGCTCGGGGCCCGCTTCAAACTCTTTGGAGTGTACTTTCTTTTCTAATTATGGCCCTTGAGCCATTCTCTACTTTTTCTCTCGCTTCTGCTTCTTTGAAATGTATTTTTACTTCTAATAAACTCCTTTTCTGCAACTTAAAAAATATATATGTATCATCTCAAAAACTACACAACACCTCTGTAAACTAAGCATCATACCATTTTTGCACATAAGGCTCAGCAAAACTGCATAGCTAGGATTAGGATTTAGGATTCTTGTCTGATTCCAAGTCCATTATTTTCCAGCCCCATACTTTTTTTAAGGATGGGAAGAACAAACTAAGAAGCCCTTCTTATCTTTCAGGGAAATTTACCAGGCAATGAAGATACTCAACATAGAAGATGAAGGAAACCAAGAAATGGTTCAGGAGATCAAGAACAGGGTAGATAAGTGCAAGCTGTGTTTTCAAGAGAAAATTCAGGGGTCTCAAGAGTTCTTCAGACCCCTTTTCCCCTTAAGCATGTACATACTCTTTTCCCCATCACAGAAATTCTTTCTACAATCCTAGACAGAGATACCATATCATTTGAAGATACAAAACATCTGTGCAAGATAGGATTATAAAATCCTGATAAAAAGACAAAACAACAATCCTATTAGTTCTATCAAGTAGGCTCTTCAAAATCAGGGTTTGTTGTTTCTGAAATATTGTTTCCTTCCCTTCCCATTTTCTCCCCACCATTCCCTAAACCCAAGTTTTTCTTTTGCAGACAGGCATAAAAAAGGAATGAGAGATTGGAGCTGGCCTCCTAGGTTTTCTTATTCCTTCTAAACTTTCCTTAGTTCCTAATCTGCACTCTTTCACCAAAAAACAAACAAAAAATCCCACTCTAGCTGAATAGGTAGTTCTAATTTTTCAAAGTTATTAGAGGAGATGAAGGAATAGAAGGAAAAAGTCTTTAAATATGTAAAACATTCTTGCTTCCATAATTCTCAAAATCAGCTCCACACCAAGCATTTACTAGCAGATTACTTTCATCATGCCCAAAAAGCTAAAATAGAATTTTCATTAACAGGTGTAAAAATGTCCAACCAATATCACAAGAGAACAACGCTCTCAGGCGTTTATGTACCACGTAATACTAATAAGGACGATGCAATAAGTTACTTTATTAATGCTTTTTGATGATTTACAGCCTAGTGCAGTTGTTTTTTTCAACATCATTTGTTCTGATCTAGATTCAAACACTAAGCCAAAAGGACTTGCTAACGCAGAGAATATTCAAGATTGAGTCAGAAATAAGAAAAATGAAGGAGACAACAAAACATGTTTACTTGCAACCCAAAGAAGGGCAAAAACCACTGAAATTCCACACTTTTCTTCAAGAAACTTTTCGGGGTAGGTTTTCTAGGGGTTGAGCCTTATGGCCTTAACTTTTAACAAGCCTTTTCCAGGATCTGGCTGGATGTTTTGGGACTTAACTGTGAGCCCTTAGGATGAGAGCCAGGAAAGGCTGCCTCCTTTCTTTCTTGGGCACCATCTTCTCAATCTTCCTGTTATTTTTCCTCCTGTCCCCCTGCCCCCACCCCCAGCTTTTATTTATTTGCTATTTTGTTCCTTAAAAAAGAGAAATGAATGAGGGAGCTTTATTTGAACTGATTTGAAAGTTAGGTAAAAAAATAACATATTAGAAGAAAGTAAGTATAAAACAAAACAAAAAGCTACTGTAAAAGCACCCCAAAAAAGCCATGTAGGCTTAACCTTTGATACTGGTTACCTCTGGAAAGTGGGGTTGGAGGGAGAGCTATCATTTTTATTTTATGTACATTTATAGTTTTGCAACTTTAAAAGAAAGACTTTATAAAGTTCTCAACCTTATATAACTGAACCTATAAGTTATGGTGATAGGATTTTAAAAGTTCCAAATATAACCTAAATGATGAGGTGCAGAGACATCAAGCTGTACCAATATATACTTACAAAATCTGTGTGCCCAGGCGTAGCAGCAGCCTCAGGTCATTCAGCCAGCTGCCTACCAGCCACCACCCCAAACCCAGGTCTTCTGGTTCCAAGTCCAGTGCTCTCTCTGGTACACCAGGCTCTTTTCCACCACCATGAGAATATTCACTTGCCAGATATGGGGAAGTTTCTTCCAACTGCCAGAAAAAAATGAGAGTGGAAAGTAACTTGAACACCAGCCTTCCCTCATGGTTGACTGAGGCCTATGATGATAGCACAACTAGGAGACATGCTGCCTGCCTCTTTGGGAGCTGTGCCAGCCACTGATGCAAGCAAGCACTGAGCAAAAACATAACATACTTTTTAAGATCTATCATAACTTTTCTAATAGGATTGTGCTGTTTGGGGTTCAAGTAGCATGATTAAAATGAATAAATTACCCCCACAAGTTATAGAACTGGCCCCAATCCTACAACTACCCCCAAGTTACCTTTCACCTCAGCCATTATAGATTTTCCCAATCTTCCTCTCTCCTCCCACATTCGTTCAAGCCATGCCACATAATAATCTAGCCTTTAAAAAGGGAAACATTCTTTGGCATTTTAATAACTTTTCTAACATTCATACAAACTCACAATAACACACAGGATACTGACCCCAACCCTCCCCCAAACTGATGAAAGAGAACTCAAATGAAGGATGCAAATTCCAAATAAAAACTTCTAATGTCTCAAGCAGAATGATACAGTAAGTGCTACACAGTACACTAAAGCTTGCGGGTGATAATGAAGCCGGTACTCTGAAATGATCAGGGATCAAGGTTACTTCTGCAGAAATAGCTCCTTTTTTTCCACCTCCAACTTCTTTTACTTTTGTGCCTAGATGAGGTGGTGGTTCCTAGAAGACCATCTGAGCTTTGTGACATTGAAGCAGTCATAAAGGTAAATGTGAGCACACTGATGATTATCAAGGTAAGAACGTGAGTTTTTCCAAAAAACAGATGGGGTGGTGGTAGGAATCACACTGCTGTCTTCTTTCCAGCAATCAACAAGAAACTAGTTCAGGTAAGAGGCATCTTGGTGAGCAGCAGCCCTTTATCATATAACATGGTTGCCAAGGAAAGCTGGTCCTCCACACTGTCACAGGGTAGGTCCCCTACTCTCACAAACTCTGGGTAGGAGCGGAGCAAGAGTTCCATGGCATCAGCTTGCTGGGGGTATATCTCCAAGCACCTCGGCTCTTCCAGATGGTAAACGCGCGAGTTTTCCACTGTATAATAGAGAAATAAATGGTCTCCCTCACCCACCAGCCGAGCTATCCCATCCTGAAGCATGTGCACTTCTGTTTCTGTTGTCAACTGGGCCCCCACATTTACAGGCTCTCCAGCCTCCCAGCGAATTGGGAGCCCATAAACACTTAGTGCTCTCTCCCTATCAGTCAGCACAGGAGGCAGAGAATCGTGGATGAAATCTTTGGCTCTCTGGTCAGCCACAGCATCAACAGGGGCAAAGTGTCCCAAGCGGGCAACCAAGACCCGCACCTTCTCCATGAAAGCAGTTCTTCGCGGATCCTTAGAATCCGAATGCTGGGCCCCCATGTAATCCATAAAGTCTCGGGGCAGACCCCTACGAAACTCCACGTTTTCTTCCATCGCAGCCTGCACAGCCAGAGGTAGTACGGCCTCCAGGAAGTCGCCCCAGGTATTGCGCTGGTACGTGGACAAGGTGAGGTGCAGAGAGTGCACTCCATCCTGGCATTCGGCTTGATGAATGAAGCCCCGAGGAAAATAGAGCAAATCTCCAGGTTCCAGCACGGTCTGCAGCAGCGGCTCACCAAGGTCGTCCTGGCTGAAGTTGGGGCTGGATGTCAGGGCCAGTTCCTCAGTCGGGACCCGGGGTCGGTAGACACGCCAGAGTTTCCTACCTTCCAGCTGCAGCACGAAAGCCTCGATGTCGTCGTAGTGGGGGGCAAAGCCCTGCGAGTTGGGGGGCGTGAGGTAAACGTTGGAACCTGCCATACTTCCAAACTGCTCCTGGAGCACAGCCAAAAACTGCCACACGGTGGTCGATAAAGCCTGTGGACAAAGAAGGCGCAGCGAGCAGCCGGCCTGGTACAGGGACCATGCGGCGGCGGGCAGGGCGCGGCCTGGCGGGTTCAAGGTCTCGCGCTGCCCGTTTAGGTAGCGTGCGGCGTCCAGGTGCTGGCCGAACTGCACATCCTCATTGCGCAGGATGGAGTCCAGATCGGCTGTGGAGAAAAGACCCTGGTAGTAGGTGTGGTCCTGCCGCCGCACAAGCACCGCCTCCCGCTCCCACAGGCGCCGGTAGAAATGATCGGGTGGCATGGGCGCGATGAGCCACTCGAAGAGGCGCGCAGCTCGCCGCCGGCTACTGGGGATGCTGTTCAGTTCCGCCAAGACGCGCTGTAGCGGAGAGTCCCAGGTCAGCTCCCCGCCGGTGCTATCCACCTGCGGCCCCGACAGCGTCGCAGGGGCCATGGCTGGTGTGGCAGCCGCCAAGTGCTGCGCAGAGCACAGCAGGGCCGCGTTCTCCACCACGCGGGCGGGCGCGGCGGGCACCTCCACAAGGCGCGCGGGCGGCACGGAAGCCGGCACCAGGCGCGACGGCGGGGTCTGTGCCTCCACCAAACGCGACGGCGGGGTCTGCAGGGAGCGGGCCGCGGGCGAGCCTTCCAGCAGCTCTGCAGGACCGAGGTGGCCGTACGGCTCTCGCCGGGCTGCATCTGGGGTGGCCGCCGCTCCACCAGGCAGCGAGTCCCCCAGATCGTCCACTGTCGACTCCACCCTCGAGTCCTCCGAGTCCTCGCTTGGCAGCGTCTGGGCCCTCAGCGCGGCCATGCGGGACGCAACACTTCTTCTCAGCTGCCTTCGGATCTTCCTGGGCCTCAAGGGCAGGGCCAGCACCGACCCGCTGTGTGGCTGCGGCTGGCGCCGGCGTCTCAGCCGCCCGCGCCTCAGCAGCCCCGCACCAGCTCGGGGTCCGTCCATGGTCCAGCCCTCCTCGGAGCCGGTCGGCAGCACGCAAAGAAGGCTCACGCACGCCGCGGCTGCAGTGTACTCTGGGAAGGGGGCGGGCCTCCAGCCGCCTCAGAGTTGGCCACGCCCACCATTTTCAGCCTTGCGCCTTTCGCTCGCCCTGTGAGCAAAAGTACCTTAATTTAAATGCATGGGTTCACATTGGGGCGGCGGAGTCCATGCCAAATTAACAAGGATTCCATATTTAGCGGGCAATTTAAAAATCAAGTTGCTGGGGACTTAAGGAGAAAGAAAGTGGGCTACTTTATTCCTTCTAGTCTTCTGCATGTTGCAGTGTTACCCAGGACGTCCTCATTTCAGAAGAGCATGTTCTCCAGCAGCTTTGCACGGAAAGTGCACAAATCTTGTTTTCAATGAATGCCGTCAGGCCAACTTGGAAATTTCTTTCAAACTTTGGGTCCACCAGGTCCTCTTTACACTGCAGATGACGTCATTGATTGATGCTCTATGTAATTTCCTCTGCCTAACTTCTCTTTGTCTCCATTACAAATTCTCACAGTCGCCTTCTCTCTGAAGAAGCATTCATGAACTTTTCTGCTTGCATTATTGTTGTCTGCCCTTCTCACCCCCTCTGGGATTTTGTTTCATTAGCTACAACTTCTCTCTCCAGAATCTTCAATCTCACCTTTGAATCTTAAATCAACTTCTTAAATGTGGATCTCTCATTTAACAGGCACTGTGGAAGGCATAAGGGTGCAATTGTTAAGAACAACGTGGTCACTGTTTCATGTAACTATTTTTGTTTTGTATATGAAGATTACTTGTTTTTATTTGAATCATTTAAGATAAATTCCTAGGAATGGAATTGCTGAGTCAAAGGACAAGATAATTTTTGTGATTGTTGATAGATTTTACTAAACTCCCTCCAAAAAAAAAAGTACAATGTTGCAAGCAATTATGAGCATATTAGCGTACATGGCCTCTAGAGCAGCAGTTCTCAAACTGTGGGGCGCAACGTCGCCCCTTTGGGGGTCAAACGACCCTGTCACAGGGGTCGCCTAAGACCATCTGAAAACAAAAAGATATTTACATTATGATTCATGAAAGTAGCAAAATTACAGTTATAGAGTAGCAATGAATAATTTTATGGTTGGGGTCACCACAACATGAGGAACTGTATTAAGGGGTCGCGGCATTAGGAAGATTGAGAACTGCTGCTCTAGAGCCTTTTCTGTGGTTCTGTTTCTCTCAGTACTCTTTCTTAGTCACACTTCTATCCAAACACTTGCCAAAATTTTTCGATTTTATCCCTAACCATATGTCACATCCACCCTTTTTTATTTCTCACATGGTCTAATACAGTGATCCTCAACTGGGGGCGATTTTGCCTCCCAGGGAACACTTTGTTTGTGGGCTGGCAGGAAGCTGTTATAACATCTAGTGGATAGAGGCCAGAGATGCTAATAAACAGCCACAATGCAAAGGACAATACCGCCCCCCAACCCCCAATGAATAATTATTGGAATCAAAATGTCAATAGTGTTGAGGCTGAGAAACCCTGGCTTATTGTGTCAATGAAAGAATGTCCAGTCTTACAGGAGTTTATTTGAGCCAAAATTTGAGGACATGGCCAGAAGTGAGATCTCAATGGATTGAGAAAATACTCTGCAAAATTTGCAGCTTATTTTATACATTAGAATCAAAGGAGGAGGTGTTAAGGAAGGTTACATGAAATCCATTGGTGATCAGTTAAGGAGGTGGGAGAAAGCAAAGCGGGGAAATTTCTAGGACTAGATAAAAAGCAAAATGGAGAAACATTTCTTTTACTTTGGTGGATACAAGATAGTTAACATTGAACTTTTACAGGATATAAAGATGGTATGCGGGGAACAAGATAACAATGAGGGGTTCTGTGGTCTTGTGTTCTGGTGTTGGTGGTGGGGGTGGGGGGTTGTGCCTTCCAGGGGTCTAGAAAAGAAAATTACTCTGACATTTCGTAGGCACGTTATCCTAGATGCATAACAATAGACAGGGTTCACTTAAGATAAAGAATAACCTTTGCCTGGATATCGACTACCTGCCATGGTCTGCCCAGTTAGGAATTTATGATCAAACCATCCTGTGTGGTTACTTTTTGTCGCTGAGCTCATCAGGTCTACCATGTAGCTCCCTGATAGTTTGTCAAGTTTATTACATAGCCCCTTTTCTTTCACAATTACAAGTAGCCTTCTGACTAGTCTCTTTAGTCTACCTATGCTAATTTATAACACAGGTAGCTGCAACATTAACTGTATCAAGTTGTGGCCCCAAAAGTGCCATTACCCTACCCAAAATCCATCTGTGCATCCCATCGAGCACCGCAAGCCCTTCAGGTAGGTACTGAAGTCACATAGTATTACAGCCTTATCAGCCACAACTCCCCTAAACATTACTTCTACAAGTTAGACTATTTGCTGTTCCTTGCCTGTGTTCTCCTCCATACTTTTACTCATGCTGTTCTACTAAATGCTGTCTCCCAATCATCTTTCTTTTTTTATTTTTTAAATATTTTATTGGGGAATTGGGGGAAGGGGAACAGACAAGTTGCTGCTGTTTTGTTCTTCAGTCTAGTTGTGGAGGACGTTGCTTCACTGGCCAAGTTGGCACCATCATTGCGCTCTTCCCGGGCGAGGCAGATCAGTCGCCGGCCTCTGGACGGCCGCTCACGGCGGCTGCTGGCTGCTCACGCTGACTGCTGGCTAAACACGGAAGCTTATGGCAGCCCACTGCAGCAGGGGACTGCAGCCCACGCCATCACTGGCGACCCACTACAGCCCAGCTCCAGGTGGAGCTGTTGTTCAGCATCTTAGCTGTAGAGGGCAGTGTCACTGGCCCTCATATGTGGGATCCAAACCGGGGCCCTCTGGCATCCCAAGCCAGTTCTTAATCAACGTGCCACTCGGCCGGCCCTCCCAATCATCTTTTGTTAAAACCCTTATTAAAGTCCATTTTACATTCCGTATCCTCCTCAAAGTCTCTTCCATCTTTCTAATCAAGAGAATTTTGACCCTTTTACATGAATTTAGCACATTGTGGCTGTATTGTTGTATAATGTACTTGTCATATTTCTTCCTAAACTTCCTAGTCTATAAAATCCTTCAAGGAAAGGATTTCCTTATGTCTTTTTCTCTTGCTTTTAGCACACTGCTTTTCACACAGAAGGTGCACAGGAAGCATTTAATGGGAAGCACCAACCAGAATTGAGTCCCTCCCACTTATTATATGTGGCATTAGCTCAGTCAGATTACTCTCTCAGGTCTCAGTAAGCTCATCTGCAAAATGAGCATTTCCCCAGGGGATCTGATATCAAGGCCTCACCAGCACACACACAGCTTAGGAGTCAATTAGGAAGAGGGCTCCTCCTCTGCTGTGGCTTCCTCCAAACACTGCAGCCCTAGACTAGGTCACAGAACTTAGAAGGAAAACATCAGTTGGTATTAGCCCCTACTCTGGCCCTTGGCCAGGTAACTTTGTGCAGAGCAGAGCAGAGCAGTACCTCATACAATGGCTTTGTCAGATATGGTCTCCACTGACTCGAACTTCTACAGAGCATGTGCAAAGCTAATCTAATCTACCCTCCCACAATGTCACTCTGCACAATTCAAGAACTTCTCTGCCTCTCCCACTCCTAGTTCCTCTGAAGTAGGCCAATGCCACACAAGTCATCATATAGGTCCTATAGGGCTTTGCTCCATAAGTTATTGTAGCTACCATTTTTTTAAGTGTTTAGCTCTGTAAAAGACCTTTGTTAAGTGCCTTCCATGCATTATTTTATCCTCACAACAACCCTATGAAGAAATAGGTTCCATTTTTATTCCCATTGCTGAAGAAGAAGGCAGGTCAAGTTTGTCTATAGAAGCTTTAATTGCCTTTTCAAAGAGTGGTTTTCAGTATACAACAGCCACATTCAGCAGTGAACTGGGGAATGAGCTGTGCTTCTCTGCTCGCAACGCGGGGACACTGTGCTCAGCTAGAGGACTACAAATTTGTCTTTTCCACATCCTGTGCAAATATCTCCTCCTCCCAGTCTTTCCTGTGACCTCATCCTTTTTTATTTTCAACATTTAGTGATTTCCTCAAAGAGTATTTTTTTGTTTTGTTTTCAAAGAATATTGTGGCTGACTGTCTTCTAGTTTCCCTTGTGAACTGGGAGGCACCTTTTGGAGCCTGGTTTATCTTTAATTTCATCACTTTTCCTGTGGCTCTATTTAGTTCTCACTACAAAAACAGCTATTAATAACCATTTTCAGAAATACAATTTAATGACATGGAATAATGTTCTTAATATATCATGAGTGGGGAAAAAAGCAGACAATAAGTATTACAGTAGGATCCCATTTGGGGGATATATATGTGTGTAATCTATTCATATATACTACTGAAAAAAGTTTGGGAGTCTTGACACCGCAAAATTTAACAGTGGTTACCTTTGGATGATGGGATTCCAGGTTATTTTTATTTTCTTCTTCTTTGGTTATATTTATGTTCTGGGTTTTCTACATTGAACATGTATCACTTCTGCAATTAAAAATATGGTGTTTTTTAAACCACAAACTTAACTTTCCCTAACTCATCTCATTTTTCCTGGTCTCTAATCATTGCTTGCCTTGCTCTTCTGTTTTCTTTTAAAATCAACATGATTCCTGTTTTAAAAAATCAAAGGAACTTGACATTAACATTATCTCTGGTCTTTTTTATTATGTCTATAGTATTGTGTTTCCAGATTCATATAATTAAAATCATATATTATGTAGCCTTTTCAGGCTGGCTCTTTCACTTAGCAATGCTTATTTAAGGAGGTTCACCCATTTTTTTTTTGTGGCTTGATAGCTCATTTCTTATCTTTGAATACTTTTCCATTGTATGGATGTACCACAGTTGGTTTTTCCATCTTGGTTGCTTCTAGTTTTTGGTGATTATGAATAAAGCTGCTACAAACATTCGTGTGCAGGTTAGACTTACTTTTTTTTTTATCATGACTTCATTTTTCATTTCGAGTATAATATAATAATTAATAGAGGAATACATCTCGAAAGTCAAAATTAAAATGGTCCATTTTAATTGATTTATCCATTTTTTAAACTAATTAAAAACAAAATAATAAATAAAGGTTGGTTCTTATTATTTAACTAGCAATAATGAAGTATAATATGTAGCTGAAATTATGTTATTTGTGAAACAAGAAATATAAGAGGAATAGTATTCTTTCTGCAAATGTGTGAGTGGGCCATATATCAAACTCTGGTATTAGGCATTTGAAATTAAAGAATAATCAAGTATAAAAATCAGAAATAATCCCATTAAATTCATTAGACATCATAATACATTTTTTTCTGTTTATTTAACAGAAGAGGTACACACACACACACACACACACAATATACACAATTCTGATATATTCTATTTTGCTTGTTTCCTATCAAAAGAAAAATGTATGGTGCATTTATAACGCTGCATTATCAGAAGAGCACTTTTTTGACTAGGTATTAAGTGAGAACTAAATCCTTCTTTTATAATTTTATACATGTGATAACTAGAATTTTCCATAAACTAGCTTCTGGTCGTGTATATTTCAAACTTAGTTTTTCCTCCATTACCAATTCAGTTTGGGGCACCATAGGACACATTCTTATAAACCCTTCATGTCACATCATCAGTTTAGTGGGTACTGTGGACAGTAGGAGATTTTCCCTGTGAGGCAATCTTTTTGTCAGGATGGCTAGCAATAATCGAACCAGTGACACACTGGAGCAGGCAGGACCCCTGTCCTGGGGCCTCAGCTTTGGAGGGCTCAGCTCTGACCTCTGGTCACATGCCTCCACTTAGGAAAAGGAGTCTATGGGGCCAAATGGGCATGCCTTACTAGTACACATACCCTGCCTTATAAACCACGCTCTCTGGGTATTCAAGACTCTGGAATTCCTTGCCCATTTTTAGGGCTTAGGTGGACTGGTCTGTCTTCCCAAAGGTGGCCAGCATTGCAAGCGTGTGTGCCCTTAGATTCAAGGGGTGGCCGATGGGTATGTGAACAGAGGTTGGACGTGTAGTCTGAAGTTTCCACATGTGTATGGGTGAGGTCCTCACAGTGTGGAATGGAGCTGGGGATGGAAAGAGGGGTGGACTGCAGGTCGGCTTTCCTGTGTCTCCCTGTTCTGGTAAGGAACTCCAAGGAATCTAAAAATTCCAAATTCAAGCCTGGTCTTGCCAAGGTAGGTGATAGAGTGTATTTTACTTAATAGTTTGTTAGCTTGATGTATAATATTTAAATATTTAGACATGATAAATGGTCTTCTATTTGTACTTTTGCCCTAAGCTGAGAATTCATATGGGGATGGGGATATAATAATGGGATATCCCTATTATTATTCCATGGAATAATACAGAAACCTGTATTGAGACTCCTGGGGATGCTTAAACCTAGGTACAATCTACTCTGGCCATCACTACATTGGTTTAAGGGGTTGAAATAAGAGTAGCGCTGTGTCCCCAGGGACTGTTCACCCTGAGTGAATCTACCTCCTTAACACATCCCAGGAATCAGGCTCTTTAGTCATAGCTACAAGAGTGTCCTATAGCAACCGCTACTTCTGCATAATAATAAAGGCATAGAAAACAGAGGCTAACCCTAAAGATCACCATACAGATGCCCAAGCCTTTTTGGATGGGCAGTTCAGGTGCATTCTCCACATTAGGCTCCTGACTGGATCCAAGGAGGCAGGTCTTGAACACATGGATTCTATTTTCTTATTTATTATAGTAGTTCATAGAGCTGTTCTGATAAACCATAGCTGAAGAGCCTTCTCTTTGGGTCTGTTGTTCACATGAGACCACATGTTTGGCATATGCACTCATGTGTTCATACTTCTCTTCAGCCTGTGAGGACCCGCACACCGAATCCCTGGTCACAGAGTCCAGTCCTCGGCCTGAATACAAGAAGCAGAGGCCGCTCATCACTTGTGAAAGATCTACGCACCACCCGGGAAAAAAGGATTGCAATGGGACCATTTGGATCTGACAGCCCAGATCTCCAGCCGGGTAAATACTCGGAAGTTTTTTCCAGGGTCATGTCCTCGTCCCTTAGAAAGAAAGGTGATGATTTCTAGGTTGAGCCCTTCCCTTGATCCAAGACACAGGGCAGCAGTAAACCCAGTCACATGCTGTCTCTTTAATTGATATTGTAGAATCTCTTTGTCATTATCTAATAAAAAAAATATCTATTTCACAGTAGACTTGGTTTTTTAAAGTGCACCATTTACACAGGGGGCTAAAGACATCACATTAGGTGATAGAGCATATTTTTCCATACCCCAGAAACATCATGTACTAAATGTTATAGGTCAGAGCTCCAAGTTTTACTAGTGTAGAAATATCAAAAGATCCAGCATGTTTTGTAAGCTATATCCAAACTAGAATCCCATTTGTCTAGGAAAGAAACAGCTTAGGTAATTTTTTTTTTATCCACAAGTCTAGTCTTATTCTGGAGCAGATTTTTAAAATGTATTTCACAGGCAATGAGAAGGCCGTGTCACTGGACTGTTACAAGAAAACCAAGCCAGCACAGTCATTTTCCTCGTGGTACTGTGTGGGTGGGTGTAAACACTTTTAGATCCCTGGGAGGCACTGCTACAGTTTCACAAGGCCAATTAGCAATTCTCATGAACCTCGATATACTGAATGCTTAGACGATTTAGGCATTATGAGGAATTGCAAACTGTATCTGTGTCATAAGAATTGCAAACTGTATCTGTGTCATAAGATGGGATTCTGTAAAGAGCGCATGATACCCAAAAAATTACCATGGCAGAGGAGAGACCCAGAATTCAAAGTAGTGTGCATCCATCTTTCTTTCCTAATTATTGATTGCTGTGTAGACCCTAAAAGTTTTGGGACAGTCAATGATTAAAATAAAGCAATGTGAATCTTTCTCTCCTGTTTCTTCCCCTAATCACATCCCCTCTTTTAGCAGAATTGTTATCAGAAATATGAAAAGCAATATTATAAATGCCTAGCAGCTATTAAAATGGGGGGAAAAAAGAACTCTGGGGAATATCAGTTAACTGCATAACAGAAAATCTTCCCTTTTCCTGACTCATGTAGCCCATGTTTTTATTTATTAGTTTACACATTCCATCCAAGTGAGACAGTAATCCAAAAGCACCATCACATATATTGAAGTTATTTCCACATCTATCAAACCTGAGGATTCTGGGATCTGGCTACCATGAGGCATTCAAGACAATAAGTAATTCTGTGTGAGTTACTTTCTCGGCCCCTCTATCTTTGACTTTGTTATTTTGTAGTGAAAGGACGTTATTGTGCACTCTGCGTTCCTGGCAAGAACAAGAGAGCCGAACTGAACCTTTCAGTCAGTGAGGCCAAACAGAGGGTCATTTAGGCCGTCAGCACTGTGGGAGATGTAGCTGCCACAGAAGAAACGGCCCTTGTCCTTGAGGAGTTTACAAGGGGTTTCATAAGATACACATATAAGAACCTTTCAAAGACAATATGCTTCATCTAGTAGGAATTGTGCAGCCCACAGAAGATGTGTTGTAGGAGTCCAGGGGAAGGGGGACTCTGGAGTACTCGTGGAAGCATGGAACTTGCTTGGATCTCAGAGACTATGCAAGACTGAGGTAGTCAGAGGGGAGGGGTGAAGACCTCACAGGTGAAGGGGGAAGGACAGGAGAAAAGGCAGGAGGAAGGAATGAGTGGGCAGGAGTCCATGACAGTTCCCTTTAACTTTCTGTTTCCAAATTGGTTCACTTGTTACTTCACAATAGAAGAGCTAGGCATCCATTCTCTTTACCGAATCCATTCATACTAGCAAAGTGTTATAATGACAAAGTATTCCAGGAGTTCCACAAGGCCTTATAAAAGGCCTTACCTGTCTTTCCTGATGGAGGCATTTGTAGGAGAGTCTCTTCTCATAAAGAATGTCTCAGTTGCTCCTCTTTTCATCTTTCCTCTTCCTTCCTTCAGCCACATTCATTAACTCTACTGGTTGATTAGACAAGTGACTGCTTCTTTTCCTGTGGTAAAAGGAAGCTTCTGTTAGGCCCAGAGTGTGGGAAAAACACCGTGCTGACCTTCTCTTGGTCAAGATCTAGAGAACATTTCCATTTTCAACCAAGAGTTATTGTCTATCAGTTGACACATTTCATCTAAGTTAGCATCTATTAGTGAACTACATCAACAGAAATCTTCCTGACTAGACCAACAAAAAAGTGTGTGTGTGTGTGTGTGTGTGTGTGTGTGTGTGTGTGTGTGTGTTGGGGTGGGGGCGAGATCAGAAGGAAAGGAAAGCATCTGTGTTAGAATTTATTCTCTTTCCCTCCCATAACCTCCTCTTGGATATCACGTAATCTTCCCACCCTACCCCATCATTTCTTGATGATCTATACTGTCAGCAAATATTCACCAAATGCATGTATTTAGTCATCATGGATATACCAGGAAGAATAAGACAGTTTTTTCTGACTTTGAGGAGCTTACTGTCTAGTCGGATGAAATGGGCTTTTTTTTGGAGTCAGCATCAAAGCCTCTCAGACGTCAAGAGTGAGCTGGACACACTGCCTTTTTGGAGACTCCAGTTATATTTAAAAAAATGAAATACCAAAACTGAAAAATTTTCAATGATGGTAGATTTTTCATGCATACACTTCACTTACTGCTTTTCTCACAAAAAATTACAATGACTAAAATCTAGATCTTTACATGAAATCTCTCCAATGTTAAATATTGGCAATTTCAGGGCCGGCCGAGTGGCGCGATGGTTAAGAACTCGCTTGGGATGCCAGAGGGCCCCGGTTCGGATCCCACATAGGAGGGCCAGTGACACTGCCCTCCACAGCTAAGATGCTGAACA
>NW_017731399.1:3595948-3597308 GCF_001890085.2 Hipposideros armiger
TGAAGAACAAAACGACAGCAGCTTGTCTGTTCCCCTTCTCCCAATTCCCCAGCACTGTTCCCCTCCCCGCAATTCCCCAATTAAAAAAAAAATATTGGCAATTTCAAGATATTAAAATATTAACATTGTAAGCTAGCATGGTGCCAAACACATCTGTGAGTCAAATTCTGACCTTGGGCTGGCAGTTTGTGACCCCTGATATAGGCTTTTCGGGTGATGAGTTTGTAGTATATTGCCCACTTGACTGAACCGTGGCACCACCATCAACTTACTCACATATGTTGCCCAGCACCATCCAAAGAAACATTCCTCATAAGATTCAGGGAAATCACCCTAGCAAGTAATTGAGCCAGGCAGTGGCCCGGATCCCATCCATCTCTATAAGATGCTGCAGCCTTCCTCACTGACCCAAAGAGGTCCCGTTCATTTCCCATGCCTGGACTGAGCTGGCAGTTTGTACAGGATGGGTTTGGGAGAGACTTGTGTTTCTCTTGCCTTCCAAGATCATCTGTCCTATGAGGAACTCTGTGGAGGGCCAATTGAGTACACAGTCTCAGATGTTAGAATTTAGACCTTTGCATTTTCCTTTACTTGCTCATACCTATTGCCTCAACAGTTTTTGGCCAAACATGTAAATGTGCAGTAGTAGCACAGGCAGCTCTTTTCTGGAACTCAATAATGGATGGTTAATCTGTTTTAATTCTCTAACATATCCATGACCTCAGGAAAGAGAAAGAGTTTTAAATTGATCTTGTGGCTAGTCAGTTCAGAGTCAAACAACTTCACTTTGCTGATTTGCTCTGGAAGAGAGATTTTAGAGAGAGGATTCACTGGCCCATACCATCCATCAACACCAAACTGTTGTTTGGAGTGCTTCACCTCCTCGAGTTATGGAATTCCCTAAAGCCCCTGAGTTTGAGACTCTCACAGGCAGGAGTTAATGGAGCACATCAGATTTCCAAAAGCCTCTGCACATACAATGGGCTGTAGTAGAAAAATGGTAAACTGAAGTTCAAATTTCCTTCTGCTACTAATAACTGTGTGACTCTGTACAAATTACTTTATCATTTTGAGTTTTACTTTCATCATTTGTAAAATGGGAAGAATAATTACTATCTTAGGGGTCTTATTGCAGTGTTTCTCAACCCGGTTGCATATTACAATAAAATCGCTTTTCTTCAATGTCGCAGCCTGTGTTACACCCCCTGCAAATTAAGTCAGACTCTTTGAGGGTGAAATCCAGACATCAGTTAATTTTATTTTTTATTTATTTATTTTTTTAAAGATTAAAAAAAATTTTTTTATTGGGGAATTGGGGGAATGGGAACAGTGCTGGGGAATTGGGGGAAGGGGAACAGAC
>NW_017731399.1:3597631-3615539 GCF_001890085.2 Hipposideros armiger
TCCCAAGCCAGTTCTTAACCATCGTGCTACTCAGCCGGCCCCAGACATCAGTTAATTTTAAATCTTCACAAGTCATTCTAATATAAAATCAAAGTTGAAAAAAAACTGGTGAGGATTAAATAATGTTACTTATGTAAAGCAAGGTACTCACTAGTTCCTAGTTATTCCCCAATTTAAATTTCAAACCGGCTGGCAATTGACTATACTTTTGGTGCACATTTAAGATTTGCACCACTAGGTGTCAGTTTGACCATACAATTTGGTTCTTAGGAGCCTCTGGTTCTGGGCTCTCAGTGTAACAACTATGTACTATCACCATAACCATTTGATGAGTACCGGTCTTATACCAGCCACAGTGCTAATGATTCTTAAAACATATGATTTCTAATCCTATATCAAGTAGGCAAGGTAATTACTGTCCCCAGTCATGAGGAAGCGGAGGATCAGAAAGATTCTGTGACTTGTACAGGATACACAGTAAGTGGCAGAACTGAGATTCAAGCTTCATTCATTCACTCATTCAAAAGCACTGAGCACTTACTATGCGTGAGGCACTATCTCTGGTATTAGGGATCCAAAGGTGAATAAAGTATAGTTCTCATCCTCTGGAAGTTCATTTTTTATCCTTCACTTGTATGCAGTTTAAGAAGAAAAGATGGGCATCTCCTTTTGCAGTTATTTTTTGGCCTCAGGTTAGCTATATCTCCTGAAGAACTCAAATGCTGTGCTTTTAAGAGAGTGGAATGACCCTTAGGTCAAGTTTGCTGGCTTGGCTATTCCACTATGCCTAGCCACTGAAATAAAATTTTAAAAACTTAAGAGCCTATTAAGTACCTAAGAGGCTCAGGACTACATCTGGTCTGTTTTACCATTGTCTTATTTACTTATTTATATCCTCAGCAACAAACTATTTATATAGGGTACATGTCTAATTTTTAGTCAATGAATATTTACTGAATAAATGAATGCCTTGTACTCTGCTAAGCAAAAAAGAGCCACTAGGGAAATGTTTAAAATGAGTCTGCACCTTATTCTGGGAAGCAAATCTGAATATTTCCTTCCAAAGGTAGTACCTAAAAAGCTCCAATTGATTCATCCCTGGGGTGGGAAAGTCTCGTAGGTCTTGGAGAAGGTTCTGAATGAGCCAGGGACCAGAGGGTTATGATACTACCGGATTTGATCAGTGGATCCAGAGTCTAATGGCTGCTCTGCAGTTTGTTCCATGTCACAAGGATACCAGCTATGCCTGTCTCTGAGTTGTCACCCACTAACCAACCAGTTTGAAAATTAGGACCATTGGTATTACTGGGCTGGATCAAACCTATAGTCCATGCAACAGTCTTTTACCTTAGAGAAAAAGGAAAAGTTATTCAAGTAGTGGTCCTTAAATCTGGTTATGAATCAGAATCACTTCGGGGGAGCTTTGCAAAAATAAAATACAGATTCCTTGACCCTACTCCAAATGAGTTCAGTGGAATTCCTGGAACTAGGAGAGGGACCTGGGATTCTGATGTAGGACCAGGGTTAAAATAAGGCTGGCTCACTCATATGTAGCTCTGCGGTTCATAAATTTGCTCTGATCTTTTCTGTAGGCTGATTATATTCCCTCCCTGGATAAGAATTCCACGCATTTATTACCTGCAGTTTGAAGTAGTATTTTTTTTTTTTTTTAGTCCTAAGCTTGTCCCTACTGGAAGTTTGTAAATGACATTGAAATCCTAGAATTTAGGGATTTGAGAGATGAGTCCATGTTGATCTTACCCATGCTATTTGTGATACTGTAGATTTAGCTCAGCTCTCCCCCTAACACATGCCTAGCAGTCACATGTCCATCCTTGAGCTTTTTCTTGGTTTACAAGCAGCTCTGGCTTAATGAAGTGATTCATTCTGCATCAGCTAGACAACCTTTGTCCACTTTGCACAACAGCAGAAAAATAATATCTGTTCCTGTGGTGATTGTGGCCATGGATGGCTGCTGCTTAGGTCATTCAGGATAGGTAAGCGTTTGTCGTGGACTTCGATTAAAGTCCTGTTATGAGCCTTGTCAGCCTATTAACATCGGAGAGACCAGGAAGGGGAATATACTGTCGCTTCAGACAGAGCTCAATGACTAACACATCCCTTTGGAGTGGCAATCTGAATGGTTTGCAGAACAGAAACCAGAGGAAGGAGTGGGCATGAATATCTTGAGTGTATTTATAGTACAGTATACACGGGAGTGAAGAGAGAAGGAGAATACCAGCGTTATGTAACCGCCAAATAAAAAGGAAAAGGGTCTGTGGTTGAAGATGGAGGTTCACAATGGCGGGGGTGATCATTTTGGAGTCTCTCAGTATCCCTTGATGAGTCAAAGTTTCTAAGTAGCTTTATGTACATGAGAGAAAGAAAGGAGAAAGAGGGCTCGGGAGAGAGACTGAGAGGGCAGAGCGTTATCGGGTCATCGCCTGTACATCCCTGTAGGCAAATTTTGCCCGGCCGGGATCTGTCTGCACAGAAAAATTATTGGAGCTTGGTTGGAAATTTCTACCCACCAGTGATGAGATTTCTGTTTGTATTCCATGTGGACATCAACAGTGGCCCTGTTCTCAACAGAGGTTATTAGAAAATAGATCTCCAGGCACTAATCCACCCAAAATGAAAATACTGTGGCCTCTGATTTCAATGCAGGAGCTCAAATGCTCTGGCTCCTATATAATCAACACTCAATATTAATAGCTCTTCCTGACATTTCTTTTCATCTAGAGATTTCAAGCCTCTTGCAAACATCTACCTATCCCACAGGTAGCTGATTAAGCTACATTCACCCTTTTGCTTGGGGTTCTCCCATAAATTGGTGACGGAGCTAGAAATAAGAGTGTGGGCCTCCCGATCCAATGTCTCACACACTACGCCCACTCTTTTTCATTACCCAGTCTTAAGCAGTTTGTGGTGCTCCCAAAGGGTGTAGTTCTTTGTAGGGGCCTGTGTATCGATCTGCCTGCCTCTTTGCCGTCATCACCTCCCACTGAGTGCCTTTCTGGTTCCCTGGTGTCCTGGCAACTGGGATGTGTCTTAGTTGTCTGGGATGTGAGAATTGTTGAAGAATCTCCAGAGATTCTTCATGTCTTGTCACCCTTTATCCCAATGTACACTCACCACCACAATCTCAGGGCCATGAAAGTACTGTGTCCTCTGGCTTATTCTTCCTCCTTTTCTATCCTCAATCCTCATCTCCCCTCAGCAGAAGAAGAGGAAACCACAGACCAAGAGCTTGTGAGGTAGGAAGGAATGGAAAGGAAAAATCTTTTCTCCCGGATTGCCCTCTTGTTCCCATGGAGGCCATGAACCTTAACCCCAATGGGAGGAGAAGGAAATTAGCAGGATGAGTCTTTGCTTCCACCACTTATCCTGAAGGAGTTGAATTTATTTATGTATTTATGTATGTGTTTATTTATTTAATTATTTTTTAATCTGGAGGGATGACTCAATGCAGACCCTTGGTGGGGAAATCTGTCTCAGAGCCTGAGGGCCACTATTGGCCCGATGTTTTAGTTTAATTTTCAGATCAGGATGTTTCACTGAGTCAGAGGAAATTGAGCTCTCCTTGTCCCCAGTGTTGACAGCTCTGAACAGGATTTCTCCAAAGGAATGACCCTGTCTATGGGAGTCCAACAGAGATTGGCAGTGGGATTCTAAAATCACAGTGCAAGGATGGCTTCGTGTCCCCTGGTGGAGGGCTTTATTTAGTCATACTCCACCACTGCTTTTACCTACTAATTACTGTAACCACTAGTGATCATTATATGATAATTAGCACATGCTTTTTATAACTCCCAGAGCACCACCCCGAAATTAATGATGGCAAGGCTGCTCCTAGAGACAACTCCTGACTCATTCATTCACTAAATACCTAGTGAACTACTGTGGGCCAGGTCCTGTGCTCGGCAGCTGTGAGCACGATAGATGTGGCTCTTGGTATCATCATGCTGACTTGCTACGGGAGGGATAGTAACTAAGAAAGCTTACACTTGGGATGTGTGCCTCCATCTTGGAAGTGCAGTATATATAAGAGGGGCACATAACCCAAGGGGGCTGGGAGAGGGGATATCAGGAGGCCCTCCTGGAGTAGTAACTTTGAAGGTGAGATCTGTAAGGTGAGTAGGAGCTAATAAATGGAATTTAACTTATGGTAAACCTATGCTATTTGTATAATTTCCCCAGAACAGAATGATAACCCCAAAGCCTCCTCATATTAACCTTCCAAAGTCACTCCAAGGTGCCTCTGACTCTGCTTCTGAACAGTGTGATGCTACCTTGGAAAAGCATGAAATTCTACACAAGTGGAAGATGTAATTATTGTATCCCACTAGAGAAAGAATTTTAGGAAGATGGCACCAGGGGAAATAGGTGTGAAAATCAGATTCTTCTATTTCTACATCCAGACCCAGTTCTCTGTGCCCTCGGAAAGGTCTGAGTCTGCTGGGGGAAACATGTTTTTCTCTACTTGAACAGCAACTTCCTTCTTATCAGCTGCTGCACTGAGAAGACACTGATGTCCTTTTGCAGGAAACTAACAGGAAAAGAAAGAAAGCCTACCGCTAAATACACTTCCTGAGGGCAAAATGAAATGGCTGCGTTCTGGTTGCCTGTAGGAAAGGGCTGAGTAAATAAATACACCATCCCTATTGTGTAGGCAGACTTCCTGGGAACATGTCCTCATGTCCTGACAACCTTCTTTCCCTTCTAAAATCAGCCATTCTGCACAGGAACAGACAGATGTCTCCCCTGGCTACTCAGAGGTATTGAGACTTACACGGCTCCTCTTTCTCAAACACAGAGGAAACAGAGTAAGAAGGAGAGGAGACACGGGTCGCAGGAAGAGGAACTTACTTGATATTGCCACACACCTCTCTTCTAACTTCATAGGACTTTCCCAGCAACTTCTGCTTTGAGCCTTGCTGTGCACAATCTGATAATGTCTGGGAACATGTCAGGAGGAGACGGGGTCAGGGCTGGTGCATCTCAGAAAATCAGTGGGCCTGTTTAAATCACAGCTGCACAGGTGACTTGATTTGGAGGCAGAGGTGGAAATTGTCGGTATCTGCAAATATTTATTGAACTCTAATGGTGTAACACCACAGCAGAAGCTGCTCAAGAAGGTGACGCTGGATCAGGAAACCGTTCCAGTCTAAAGGGTCCTAAGGCATTTCCTCATGGGGATAGTTTTTTCTTCTGATTGGAACACAAGGAAAAAACATGCAGAAAAATGGGATGGGGGAAGGGGCAGAGGAGAGGGAGATTATCTGAATAGGTTGCCCTGGTCTGAGAAGATGAGATAAGATGAGCTATGTGCTTGAACTTTTGTCTTTCTACAGTATTTTGGGTTTAAAGATCATTTATACTTTAGGAGTTGTTGTTGTTTTTTGTTTGTTTGCTTGTTTTCATCTTTTTCATGTAGTATTCATGGGTGAGCCAGCTCTGAGACATGACTCAAAGCCAGAGTAATGGGGTTTCCTTGTATAGTTCCTCATTTTCTCTGGCCACAGGCCAGCCCTGAATATCCTCCTCCCTTATACAGAAGACAGCTTCAACCCACTCCTGCTGGCTCACGCCAACCTCTTGGTGATCTTTCTTTCACCTTACAAACTGAACTCCCTTCTTTCAACTTTCTAATTGCAAAATTGCTCTTTCTTCAGTTTCTTGGTTCTTACTGCGCCGAATCCAGGCATGGAAACTTCCTCTTGGGTGCCCTTACTCCACCCACAGAGTAAGGGTAGGATCCCCTTTCTCTCATCCTCAGTTGAGGAATAACAGATTGCACAGTGACCAGCTTCTTTTGAAAGGGACAAAGTTCACACAGCCAAGTCCCTGCTCATTCTGGGCATATACCCCTCTCTCTGGAACTTTCTTGGAGCCAGGCTCAGATTTCTGCACATAGGAGGTACTGCCATAATTAGCTCATCTTGTTGGTTTTGTTAGGTAGTGTAGGGCAGGCAGGAAATTAGTCTGGATCGTGGCTTTGTTGGTCATGATTTTATGAACCCAAAATCTGAAATTGCGGTCTGGCAAGGATAAGATACACAAGGATAAATGAGACAAAATATTTGACAATAAGACCATCCTGGAAAAGTTACCATAGTCAGAGCATATCCTTCTAGTAGCTTGGAAAGGCAACCAGATATCACGCACTCATATAACATTAATAACTAATGACTACTGAGTACTTACTATGTGTCAGGTCCTTCTTGAATTATGTAGACCATCTCATTTATTCCTCATAAAAGGTTTCCTTCTAGTAGCTAGAAGGGAGAGACGACAAGTCATTACATATGTAATCATAACATTAATAGTAATAATAGTTATTATATATGCCAGTTATATAATATATGCCAGGCCCTGAATTGAACATTTTCTTTCATTCAATCTTTAAATTAAATCTGTAAGTAGGTATTATTATTATTATCATAAAGTAGGCTGCTTCTAAAAGTGGCTCCAATGATCTCTCTCCTGGTATTTAAATCCTTGTGTAATCCCTTCTCTTTGAGTGTGGGCTGGACCTAATGACTTGTTTCTAACTAACAGAATGTGGCAAAAGTGATGGGATGTCACTTCTGCGATTAGATTAAAAAAGACTGACTTCTGTCTTGCTAGCAGTCTCTCTCTTGCTGGCCCTCTCTCTTGCTCCCTTGCTTGGTCGCTCTGACGAAGTAAGCTGCCATGTATTGAGATGCTATGTGAAGAGACCCACAAGGCAAGGCACTGAGGGAAGCCTTGGCCCAATAGCTCGTGAGGATCTAAAGCCATAGCCTAAAGGCCTGTGAGCTATCCAGTCCTGCCCATGATGTATCAATGATGTAGTGAGCCTTGATAGGACTGCAGCCTTGTGAGAGACCCAGAGCCCGAGGACCCAGTTAAGCTGCACCAGATTTCTGACCCACAGCTACAGAGATAACAAATGTTTTAAGCTACTAAATTTTGGGGTAATTTGTTACGTAGCAAATTATCCACTTTTACAGATGAAGGAATTGAAGCTTAGGGAGATGAATCAACTTTCCCAAAGTCACATAGCTAGTAAATGGCAGAGCCAGGATTTGAACACATTAAGTTCAAGAGTCTGAGTTCAAGTCTCCTTTATAACAAGATTTCAAGTGATCAGGGCACTGGAGTTCTAGACGGCATTCTACTTTCTGAAATCCTTGGAGTGTAGCCATGTTTCCAGGAAACTCTTTGTGTGTGTGTAAAACAGGGATGGACAAGAGTTTAAATGATGCTAAGTGTTTTAAGCAGCCTACTTCCTGCTGCAGAAGAATGACTGGTCCACCCGTAGATCTGGTGATAGTAACCAGCACCTCCATTCAATAGCACAATGGCGGATCTGAGAGCAGCAGCCCATCCATTTTAGAAGCTACTCAAACCATCTCACCTATAATATGCAAGGTACCCAGGGTGGAGTGGTACACACACTTCTCTCGAGGATGAAAATGCATTCATTGAGTAATGAGAAGATATGGTGTACTATTTAAAAATCATGTGAGCCTTAGAATTGGAAAGCAAATGGTTCTGCCCAAGAGAACACTCTCTTCCACTGATAGCTTTTGTTTTGCTACTTCCCATCCATGGAACAGAGCCTTGAACTTTGAAACCACAGTGCTTTGTTCCAGCATGGAAAGCAGCTTGGCACTTCCCTGTGCTGGAAGCTTCCCAGTATGGGATGGTAAAAACATCTTCTTCCAAGATACTTTCCCTTTGTTCATCCAGAGTTTCATGCCAGTGGTCACATTTATGAAATCAAGTGAAGATACACTCGTTGGCTGGCTGTATGAATCTATTCTTCCTTGTCAGCTTTGCTCTGGTGCTAGAACAACAGTCTTTGAACTCAGGGAGGCTTGCCAGGTGGCGATAGAGCAACTGTCCCTCATGGTAGAGTTCTGGCATGGTTCTTCTTTCAACCAGTGGTAGAGGCTGTACTTTGCTGGTGTAATTGTGCAAGCTGGTGTAAAGTCCATAGCCAGGGAGGTGGGAGTAGGCCTCTAAACTGGCTCAGCAGACTGATTGTGGTCTGTTGCCTCTCTTTCTAGCTTTCTTTATGCTCTTCTCTGCTGGCTCTCTCTCTCTCTCTCTCTCTCTCTCTCTCTCTCTCTCTCTCTCTCCTCTCTCCCTCCCTCCCTCCCTCCCTCCCTCATCTCTCATCTCTCATCTCTTACTTCTCCCCTCCACCCCCTTCCTCCTCTCCAATCCCTTCATTCCTATCAGCCTCTACCTTCAGGGATCCCTAACTCAGGGAACCACCTCTTATCAGATATCTTGGCTTGCCTCCAACTGCTAGCAGCAGGCAGCTCTGCCCCTTGTCTGCTGGGTGATTTTCTTCTTCACCAGTTGTTTGTTTCTCTAATTCATTTCAAATTGTGTGTAGAATGCGGGGGTGGGGAGGTACATCTGAAAACAAAACAAAAAAATGGAGCTTTTGCCTAGTGAGATTGCCCCCCTGGACTAAAACAGAAATGAAAAGAGACTTGGATCCTGCTCCCTTGAAAAGTGATATGATGAAAAGAGGACAGGAGTAGCAAAGAAAAGAGAGCAAAAAGTGGCATCAGCATACACTAACGTCCAAGGCAAACCATATTGCTCCTTAGATATTGGGACATCACTCTGAGTCCTTCATTTTCCACTTCATCAGGATTTATAAAGGCTATTTTTTTCCCTTTAATATACCTGCCAGCCTGGTTTTGCTCAAGTGGCTCTGAACAGATACTATCTGCACCACCTCCACAGCCAGCCACACAACAGAAAGCTGCAGACTCCCCGACTCCAGTGTTCTTGCTTTCTAAGAGGGGGCCTTGAAAGCGTGGAGAAGCACATAACACAGGAAAGAAAAGAGAAGTTGGATGGAGTAATTACGTTATAAGGTTACTCTGTGTATGCAAAACCAAGACATAGGGTATAAGAAATCACCTTTCCAGTACTGCATGGGCTTTAACAACACAATAGTCTTCTGTTGGATCAAAGGATAGTCCTTAAAACCTTCCCTCTTTAAGATTTTTTCTCTTCTTACTGGGTTGTACATGTTTATTTTACATTTCTTTTCTTAACTCATTTTCATATGGAATGGGAGAGGTAGAGGGTATATGCATAAAAAATATTTATAAATACTTTTTCTGTGTGTGTATGAAATAGAACAGATAGCCGACCTTTGTGGCACTCTTCTTAGTTTTGTGATAGTAACTTTGTTATGTTCCTGAACTTAGATGGCAAGTCCTCTTAGTGAGCCTGGCTTAATTCTATGTTTTCTATGGCACCTAGTCACTATGGCTGTGCAAGAGCCATTATTACCCACAATACCATAATAATGGCCATGCCCTCCTGTGACATTATTGTTTCCTATCTGCCAGGACATTAATTGCCTTCTAACTTACTCTAAAATTGGTAGGTAGGGCATACTGCCAAGACTAGAGAGAAGAAAGCTGCTGGTAATATATTTAAAGGCTGTGGAAAGGACATACGGATACTTCCTTCTCATTGGAGCATCTTCACATTTGCGTGTTACTTTGTAATGGGATGTTAGTTCAGGCTTGCCTTATATCTTGGATTCCATCATGGTCAATGTCTGATCTTTCCTTCAATTGAATGATTCAGACATCTCTGAAGTTATTTTGGCTTTTCCACTTTCCTTTTACAGGCTTTTTATGAGTCACTGAATTGAAGGGGAGGTTATTTCTAATTTGGAAGGTGAGGATGAGAGAAAGGGGAGAAAAGTTCCAGAAAATAAGTAGGAAAAGACACCTTATTTGTTATGTATAGTTACTGGAGGAATAATTTCTGCTTAGTTTGGTGATAGAGAGGTATATAGTTTATTAAACCTTGACTAAAAATATAGGCTAGGAAATAGACAATTTTTTTTTTCATGGATAACATACCATGCAGTTTTAGACTCTTTGTAAGCTTGCTCTACAAAGGATAGGAAGGTATGTAGAAGAGATGTAAGACAAGAAGTTAGGAGAAAGAAGAAAGGGGCAAAGCACAACATTTCCAAAGTCCTGATTCTTGGTCCCACAGGAAGTTTTCAACCATAAAGTAATGCTTGTGAAGGCAATACTTCCTTGATCTGTCCCAATCCATCCCTGGGTGTATGTTTCATGCCCCATGGGTTTTTGTATTATAGGTGGAGTTGTGAGGAAGGTACATTTAAACCTGATTTAGAAATTGAATGAGTAATCAGGATAGCATTTTGTTATTTAGGAGCAGGGAGAGTGGGTGGAAATGAAAAACAAAAGCAAAAAACTAATGATGGCTATATTTCTGGGGGCACAAGAGTTTTTATAGCAACACCCGATTTCTCAAAAGTGCCTACTGTGATTTATACCCAAATGAATAAAAAATGCAATCATTTATTCTTGTACATTGTGCCAATGTGAGAAAAGAACTGCAATTCATTCAATGGTCTTAATTTAGACTGCTAGGAAGAGGAGCAGTTTAGAGGGAAAAAAAAGACAAGCTTTTTAAGTATCTGACACACATCTAGTAGGGCTATTTAAGAACTGCTGAACATTAAAATCAAGTTGAGGGTGGGAGGAGAGGAATTCTCATTTCCAGAGCACCACAAGGGTAAAATGTGGCCCATTTAGTACAAACTTGCTGATGACTGCCTTGGTCACTTTGCAGGAGCTAGCCAGGGGTGTCTAGAAGCTGGAGACCTCTCAACACATCAGTTTATTAACGTTTATAGTTGCAACAGGAGTGGACTGATTTCTGCTAAATAAACGGTTGTGTTTTGCCTTTTAACATGGAAACTTATGGGAAGGACTTCAAGGAAACTGAGCGCATTGGAACCTCAAAAGCAGGAGAAATTTATCTATACAGTTTTTTCTCCCAAGGAGTGGGAAACACTTCTTAAACACAACCTCTTCTATTGGTGTTTTCTAAGTACTGACCTATGAGTAAGCGATAAGCTTCTCCTTATAGGAAAGGAGCTGGAGAAAGGGATGAGTTTACAGAGTAAACTCTACAACAAAGAGTTAACCCTTCCGCGGTAACCTCAGATGCGTGATTCTGCCCCTTCCTGGGTTTCTACTGCGCAACCAAACTGTGCTTGAACCAACCGTGACCGTCATATCACTTGCCAGTTGATTTAACAGACACTTTAGACAGCCTATCATAACTTGGAACTGTCCAACCATCAACCAATTACAACTAAAGCTTGGTCTAGACGCTCCAGGTCCAGGCGGGGGCTAATACCGGGTCCAGGAAAAGGGGCGGTAAGGAAGCGATGACAGACAGGTAAACCAAACCAATCAGAGCAGAGAGCCGCCGCCCCACTCTCCAATGGAGAGGTAGGAAGTATAAAACGGGGTGGGCCTGTTGTCATGGGGGAGGTGGTGGCGCTTGGTGGCTGGCTAGTGGCGGCCGAGGTAGAGGCAGCGGCACTGGAGTTGGTCGGGGGCAGCGGCAGGTGAGTGCCGGTAACGCGGGTCTGAGATCTGGGTGCCGTCGCGGGGCGGAAACTCCAGCTCGGAGCTCCGGAGGCGGAGGCTAGAGGAAGGGGCCCTGGACAGCGGGTCGGGTCCAGCGGGGACCGGGGCCAGGGCGGAGGCGGGGGCGGCGGCGAGTTCGCGCTGACTGGGCTAGTGGGAGAATGGCCCCGCTCCAGGCGGCGGAGTTCGCGTCGGCCAGGTAGGTGGGGCCGGACCCAAGCGGGTCAGGCCGGGAGGTCCCTCGGGACGTACTGCTGTGCGGGTCTGGGGCACTGACCGCGGCTGTGTGTGTATGCGTATGTGTGAGTGTGATAGGTCCCTGGGGAGACCGGAGCGGCCGGGGTCCCAGAGAGGGGTGACCCGAAGTGACCGGTAATGACCTGGCCCGAGGGCAGGGTGACTCGGGAATACCCAGGACAGGTTGTGCGAGGGAACCCGGGCACCCCGGGAACGGCCCGAGCGGAGAGACCTGGGGGTTCGGAAAACTGGGAGTGGCCGGGGTCCGAGGGAGAAGGGAGACCGAAGGCGGCTGGGGTCCGAGTGACAGGGAGCGGCCTGGGTGCTTGCGAGGGCGTCGAGAAAAGGCAAGGAGGGGGCTGGGGACCCTCCCGAGGAAGGTGGCTGTTGGAGGGAGGAGCGCTTCTGGGGGAGTTTAGGAGCTGTGGGTCTTACGAGGGTCGGACCCGTGGAGACCTTGAACGCTTGGGGAGGAACCTGAGCGCCCTGCCCCCCACCGCTGGTCTAGGATGGGAGACCCAAGACTGGACTGCAAACTCCTGGGTCTGAGGATCCTCGGGGCACCAAGAAAAATCCTCCAGGAGCAGTTCGGGTTTGAGACTGGAATGAGGGGTCTAGCTGGGGAGTGGAAATTCTCTCAGAGAGGAGTCTAGCAAAATGACACGCAGGTGGGCGGGGAGAAATAATTTCCTTGTAGGAAGGGAGTAAAAGATAGGGCGTTGTAGGAGGGAACGAGAAAGTTGCTCGAGAACACAGCAGTGGTCTTGTGGAAACTGACCAGAACAGTAGATATGAGAAATTAACAGTGAGGCCATTAATACGCTCTAAGAACTTAAGAAATAGAAGAAACTTCAGCTTCATAATACTAAGATGTCATGTAGGACCAGAGAAAAGGTTCTAAAAGCAAGGTTAACTGACTTGCATTGCAGTGCTTGAGAAATTCGTTTGAAGATGACAGCAATAATATTAGAAAATAAGGACATTGACAGGATGGGGAATTTGAAAGGGAAAAGGGGAGGAGTATAAAGGAGCAGGTCTGGGAACTTGACCAGAAAGAGGACAGTCATGAAGAGGATAGGCATACCCTTGCCAAATTAGAAGTTTGAATTCTGGTTCTGCCTCTTAGCTTGGGCAACGTAGCCTCTCTAGGCAAGTTTCCTTGTCTGTATAATAGGGATAATAATAATTCCTACTTCGTAGTGTTGTTTTTTCACATGAGTTAATACTTGTTAGAACTATTAGAATAGTGCCTGATGTAGTAAGCACTGTGTACTGGATTGTTAAACAGAGGATAAAGAAAGACTGGAGTTCTTTAATGAGGTGGTTCTCAAACTTTAGCTTGCACCAGAATCACCTGGAGGGCTTGGTAAACTAAAGACTGCTGGCCCCCAGGCTTCTGATTCAGTAGGTCTGAGTGGGGCCTGAGAATTTGCATTTACCTCAGGTGATGCTTATGTTGGTCCACTTTAAGAATGACTTGATTTAAATGAAAACAGTAATAATGGAGCAACCTTAAAATTCCTGTCTCTTCTGCTAAAGACAGGTAAATTGCAAAAAAGATTCTAATATAAGGGATACTCCATTTTAAGCCTGTTTCTCAAACTGTGGATCACGATTTATTAGTAGTTTATAAAATCAATTTCTAGTGGGTTATCACTAGCATTGAAAAATACAATGAAATAGAATAGAACAGAATTAATTGACTAGCATAGCACATGGTAAGGAAAAGTATTGTTTTGGGAAATTTTTCTCATACATATGTGTACTAGGGCACAATGTAAAATGTATTTCTGACAGCCAAGAATTTGAAAAACTGTTTTGAGCCACGCAGTGCAACAAAAGCAATCCTTCAGTAGAGGTATCTAGGGACTGAGTTTATTGTTTATTTCTTTGTTTTTCTTCTTTTTGTGGTAATTCTTTCTCAGGTGGTGAAACATTTCATGAAATTTCTTCAGTTACTAATTTAGTTTTTCCTGTGTTTGCATTATCACATACTGTGTGGTGTGCCTCTTTTTAGATATTGAGAATCTTTGGCATGAAGACTTAAGGAAATCTGAGGCAGAGAAATGAAATTGAGTGGTGTTTCTCAGATGTGGTACACTTTTGTTTCACTTGTGCCCTTTTGTTTACCGTTTCTTTTTTTTTTTTTTTTACCACTGTACCGTAAGGCATTGTTTGTAAAAAAAACTAAGTATACAGAGACATATTGACAGTAAACAACTAACACTGAAATGGACTGGTTCGAGAACAGTTCATGTATAGAAAATAAGCAAGAACCAAATAAGACACATTTCAAAAGAGAAAAGCAAAAGGCTGTTTCTTTTTTCAAGTAAAAGCATCTTAAAACTTTTCATGGCCTTACACTAATATAATACAAAACATATACAAGCATTTTTAAGGGAACTAGATGTACTTTACTTGTGTATTTTAGATTTCTGGGAATGAACTGGATGTGGCATATCTTGTAAATTTAACTTGTTTGAGGGAACTAAATGTAACCTATAATACTTTAAGATATATTGATAAAATATATGTATGTCTTGTGCTGTGTTTGGTTTGATTTTTCTATAAAAAACTAGATGGTTTATTAATTAGAAAGAGTTGATTTAGATCTGTTTTTATAGACATAAGAACAGAGAAAAGTAGCATTGAAAACAGAGATTCTTGCAGTTCTCTTAAAATATTTAATCTAGTGGATTTATGTAACCCTTTCATTAATATTTTTATGAAATTGTGAGGAAACTGTTGGTATAACTTTGCATTAGGAGTTTTAGATAATTTTTTCCTTTCTCAAAAATCATTTTTAGTTCTATTTCAGATTTTTATATTTTGTTAAATTTTTTGGGGGGGGTGGCTTGGAAGACTGCAAAACATATAATGATTGCATGTTTGAAATGAAAAACAAAAGCAGTCTTTTCACAAAAAAAATGTATTAATTTTTTTGTGACAGCAGCTCCAAGGATGAAAGCTTTCACATTACTTTCACTGAGTTAAATGTAGAGTCCTTACCACCAAAATGGTTGTTCTTTAAATTATTGTACATTTGGTGGGCACATTTGTGTAGATCATTCAGTTCTTTACTAACTGATAGAGGAAGGCAAAATCCTAAAACCCAAATGTGGGAAAAATATAAAAGTTCATTCTTCATACTTTTGAACGTTGACCAGTTTGATTGCTTACTTGCTTCTTACTAAATGGACTTTATTCAGTTCAGTTATTATTCACCCATAATTTAATCGTATGCATTTATGAATAGCTCTGATTGCTCAACTCGTTTTACGGTGAGATTTCTTAATCTATAGTGGTTTTTAAATCCCAAAGAAACTGTATGCTCTTGACTGTGCAATTTAGTGAGACTAAGCTTCACATGTCAAAGATTATTCATGTAAATTATTTTAAAAAGTGGAAGTTGAACTAACACTAGTTAAGTCCATTTTCTCTTTTGGTAAAATTTTTGTCTTTTTTTCCAAATAGCTCCTGATCTGCTTTCTCTGCTTCATGCCCTCCAATTATCCATCCAATAAATCGTAATGGAAATGTTGGTGCCTGAAAAATCTAGTTCTGTCAAAGTACAAAACCCCTATATTTAGTTTTTGGTTTGCTGGGAGAATTCCTTTTGTTAGAAAAGGTCTCTTGGTGAACTTATCACCTTAAGAAAAAGTCTTATTTAATAGAGTACTTGAAAAGCCACATTTTATTTTGGACTTGTCGACACACATCTATTGTGTTCAATAGATTTTTATTTCTACAGAATAGATATTGAATTCTGCCGATTTCTGAACTGTGATGTTTCCTTGGGAGGAAGGATGTTTCCTTTCCTAGGGAGAAAGGAGACAATTGTACTCCGTAAATATATTTTCAAAATGTGATATTTTATTTTTTATCTTGACACGATAAATCCTTTATTTGCAAAGAAAATCTGTTTCAGTAATATAACATATGGGAAATTTCATTATTAAAAGTAGAAATACTGTGTCAGGCTTTAGGAAGTTTGTTCAGATGTGAGACACAGGTACTGATAAATAGGATGTCATTATGATATTGCCATATATTTTTGAGAATATAAAATATGCACTTGGAAATCTTGGGGCAAAATAGAGCTTGAAACTAAGGGAGAATGAGGAGAATACTGACATGTGTTTAAGGAGGAGTCTGGAGGATCTGCAGGAAGTATGTCTAGAGGAGCGAGCAGTTCTTGGCAGTTTTCCTGGAGTGACATATGTAAAGGAGGATGATCCTATTTGCAACGTTCTCCCATGGACATATATTTTTTTTCTGTGCAGTTTCCACTGCTTGCTATAACTCTTTCTTTGTTTTCTTCCACTCAGGAAAGCGTGTCAGAATGCAAGTGAATAGACTGAGAATTGCTAGTCCTAGAGGATGAGAGCCTGGGCAGGACCATTTGGATTTAGAAGAAGGTAGATGAACCCTTGTCTCTGCTTCTGCAGCTCTTGGGAATAGGCCCCCAGCAATTGTAACTAGGTCAAGCCTTCCCACTGGTCCTTTCCAGTGGAGTCTGGGATTAAGCACTAGAAAGAGACCCCCAGTCATCTTAAATGGATTAACCAAGCAAGGAGCTGCTATATTAATAATTAATGTTCAGTGACTTCCTCTTCTTTCCCCACCCAAACTCAGTTTCTCCCCACTTGCTCGCTGATACTTTACATTCTTCTAATCAGGATCAAAGTCTTGAGTTCCTCGATTAAATAGCAAAATCTTAATAGTGGTAATTCGTTTTAATTAAGGTATATATATATATATATATATATATATATATATATAGTTAATTAGGAAAATGATTATTTGATCAGATTTTTTCCAGTTTAGTTAGGGAGCAAGAGGGATTGAAAGCTGTAAAACACAGCTTGGCTGCTGAATAAAGGCAAAGTCAGGGAAGCTAGGAACACAGAAGAAAAAGCAAAGTTCATAACTTCATTTAAGATTGACCTTGGCTACCTTTGACCTTAGAAAAGTAAGTTAGTGATGCTTTTGTCCAGGTCAGCTGTGCACAAGTACACCTCAGGAACTGTTCGATTGTGTCATGGGGTGCTGCTTTGCATAATTTATGACATTACTTAATAACTTTTAATATAACCGACTTTGTTATAAGGAATTTTAGCTGTCTGTGTTCTTTAATCAAGATAACCTTTTTATTTTCAACCTGGAATCTCAGAGAATCATAGAATAGCCTGATGATGACAGAAGTATATTTGTAACTACCATATTATGAAATTGAAAAAAGCATTATTTATGTTCTGAGGAAGCATGATAGAATGGACAGAGTCCAAATTTTATAATTGTATGACCATGTTTTTGAATCCTGGCTCTGTTATTTACTAATTACTAAATGGGTAGTTTATTAAACCTCTCTTAGTCTCAGTTTTGTCGTCCATAAAATGGAGCTTATAATATCCTCCTTACCAGGCTAATGGTGAGAATTAAATGGAAAGCATTTTGTATAGTGCCTTGCCCATCATGGGCATTCAGTACGTGGTGATGTTAATTATTAATAATTATAACAGTATTAGGCCTATTGCAGATTTGTCTTCCTAGGAGGGGCTAATATTCCAGATACTGTGATTAATGGCAGTTAGGAAAACCAGAGTTGACTTGAAAATTTTACACGTATTTTAAGCATTTATTACCTTAGTTTGTTTTTGTGGTTGGTTTAGTTTGTTGGATTAGACTAAAACATGGGGCAAATGAGGCTAATATTTTATTGCGTGGTCACTGGCTGTCTCTATCATTACCTGATCCTCTTCCAAGTATGTATGAGTTTTTGTTAACAGTGGGATCCATTAACCCTATGACTAGAAAAAAACAATTGAACATTATAGATTTAATTATTTTAAATTAGTTTTAAATGCCAGTTAGAAAGAATTTATCTTCCCCTACAGTTAATACATTCCTCTTCATTATTCCAAGTAGAAGTATATTTTATTTCATAAGTTAAGTCCTGTACCTTCCTTGTTAAAGGTTTGGTCAGATGAAAGAAATATCCTTCTGTATCTATAGAAAGCTGTTAAAAGCTATATTATCTCAAAGAGTCTCTGATGAAAGCAGGTGTGTAGTTTCCGTAGCATTCATAATGTAATGGGCTTTCTTTAAATCTCATCAGTGAACATAATTTTTTTTTTTTTTTTAGCTGAGCCATCCTGCCACCTGTTGGCAGCTCAGCGGCTGCTCAGCTCGGGCTGGGACTCGAACCGCTGTTGCTCAGAGCT
>NW_017731399.1:3616089-3631501 GCF_001890085.2 Hipposideros armiger
GGCCACTCACGGTAGCTTATGGTAGCCCACTGCAGCAGGGGCTGCAGCCTACGCTGTCGCCGGCGACTCACGGCAGCCCAGCTCCAGGTTGAGCTGTTTGTTGTTCACCATCTTAGCTGTAGAGGGCGTAGCATCACTGGCCCTCATGTGGGATCCAAACCGGCGGCCCTCCTGCTCAGAGCTGGCATCCCAAGCCAGCTCTTAACCAACTTACCACTGTGCTGGCCCCTGTTGAGGATTTTTTAAAGTTATTTTGTAATAGATTTAATCTCTTTATAAAGTTGTACATTTTTGCTGTCAGGACTTTTTTTTTTTTTAAGATTTTTATTGGGGAATTGGGGGAGGGGACCAGCCAAGTTATTCTTCAATCTTAGTTGTGGGTGGGCATAGCCACCATCCCATGCAGGATTCAAACCAGCAGCCTTGTTGTTAAGAACGCATGCTCTATCCACTGAGCCATCCAGGTAGCAGCTCAGTTCAAGGTGCCGAGTTCAGTCTTAGTTGCAGGTGGGCATAGCCCACCATTGAACAGGCAGTCTTGTTATTACACCAGCTGAGCCATCTTGCCACCTGTTGGCAGCTCAGCGACAGCTCAGCTCGGGCGCAGCATCACTGGCCCATGTGGGAGTTGAACCGGCGGCCCTGTTGCTCAGAAATCATGCTCTTAAGCCAACTCTTAACCAACTGAGCCACTTGGCTGACCCCTGTTTTATCTTTTTTGATATTGAATGGATGATGGAGAGATCCTGATTGGGGGTTGAGTTTTATGACACGTAAATGAATTCCAATTACCTGAGTTCAAATCCAGCTCTTTCCTTAGGCAAGTTAACTGTTTTAGCTTAAGTTTTCTCATCTGTAAAATATATCGCTTTTAGTATTGTATGACATAATTCATGTAAAGCCTTTAACACAGTGCTTACTTACCTCATAGTAAATGTTTCATAAATGTTAGCTACTATCAGGATTCAGGATTGCAGATAGAAGGTGAAAGCTTTTTTTGAGTTTTTTTGCATGTACTGTAAACCTTTGTATATAAAGTTGAACTATGAAACTTAAACTTTGTTTAGACATTAAAAACAATCTTGAATTCTTCTTGACTGTTTTATTTTTAGTTCAGTCAATCTGTGGAAAAACTTGAATCTCTATTTTAATACAGCTGTATTTTTGCCTTCAAGACACAGTAAATTCTTAATTATTTATACTCAGATTAGCAGTATTATAAATCTGTACATTTTTTTTGGATTGTGAAATATAGCTATGTAACCTATTAGATAAATTTTTCATTAGATCTTACTTTTATTTAAGCTAATATTTTAGTATTAAACCTCCTTGACATTGAATAGCCCTAGGAATAGTTCTCTCAGTCTGTTACCTGCAAATCTTTGAATTGAGGGTGGATGTTTTCTGCTATTAGTAAAGGATTCTCAAATCCATTTGCTTATCAAATATTACCTGAGGACAAAAGTAATAAGTTCTAAATATATGCATCTATATGTACATATATATTTAGAACTTTTGTACATATATACTTGTTTTCTGCAGTTAGTAAGAGGTTCTCAAATCCATTTGCTCATCAGATATTATCTGTAGACAAAAATATACATGCACATACATGTATATTTAGAACTTTTGTGCATATATGAAGAGTACATACAGAGGGTGCCAAAAAAATATATACATATTTTAAGAAAGGGAAAACTGTATTAAAATTGTAATACTCAATATATACTGGTAACAAAAGATGAATACAAGTCACATGTATACATTTTTTTGGCACCCCTGGTATATATAAATGTTGAGATGAATTTTAAAAATCTTTATTTTAAAGGCTAGACTGAATTCATAGTAGCTTTGGTTGTTTTGACTATTTGGCCCATCAGTGGGCCAAATGATGCTGAAAATTCAGCTATTACCACATAGGGATCAGTTACTATTTTGACTAAAGAGTCATCATATGTAAAAGCTATCAGTGTACTTTTTCTACCTTTTTTTTTAACCCAAATGTGCCATTTCAGAAACAGTAATATACTTCTGTTCCCCCAAAATGGCATATGCATTCTTTTTTTTTTTAAATGGACTTATTCAGGTATAGTTGACATATGATGAAATTGGACATATTGAAAGTATACAATTTGAACGAGTTTTAACCTATTTATACACTACAGCTGGGATAAGGAATATACTACTCTAAACTGGTTTGCTTGTGCTCCTTTTAATCCATCTCTCTCTTACCCCCAGAGGTAACCACTAATCTGCTATTATAGATTAGTTTGCATTTTCTAGAATTTTAGGTAAATAAGAGTTGTATGGTGTGTTCTCCTTTTGTTGAGAGGGAGATCTGGTTTCTTTTACTCTGCCTAATTAATTTGAGATTTTTATTTATGTTATTTTGTACATCAGTAATTCCTTTTTATTGCTGAGTAGAATTCCAGTATGTGGATATATCACAATTCTTTAAATCTATTCTTCTGTTCATAGACATTGGATTATTTCCAGTTTTGGGCTATTCAAATAAAGCTGCTATAAACATTTGTGTAGACATTTTTGTACAGACACGTGTTTCCATTTCTCTTGGGTATGTACTTAGTAGTGGATTTGCTGGGTCATATAGTAACTCAGTTTTCTAAAGCAGCTATACCATTTTATATTCCCACCAGCAGTGGGAATGGGAATTCCAATTTTTCCACATCCTCACCAACACTTGCTATTATCTCTTTTTTTAAAATTATAGCCATTATTGTGGATGTGATATGATAATTTATTGTGGTTTTGTTTTGCATTTCCCTGTAAGCTAACGATGTTGAGAATTTTTTCATGGTTTTATTGCCATTAGTATATCTTCTTTGGAGAAATGTCTATTGAAATTCCCTGCCCATTTAAAAAATGGGGATATTTGTGTTTTATTGAGTTATAAGTTATAAAAACAATCTTATATATTCTGGATACAAGTCCCTTATCAGATATGTGATCTGCAATATTTTTTTTCAAATATGTGGGTTATGGTTTTACTTTTTTCATGGTGTCCTTTAGAGCATAAAAGCTTTTCATTTTGATGTAGTTCAGCGTTTTTTTTGCTTGTGTTTTTGACATAATATCAAGAAACTGTCTCCTAAACCAAGGTCATGAATATTTATACTTATATTTTCTCCTAAGAGTTTTGTAGTTTTAGCTCTTACATTCGTTTAGGTCTGTGATCCATTTTAAGTTAATTTTTGTGTATCGTATGGAGAAGGGGACTAACTTAATTCCTCTGCGTATGGATATCTGGTTGTCCCAGCACCATTTGTTGAGACTATTACATTTTGCTTATTGACTTGTTACCAAAGTTTAATACAATTTTCTGCTTCGTTACTAATTCTTCAATTTAGCAATTTGTTGGCCTTTTGGTCTAGGGTGGCAGTTGGGCTCATGGTGCTGAGGGACGCATTTTAGAATAAATGAACCCACTGACATAAATAAACGATTATATAATTTCATCCTTGCATTACTTTATGCTTAAATATTAAATGAAGTTCAGCCCCATTTCTCTGTCCTGGGCAATTTTGTGTCCATAGTTCTACAGAAGCTTCAATGCTGGACCACTTAATGGAAATCAAGGTCAGATTTTTAAACACATGACTTAAAGGAAGAAAAGTTTTTATTATAACCCTTCTTTTTCCCCTCTCTCTTTCACTGTCTCCTCGCTTTCTCCTTTTTAACTTGCCTACCCTGTTACCTTTTTATCTTTTTATCTTTTGGATTATTACATGTAGCCTTTTTCTGAAGGAAGAGCAAACACTAAGGCTTTATTTTTTTAATTGGAAATGCAAGGCAATGTTCTATAGTGATGATTAAAAACATTATGGAGAAAAATTATAAGGATTTTAATTAACCTTGGTAAATTTAAAATCCAGAATTAATATCAAAGCTTTCTGTTCCATATAATCCTAGTTAAAAATAACATGGTATTTTCCTTTTCATTTAAAAAATAATAAAAATATAGTTATTTTACAACTTGTTGGCATTTTGAAAGAAACGTATTCTTTGTCTATAGAACAGTTAACTTCAGGTTTTTTACTTTTTTCATATGTTTTAACAGGCATTATTCTCTTTTGGAAATCTTAAGAGCAAAGGGAAAAAAGTATACATCTTTCACAGAGTATTTGAATTTTATGTGTTTCATCTCTATTTGTAGAGTTCTACTTATTTAAAATATGAGGCCAGTACTTTGCCAAGTAAGAACTAATTTCCTGGGAAATCAGGTTGCTGGCTTGACTTGTTGCTGTGCCTTTCCCTTCTTTTGTTTCTTTGTAAAAGAGCTGAGCTCAGTCCTGTGGAAAATCACTAAATCATGTCATTAGTTTCTCTAGCTCAAATTTAACATGATTGCTATATATATACATGCATTATACTGAATTCTGTAGCTTGTTATAAATTTGTTAGCATACCTGAAGGACTTTGACATCCTCTGATATGTTGGCTATTTGTCTGTATCTGAAATAATACTTAATAGTGTGTTCCTTTAATGAATGTTCTTATTCCTTGGGTCTTTTTTCCCCTCCAGTAGACCTAGTTAGTGAGGGGTATTACTTGTGTTCTTACAGTGAAACCCAGACACTTGTGAGATACAATCATAGTTTCTATGATGTTGGCCCCTAATTATTATTATTATTTTTATTTTGAAAGATGTTATTGGGGGGCTGGGGGAGGGGAACAATGTTAGGGAGTTGGGGAAGGGGAACAGACAAGTTGCTGTCCTTTTGTTCTTCAGTCTAGTTGTAGAGGATGTCACTTCACTGGCCCATGTTGGTATTATCATTGTGCTCTTCCTGGGTGAGGCAGTCGCTCACCGGCCATTGGACGGCGGCTCACGGCAGCTCACGAAAGCTTACGCCAGCTGCCAGGCCAGCCCCACTGCAGCCTATGCCATCACCGGTGACTCATGGCAGCCTAGCTCCAGGTCGAGCTGTTGTTCACTATCTTAGCTGTAGAGGGTGCAGTGTCACTAGTCCTCATGTGGGATCCAAACCAGGGCCCTGTTGCTCAGAGCTGGTGTCCCAAGCCAACTCTTTTTTTTTTTAAAGATTTTTATTGGGGAATTGGGGGATGGGAACAGTGCTGGGGAATTGGGGGAAGGGGAACAGACAGGTTGCAGTCCTTTTGTTCTTCAGTCTAGTTCCGGAGGATGTTGCTTCACTGGCCCAAGTTGGCGCCATCATTGCACTTTTCCCAGGCGAGGCAGATCAGTCACCGGCTTCTGGACGGCTGCTCACTGCGGCTGCTGGCCGCTCACGCTGGCTGCTGGCTACACACGGTAGCCCATGGCAACCCGCTGCAGCCTACGCCGTCACCGGCGACTCACGGCAGCCCAGCTCCAGGTTGAACTGTTGTTCACCATCTTAGCTGTAGAGGGCAGTGTCACTGGCCCTCATAGGTGGGATCCGAACCGGGGCCCTCTGGCATCCCAAGCCAACTCTTAACCAACGTGCCACTCGGCCGGCCCCCTTGCCAACTCTTAACCAACGCGCCACTCAGCCGGACACCTAATTATTTTTTAATTATATCAATGTTTATTATCTCTGTTGTTTCCTCATGCATATTTTTACTATATATATAATTTTGGAGCCTGCTTTTTTAAAACATACATTCTAATATTACAGTTACTTGAAAACAGTTTAAAACAGCTGAAAACTATTTCATTAAAGGCTATATCATCATTTATGCAACCAATATCCACAGTGTTCACATTTAGATTAACAAATTTTTAATTATTATAAACAACTTCAGTGAGTATGGCTAAAAACAAGTCTTTGTCCACATTTCTATACTGCTTAAAAAAAAATTTTTTTTACAGTTTTATTTCTGTGTACACATTTACTTAACACTCACTGAATTTCTCTAGGCCAGGTAACTGAAGAGCGTTTATAAATAGTTAATATTGTCTAGAACCAAGGTATGCTGTGAACCCAGTCTAGAGCAAAATGGGAAATTACATCTTTCTAAAAATGGGCTTAGAAATTCTGATCTAGTAGGTTAAAATGTTTCCTTTGTCTGGTAGCAGGGCTGAGGCATACCTGGCTGCTAGACCACAATTCACAGGTATAGCCAAGAAAATGGTACAGACCACCAAAAACAAGACCAACTTATCCATCCCATGTTATAGTACAGTTTTCACAATTCACATCACCTGTATTCAATGGTAAACTTACAAAAACTTACCTTTGTAAGATATGGTCGCTGTCAAAAATGGGATCACTGCCGCTGGTAATCCTGTAGCTATACGAGCCTGTGCCACATTTAAGATGAAAAAGACTGTTTGCTATTAGGCCTCAGAGAGCAGCATTAAGTCCAATATATGTTGATCCATGTTCCAATAGACCCCTTTCTGCTTCTAGAAGTTGGTTAATTTTTCTGTTTATGATATCAAAATTTTGGTTTTCCTTGACATTATCATCTGGTTCATGATTTTCCATCTTGAGCCTTCTGCTCTTCTCGCAGCAGTTGGTTCTTCTTCTGTTCTTCTTCAGCTGCTCAGGCTCACTGCATCCTCTGCTTAACTTGCCTGGGCTCAGCCACCTTTGGCTGACATGTGGCTCAGCCTCCATATTGCTATATTCTTAAGATAGATTCCTGTAAGTGGACTTATCAAGTCAAGGTATACATTTTTTAGTTCTCTCAAGAGAGCAAAACATTGCGCAACTGCTTTCTAGAAAGGTTGTACCAATTTACATTCCCATTAGTAAGGTATGAGCTAGAGATATATACCTTTGCCAGCAGTATTATCATTTAAAAATATTTGCTTATTTGATAGGGAGAAATTAGTAACTGGTTTCTGAAATTTGTATTATTTGGTCACTAGTGGAACACTTTAAATATGATCATTAACGGGGCCCGGCCAAGTGGCACATTGGTTAAGAGTTTGCTTGGGACGCCAGCTCTGAGCAGCAGGCCTCAGTTTGGATCCCACATGAGGGTCAGTGATGCTGCGCCCTCTACAGCTAAAATGGTGAACAACAGCTCGACCTGGAGCTGGGCTGCCATGAGTTGCAGGTGACGGCGTGTGACGGCGTAGGCTGCAGTGGGCTGCCGTAAAGTTACTGTGAGTGGCTGGCAGCCGGTGTGAGCTGCCATGAGCCGCTGTGAGTGGCTGTCCAATGGCCCGTCCAATGGCCGGCGAGCGACTGCCTCACCCGGGAAGAGCGCAGTGATCACAATACCAACATGGGCCAGTGAAGCAACGTCCTCCACAACTAGACTGAAGAACAAAAGGACAGCAACTTGTCTGTTCCCCTTCCCTGATTCTCCAACTCTGTTCCCCTCCCCCAATTCCCCAATAAAATAGTTAAAAAAAATATATATATATATATGATCATTAACCTTTAAGTATTTCCTTTAAGGTGAAGTTATGTGCCTGTACTTTGTCCATTTTTTTTTGACTGGATGCTGATTTTTACATGGAATCTAGAGGTGGATAATATTGAAAGCTGTGCCTTAATTTACATGAACTATCAGCACAGAGTTGTTTCATGTCCCTTTCAGTTTAGTTCTGCCCTCCCATTCCTGCAACTACTTTTTAATTATGTCTGTTCTTGAATTTAATATAAATTAAATAATACCGTATGTACAGTAGTCCCCCCATATCTGTGGGAGATACGTTCCAAGGCCCCCAGTGGATCCCTGAAACTACAGATAGTACCAAACCCTATATATCCTGTTTTGTGCTATACATACCTCTGATAAAGTTAATTTATAAAGTAGGCACAGTAAGAGATTAACAACAGTAATACAATAGAACAATTATGACAATATACTGTAATAAAAGTTATGGGAATATGGTATTTCTCAGAGTATCTTATTGTACTGTACTCATCCTTCTTGTGATGATGTAAGATTGATAAAGTAATAAAACAATTATAACAATATACTCTAATGCAAGTTATGTGAATATGGTCTCTCTCTTTCTTCTCTCTCTCAGAATATCTTGTACCGTAGTCATCCTTCTTGTTGTGTTCATGGGAGATGATAAAATGCCTATATGATGAGATGAAGTGAGGTGACTGATGTAGTCATTGTGATGTAGCATTAGACTACTATTGACCTGATAGTAAGATGACAACATATGTCATGTTGATCTTAAAAGTCATTTTATCAGCAAAAATGGGTTTATTTGGTACAGCAAAGAATTGCAGTTTGTGACAAACTATAGCAAAAGCCATAGGCAAGCCCAACAAACAAAGAAGAGGACCATTATTTTACAGAGAAAAAGGAGGAAATTGGGAGGGGTTGTTTTGAATGAAACTTCATTGGAGTAAAACAGGAATTCAGGGTGGTGACTGTTTCTCATTGGTTGAGTTGCTGGAGCAGTCGATTTCTTGTAGGAAATGCAGTTTACATCTTTCCTATTGGGGCTTGTACTTGATGATTCTTTCCTGTTGGAGTCTAATTGACAGTTCTACTGTAATGGACCTCCAGGGGTACTGTTTGAGAGCTACCCTGACTCCGGAGTCAAGAGGTTTCTCTTTAGTAGACTTCTGCTAAAGTCTACTGAGATTCCTGTACATTACTTTCATAGTAATGATATTTCACTTTATTAATTTTCACAATCAGAAGGAGGATCATGAGGGTAAAAGGTGTCAGATATATGGTGATGGAAGGAGAATTGACTCTGTGTGGTGAACACATAATGTGATATATAGATGATGTATTACAGAATTGTACACCTGAAACCTATGTAACTTTACTAACCATTGTCACCCAAAAAAACTTTAACTTAAAAACAAAAAACAAGGGAGGATCATCTCCTTTGGATGATCCTGGATCATCGAGCCATGACATGTAGATGATTGGATGTCAGGAGCAGACGATGTCAGTGGTTGGGAAAATTTAATATTTTCAGACTGCGGTTTACCGCAAGTAACTGAAACTGCGGAAAGCAAAACCATGGAAAAGGGGGCCTTCTGTACCTTCCTAAATGATTTCTCTTGCTTAAGATGTCTTTGACATTCATTTTGTTTTATACTTTTTTTAATTAAAACATAATCAATAGAAAATTACAGCAGTAGTACGCCTTTCTAAATACAATGCCATTAAAATAATCTGTAAACCGCAGTTTAAGTACTCAATTTGCCTGAAGTCCAAGTTGTATCTCCCTAAGACACCGTTTCCATCACAGTAGCCATTTGAAGTCAGTTTTCTTTCTGTACGTGAGTAATTTCCGGAGAAAACACTTTACTCAGTTTGAACATGCACCAAGAATGCATAAGAAAAAAGATACGTGCAAATACACTTAAGAGTTTATATCAGATTATCGCTTAATAAAACCCTGGGATTTATTTGCCTCTTAAAAGCACTAAAAAATTTCTCAAAAGTTTATATTGTGACAAGAAAAGTCAAGTGAGTTACTAAACGAAAAAGGTTATTTTCAGAATAAAAATGATCTTCAACTAAGGATTTTTAAAAATGTATTTTAAAATGAGACAGAATTTGACGAAAATAAAAATAAATCATTTTCGTTGAATAGTACATTCAAATCATTATTGTAAAGAACAGCCAACTTCCTAGGTGGCACAGCATTCCATTTTATGAATATACCACACTTTGTTTTTCTGTTCTCCTGTTGATAGACATTTGTGTTATTTCCGGGTTTTGCCTGTTATAAATAAGACTGTTATAAACATTCTTGTACAAGTCTTTTGTGAGCATATGTTTCATTTCTCTTAATTAAATACCTTGGAGTGAAATTGTTGGGTCACAGGGTAGATGTATGTTGAACTTTATAAGAAATTGCCAAATGGTTTTCTGTTAGCAGTGTATGCGATCCATTTGCTCCATGTCTCTGCCACCACTTACTTGGGTTGTTACTCTCTTTGATTTTCAGCCATTCTGGGGGGTATAAAATGATATATTAGAACAGTTTTAATTTACATTTTCCAGGTGACTGACTGAAGATGTTGAGCACTTATTCTTTTTGTCGTTGTTGTTAAAACCTTTTACAAAGGCAAATTTGCAGGTTGATAGTAAATATCTTAAAAGGTTCAGTGTGTTTTATTACTATATATGGATCTAGATTTATTAATCTGATTTGTGACATCAGAGATTAATTTGTAATTAAAGGTAAAGTGAAGAACATTTATTTTAAGTGTTAAGATTTTTTAGAAGTCCCATATCATACTGATAATTCATACAGATTTCTTAGAGTTAAGTAAACATTTGCTGTTGATGAATGTTTGTCAGAAGTTTGATAAGTAAATGATACAAAAGGAAGACTTCAGGCTGTGTTTTATAGAGCTGCTTTTTGATTTTGATATGTTGAATCATTGATTCAGGAACATTAAAATTGCATGATATGGCTAATAAACTATTCTGTGTTAGAGCCACACGTGAGAACTGATAGTCTAGTAAAGGTATCAGGTAGTAATAATAATACTAGCAGCAGCCAACACTATATTCCAGGCGTGTTCTAAGTGCTTTACATGCACTAATTTAAACAACAGCCCCTATGAGGGTAGCTACTATTATTATCTTTATTTTCAGTTGAGAAATCTGAGGCACAGAAGTTAGGCAATTTGCTCCAGATCATCACAGAGCAAGTGGAAGACTGGGATTCAAACCCATCTGGCTCCAGAGCTCGTCCTCTTACCCCTTAGTGCTCAAGTGATTAAATTAAATGCGATCGATTTTGTGTTCTTTATAGAGTATATTGTCGTGTGGTAGTGGTGGCTAAAGATTAAATTGAGCTTTCTAAGTTGGCAAATAGGCTCCCTACCAGTTTCTCTCCCTTCACTATCAGTCCTCCTCTTCTGTGTGCTGGGGGTAGGGGGTGGGGTGGGGGGTGACTTATAGAAGGAAAGTTTTATCTGAATTAACAGATGGTGGACAACTCTAGTGACCCGAGATTGAGTGCTGTTCTGGAGAAGATGTCATTTCTCTCTGTACCTTAATTGAGCATTGGAGTTGGAGCAGCTACTTTCAGACAGTCTTCAGCAGTGTTTGTTTAACTGGTCTTTGTGAAAATCTCTTCAGTGTAAATGTTTAACATCCTTTGGAAACAAACTAAGTGATATTTGAAGTTGATGGAATTTGTGCCTGGAAAATGTTGGCCCTAATAACAGCAGTACCTAAATACTTGATATTCATTGATATTTATGGTGTGTTGACACAAGAATCACAGTTCTTAAACTTTTCTGCCTTTTGGAATCCCCTGCATACTGGAACCATGGAACTCATCTTTGTCGTTAGTTTGGGTTTAGGTAAGATTAATCTTTGAGGGGAGGGCTAGATTCTTTGGCCAATGTTCTTGAAAGATGGTTTGGGGATGGAAGGAAATGAAGTATGTATTGGCTTTTTCCTTCACCACACCTTTTGTGGCTTCCTCCATTTCTGATTTGGTGTCATTGTTGATATCATGGATGACTTAAAGAAGTTGGGGTGGATGGGAAGCATTTTGTGTGTATTGAATGAGAGAATCTAAATTCTTGAATAAATAAATCATGAGATATGAGTTTAATTCCTGTGCTGGATCTTTGTTCTTTTATAAAGTCATGATATTGGACTGGATGATCTTTAAAATATTTTTGATGCTGAAATAATTCAATTTTAAAAATTATAGTGAATAATATAATGAGTATAATTCAGTTTTTTAATCTAGAAAATAAGTGTTACCAGCACAATTTATTGAGAAGCATTCTTTCCTCATTGATCTTCAGTGGGGATTTCAAGTCCTATGTCCCATTTCTATGCTGTTTTTATGCTCTGTTTGCCTATCCCCAAGCCAGTACTACACTGTCTTTATTTACTGTAGCTTTGTAATAAACTTAGATATCCGGTATGGTGAGGCCCTCATCTCTTAACTTTGTTATTGTTTGAAATTATATTGATTATTCTTCTAAATTTCTCTTAACCTTTAAAATTCTGTAATTTTCTATATAGTACTGTAGTACTGCTTAGACTCTCTGGGTATTTGATTGGTAATCAATAAATTCTTATTGAACGAATATATGAACAACTGCCAGTTAGATATTATAAAGGCTTGTGGATAACAAAGTGTTATAAGTTAATACCAGTATAATTATGACTTTTGACTTTTGAGAATACCACCAAAATATTTGGCTTTTCCTTTTGGAAGGGTTTAATTACATTACTGTGAAATTTGGGCTTGGAGGACTTGAAATGATATATGGATATAAAATTATTTTAATAGGTGTTGTTGTTTTTTAAAATTATTTTTATTGGGGAATTGGGGAAGGGGAGCAATGTTGGGGAATTGGGGAAGGGGAACAGTCAAGTTGTGCTTCATTCTTAGTTGTGGAGAGCACAGTTAGCTCAGCTCCAAGTCTAGTCGCTATCTGGCCACCCGTCGGCAGCTTGCGGCTACTCAGTTCAAGGTGCCGTGTTCAGTCTTAGTTGCGGGTGGGCGTAGCCCACCATCCCATGCCGGAGTCAAACCGGCAACCTTGTTGTTAGGAGCACATGCTCTCACCAGCTGAGCCATCCTGCCACCTGTTAGCAGCTCAGCAGCAGCTCAGCTCTGGCGCAGCTCACTGGCCCATGTAGGAATCAAACCGGCGACCCTGTTGCTCAGAGCTTGTGCTCTTAACCAACTGAGCCACTCGGCCGGCCAGATGTTATTTTATTTCATCATGTAAAGTAGATTATTTTATTGCTGTATACTCTAGTGTGGTTTTTTTTGTGCCTCCATTTTAAAATTCCCATCCTTCTACCCCCTCGCCTTTGACAACCATCAGCTTGTTTTCTATATCTATATGTCTATTTCTATTTTGTTTACTCTTTTGGGTTTTTTTGTTTGTGTGTTTGTTTTTTAGACTTCACATATAAGTAAAATCATATGGTGTTAGTCCTTTGACTTATTTTACTTAGCATAATATCCTCAAGGTCCATCCATGTTGTCGAAAATACTCCCTTTGGATTAAAATTTTGGAAAGAGTAAGGATTTTTGAAAAGTTGTAGGTTAGACTGAAAGTTTAAAACCACCTTAAAAGTCATGATAAGTTCCACATGAAATTGATGAAAGATGCTTTTAATAAGCACCTTTGACTTTAAAACTAGTTGTCTGTATGAGCGCCATCATTTGGAATTTAGACCTGGAAAGGACATTAGTTTTCACTTACTTGAAAATACTTTAGATTCTCATTTTCTGGTGGGTAAAGTTAAGTTCTGTATGACACTCACTGAAAATTTTGTTTCCTATTTCCTAACTAACATCATCAAACACTGCAGAACATAGTCCTTCATGCTCTGGCTACATTGATTTTTGTTGTTGTTGTTGTTAACCTCCTCTCCCCATATGGCCTTTCCTTTTCTCCCTTTTTGTCTTTTTATTAAGGCTGTTTGGTCTGCTTTGAATGCTTTTTTTTTTTTGTTATCCTTCCAAGCCGTAATAGAACCATCTTTTTACATGAAGGCTTTCTTATTCATCACTTTCTCTACATTTTATCTCTTTTTCTTTTGACTCCATAGCACTTGGTACCAATACTATCTGGCATATTGTCTGTTTTGCATTATAGTTACATCTACATTTTTCTTTCTAAACAGATTATGTACTCACTGAGAACAGGAGCCATGACACTTTATTCTTTGTAACTCGCACAGTTGCCTGTCACAGTTCCTTGCTTGTAGTGGGTCCTCAGCGGTGTTTGAATTGAATTAATAATCTCTGCCTCATGGCGCTTATAGTGTAGAGGAAGGAGATGCACAATAAGAAGATCAAGAAATACTTAAGAAAAGTGCCGTTTGAGAATATGCGATGAAAACAGTAGTGCATTTAAAATAAAAATGTTACCTTGATCCTGCCCACACTTTTGTGAATAGTCTCTCCATGAAACTCTCTTCATTCATCTGTTTAAGTCTGTGTAAGGGGCCGTTTCAGTGAACTTGTGGAGGCGGACCAGCTTGGAGCAGGTTGAATAGTGATTAGAAATTAGAGACTGAGAGTGAATACATTTTTGAGAAGTGTGGCTACAAAGCGTAACTGAGAAATGGGGGAGGAGGTGGGGCATAGCTGTGTAGGGAATGATAGGACACTTTAAAAAATAAGTAAATATGGGCAATAATGGTACATATCGCCATGGTAATAGGAATGATCTTGTAGACGAAAGATTGATAATACAGGAGAGAATGAACTACAGAAGGTAAGAAGTCTTTAAAGGCAAGAGAGTGAATACAAAGAGCAAACTTCGGTGGCCCTTTAATAGTATAGTAATCAGAGATGCTTACTCATTTTAAAGTAGAGGAAAAGGAGATGACAGATTCAGTTTTTTGGGGGGGGTGGTATAGATTTGGTTGTGGAAAGAATAGGGAGCTTTCATCCGATAGCTTCTGTTTTCTTAATGCAAGTGTCTTAAAAGGAGGAATGGAAGGGAGGGGTGAGATATTGAGGAAAAGATACAAAGCAGCCACTACAGGGAGTTTTTGGAATAACATTGCCATGGTTGAGGTTGTTAGTTGTGAATTTATGACAATAACCGGCCTGCCTGGGTATGTGATTTTCTTTAATAGTCCACTGCTCTGTTGCCATCATGGAGAAAATTAGCTGGAGTTTGCTAGGAGAGTGTGGAGGAAAGAGACATGGGAAACACTGAATTGAACGTGAGGAGTGTTATATTGATGAACTGTGAAATCTAAACTGGATAAAAAAGAAAACGAAACCAGAAAGTTGATAGGGAGGAGTGGAGGATGTCATAAATAGGTGGTCTCATTAAGAGCTAAAAATTTTTTCTGAGGACCAGTTGAATAAGTGAGTTGGAGAGATCAAATCTTTTATGTCTTCTTTCTGCTTCCTTCTCATTTATGTCCAGAGACCAGAATTTGTATAGACTTAAACACTTGGAATCTTTCATTCTAATTAGGCAGTTTAAACCCACATTCTAGCTAAATGGATTGATTGAAACACACACACACACACACACACACACACGCACACACACGCACGCGCACACACACACAGGCACACACACACACACACGGTTAGTGACCTCTAGAGCTTATGAGTATGATTTCAAACATGACTTATTTTAAAGTCTGTTAACTTTAAATACCAACTTCTTTCGTCAACTTCTACTTTCTATAAACAGGACACAGGAAAATAATTTCCGCTGAAAATATCTGGATCTATTTAGGATCTTTCTATGAAATTTGTGATGAGATCAAAACTTATATTTCCTTAAAACCATTAAAAAAACTCTTATTCGTTGTTAGTACAGTCTATTTAGAAAACGGTTTGGCAGATTCTCATGAACAGTTACACATTTACCATGGTGATCTAATAGTTCCTTCCGCTCCTAGGTATTTACTCAAGTGAAATGAAGACTTATAGTCACACACAGAAACATGCTAATGCCAAAAACTGGAAACAAACTCAGATGTACTTGAAGTGGTGAATTGATAAACTCTGGTACATCTGTACAATGTAATACTA
>NW_017731399.1:3631766-3638114 GCF_001890085.2 Hipposideros armiger
CAAACATTCCTATCCTATGTTTAAAAGAAAGTCACAATATTAGAATTAGTAGAGCCCATGAGACTTTATAAAGTGTCCTTGTTTTATAAAGAACGCGAAACCTTGGTTAGATTAGGTGAAGTCACACACCTAGCATGCGGCAGAGGTGGTAGTGGGTCTAAAATTCAAGTGCTGGATTACTAATTTGATGCTTGTTTTACTAAGACACACTTTTTATTCTGAGTTATTCTTTCTAGAGACTATTTTTAATTCTTTTTCAGAACCTTCCAATTGTGTCATCCTACAGCTGGAAACCACTCCCTTCCTAGTGGTAGGAAAATCCTGTGTCTGGTTGATAATAGGAAGGCTGAATTTGAGAGATCCTACACCCCTTAAAGTTTGCTTAGACAAAGTCAACAATTTAGTTATAAAGACACTTTCTTTGCCTGTGAGAGAATAGGTGCTTAGTTTTGGAGTTGTCAGAGGCTACCAGTTAGAAATAAACTTTCGTGACTTGATTGTATTTAAATAATTTTGCAGATTATCATGATTATTCATTTTGGGGGAGGTAGAAAAGGTTTTAAAAGTGTTAGGTTTTTTTCTGGTTACCTTAAGTAATGAGGATTTATCTTATAAATACACAGGGGTTTGAGGAAGCACCGGAAACTGGAATGTCATTCAGAATATAATAGCAACCTCAGTTGTCTTCTATTCTTGAGATTCAGTTAACTTTTCACTGTCCCTCTGTGTTCACCTGCCTCCTTGTATAGTAGTTTCTACGCTTGCCTCTGGACCTCAATCCTAGAAACCAGGCTTACAGGTCCAGCCTCTCAGAGAACTGGCGATACTGTAGATTTTGCATACCAGTCTCTGAGCTAGCAGGTGGCCTGGTTTCTTTCTCAGTTTTGAAGCTCTGTCTGTGTCCTGCAACCTTCCTGGGAGTTATCTCCTATAAGTCGTAGCCCCAGGCAGAGTTGGTAAATTGTTTTCTTTACAAGGGAGCCCTACCACAGGCCTAGCTCTGGCCTAGCTCTGATAGATAGGTCCTAGCTGCCACCGCCTGTTTCTGGACCAGGAGCCCAGTAGGCCCCGGTTTGCAGCACAGCTTACCGTTTGCATTAATAGTCCCTGTCACTGAAAAAGAGTATTTTTCGAGTCAACTATACATTGTTTATTTATGTATTTGATACATTTAAATATTGTTACTTGGGTGAACTTACTATATTATCTTGACTAGAAGCCTTTTTAATCTTTAAAAGCCATGGTTTCTCATATTTAAAATTGCAGTTCTAGCCCCTACTCTTAAGTGTTTCTTTGTGCTGATGAAATGAGATTATATACACTCTTGNCTTTGATGACTTTGAATATCTGTTCTCTCTTCCGCTGCTGTTTCTGGTCCCTTATATTTTTCCCATCTTTTCTATACTTTTATTCTTTTCCTTTTTTTCCTTTCCTCTCTTTCAACTTGAGCTAGATGAAAATTGAAAGCACTTATTTCCCCTGGTTTTGAAGAAATTATATCATGTAATTAATTTTTATGTACAGATTCTTTGCAGCAGTTTGTATGTTTTAGGCTTTATTAAGCTCTGAGTGCATAACTCTTCTGGACCTTGAGTTTATTACCGACTTGGATGATAGTGCATATGTAGAAGAAGTATTGTCCTTTGGCCTAAAACATAATATTAATAATGATATAATAATATGATAAAAATGTTGTTGAGCCTTGTGAACTTAATAGTGAACCTGCCTTGTGACCTTGATGAAGTCATTTAAAGTGGCATATTTTTCATTTTGTATTTTATGACTTTGTATTTTAGCCTCCCTTTCTTTAAATAGAATTTGCTTAAATAGCAAATGGAAGAGCCAAAGATTTAAGAGTTGGAGGACTTTAGGGATCCCCTGGTATCTATCTGTTTTGTTCCCTCTACAAATATTTGCTGGCACTCTTTTGGTCTTGAAGATACAATGAAGTCGCTGGCTTTAAGGAGGTACAGTCTTTTATGAAAAGAAGGTTCTGAAGAAACTAATCATATTCAGAGTCCTCATTGCATTTTGGTGTGTCTTACTTACTATGCTCAAAAGAAAATGGATCTGGTTTCTTAAATGCCAGATAGGAAAAGAGGAACTGAACAGCAGAAGAAGGGACACTGAATGAGTGAACTAGGACAGTGACTCTCAAAATTTTCTGTGTACTAATCACCTGAGGATCTTGTTAAACTGCAGATTTCTGATTCAGTACATCTAAGGTAAGGCCTGAGAGTCTGCATGTCTTACAAGCTTCCAGGTGATGCCTAAGCTACCAGTCTGAACCACACTTTGAGTGACAAGGAATTAGTATATAATTAAGAGAAGAGGAGGTAGAGCCTGCTGCCATTTTGAATGGAGTAGTTTGGAGCCATGCAGCACAGGCTTGGATTTGTGAGCAGCACATCACCGTTGGCCTTGGTGAAATGAAATTCATTCATAAGAGCTGTTAATGTTCATATATTAAGAGGGGGTGTTAAGGGGATAATCAGCACCTTTTTGAATGGCATCTGGAATTAAGCTTGGATGGTGCAGGGATCTGAAACCTTTGAAAAGCTACTAGGAGGTGAAAGAGATGAGGACCTTCATGTATGATGAAAGTAAATATCTAGTCAGATGAACAGAACTTATAAGAGTTAGTGTTGACTCGGAGGACTTAATTTGTAATTGAGAAGACTTTCTCCTCTCTTTTTACTTTCACTGGCATAGTGATTCTAGTTGAAAAAGTAAAAAATAAGTACTTTNGACCTTTGAGAGTGTACTTTTGTTTTCTACAATGGTTAAGGCAGGGTGGGTGCAGCATTGGCATTCAGTGAGCAGGAGTCAGGAATGCCATGCATCCCACAAGTCATGAGACAGTTCTACACGGTTTTTGAACGTTCCCCCAGACCTTGCTGTAGGTGAAAAACCTGTTTGTACTTATCTGATCCTAGTTCTGTTTTACATTTAAACTCAAAACATTTTTTGCATGGTTTTAATAGACACTGAATTTTCCAGGAATGCAGCCTACGGAGTAGACTGAGGGCAAATTGGTACTTTGTTTTGTTTAGAATTTTAACAAGAGTTGTGAGCTGTTTTGGAAAATCCTGTTATCAGTGGCATTGCCCCTGATGGTATCCGATTTTCCAGTACAACTCATTGTGCCAGTCTGCATTTGTAGCTGCCACGATCATGGCATTTCTTGTATCGACGCCAAGTGTTTATGTCCCTAATAATACAAATTCTAGGATGGTTATACTTGAGCATACTGGGAAATTCTGGTTCTTGAGCTCAATACAGTTTCAGCTAGGACTAAATTTGGATTCAGCCCTTAAGTACTGCCACTCCTTGATGGAATGAATTCCTTAGATATGCTCTAACTAAACATTTGAGTTATGCCAGAGTCACACCATTCTGAGGGTACACGTGGCAGGATGAGATTGGTTGGGACTTTCTATTCTTGATATTTACTTTGATGTCAGATTTGGCTCCCCCTTTACTTATTTTGACTGTAAACTATCTTCTCGAAGGCTCAGATCTCAATAGAGTATTCTTCAGTTTTCTGGAAACTCTCTAATGTGCATATTCAGGTATTTTCTCTAATTTGAGTTCTTCATTCTTATATATTCTGCTAGGTAACATGAACGTTTTGCTGAAGAACAGAGAATTAATTTACATGGGACTTTATTTGACTTTAATCTTAAGTAATTGTAAAGTTAGGCAAAGAAGCTACAAGTGTTAACGCTGATTCAGTGTCTAATTATTAGAATATGTATGCAAATTAATTTACAGCACTATGCTCTGAACCTCAGACTGAGAATATTTGCATTTGGTACTATTCTTAATGACTTGTGTTGGGGGTCCTGAATAATAGGACTAGGATCTGGAATAACCAAGGTAGTGGTTTTTTTTGTGTGTTTTTTTTTATTTCATTTTTTATGAACATAGGACTCAAAAATAAACAAACAGTGTTCATTCCAGTCTAGAAGTTGTGTTATGGCTTGCATTATTTTTTTTTATTGTGGTTAGATATACATAACATACAGTTTACCATTTTAACCATTTTTAAGTGTACACTTCAGTGGCATTCAGCAATTTCACATTGTTGAGCAAACATCCCCACCATCCATCTTGAGAATTTTATCTTTCCAAACTGAAATTCTGTACCTATTAAACAGTAACCCCCATTCTTCCTCACACCTCCCTCCCCCACAGACCATGGCAACCACCATTCTGCTGTCTCTGACTTCGACTACTCTGAATAGCTCATATACATGGTATCAGACAATATTTGTCCTTCTGTGTCTGGCTTTATTTTACTTAACATAATGTCATCCATGTTATAACATGTGTCACAACATTGCTTTTTAAGGCTGAATAATATTGCATTGTATGTATACACCACATTTTGTTTTTCTGTTAGTGGACACTTGGGGTGTTTCCATCTTTTGGCTATTGTGAATAATGCTGCTGTGAACATCGGTGTACAAATATCTGTTTGAGTCCCTGCTTTCAATTCTTTTGAGTATATACCCAGAAATGGAATTGGTGAAACATATGGTAATTTTATGTTTAATTTTTCTGAGGAACTGCCACATGTTTTACAGTTTTTTTNCACACACACACCCCAAACACTTGTCAATCAGTTTTTGAAATTTCTGCAAATGTCTTTGGGGAGTATGGCATGTTTTGAGGCTTTTGGGTGTGACATTTAAATCTAATCTATGACCTAGCAACCTTGAATTGGAGGTTTTTCAGGATCTGCAAAAATTCTTTTTCATATAATAAAGTGCTAAAGTGACTTATTCTTTGTATTTCTGGTTATGTTTTTAGAAATATTCAGATAATTGATATTCTTTTAAGCTCTATTGCATATACTTTCCATTAGCTACTAATCAAAGAAATTAGTGCGGTATGTATAGAGATGTGGAAGTTGTAATGGAGTGAATTTTAAGTCAGGAAAAAGGAATGTGATAGAATGCATAAAGGAGGAAGTAAAGTGGTGTTTGAGAGAGATTTTGGCTTAGACAACCATAGTTATGACTGAGGTGAAGATCCTCTTTGGGAAAGGAACAAAGAGGAGGGATAAACTATTTAGACAGACTTCCAGCTTGTGTGTTTTGGTTGGAGCTAATATGCTTGCATTGTATAACTTTTAAAGCCCTCCCTCTAGTAAGTTAAACTTTACCTATGAATTCAGAAGCATAAATTAAAATTTTTTTCTTTAAAAATAGAAATGTCAATTAAATTATTATTCTTGGATTTTGGGTTTGAATTAGCGGAGGAATGAGTATTGTAGATTATCACCTACTACTATTTTTTAGGGAATCCTGAGTATATTATTCTGCCCTTTAAAGATGTGTCTAAGAATATTATGCTTGTTGATAAATGATCTTACTTCCTCATTTCTTTAGCTGAAATAATAAGACATATTACTTCCTTTTTCCTCTTACATCAAGCCCTGAATATGCCTTTGCTTTTATTTTTGTCTTACAGTGAAAACCATTGTGCGCATATAGGTGTTTGGAACCATGCAAGTGTATTACCAAGTAAGAGGCATGGCACAGTACCATTTAGTTTTAAAATATATCTACTCATCATGAATGAGAACTAATTCAATATGCCAACCCACCATGTAGCCATTCTCAGATAAGTGCTTCTGAGAGGACCAATTTAGTGACTACATTAGAGGCACTTTTGTTAAGCACGATTTTATAAAGTTCTTAGTGGTTATGGATTTCTCCCCAAACTGAAACTTTTTTGTTTTCTGGTTTTTTAAAAAGACTGATTCTTTACTTGACAGAATCTATGGTGGAATTCTGGGATGTTTGATTAAGTAGAAGATTCTTTAGGCTTCTGATCTAGACTCTTTCCAGTACGGGGAAGTAATTAGAACACTAAAAAACCACTATATTGTCATAGTAACTGCTAAAATTTTACTTTTTTCTTTTTTAATATTTTTCTTCTTTTTCTGTTTTTTAATATGAGACACAAAAGTGTTAAATTTAAGGCAGAGGACATGAATAGGCATTTCTCCAAAGAGGACATACGGATGGCCAATAGACATATGAAAAGATGCTCAACATCACTAATCATCAGAGAAATGCAAATAAAAACCACAATGAGATATCGCCTCACACTTGTCAGAATAGCTATCATCAGTAAAACAACAAACAAGTGTTGGCGAGGATGTGGAGAAGAAGGAACCGTTGAGCGCTGTTGGTGGGACTGCAGAGTGGTGCAGCCACTATGACACACAGTATGGAGGTTCCTCAAAAAATTAAAAATAGAACTACCTTATGACCCAGCAATTCCACTCCTGGGTATTTATCCAAAGAAATCCAAAACACTAATTCAAAAAAATAT
>NW_017731399.1:3641099-3643262 GCF_001890085.2 Hipposideros armiger
CAGGCCAATGAAGAAATGAAGTGAAACACATTGTTGGCTAAAAATGCATTTTGCAAATTACATCTGAAATTGTTTTGTTAGAGCATCTATTGGAAATAAAATTCAGCTGTTCTTATTCTTTGGGCTTTTTTAAATGTTATTATCTGAAAGTAGGTGCCCATACAAAATAAGTTTCTAATGTCTTTCAGTTTTTAACTTATTTTTCATTACGACCATATAAGCCTTTTCTATATTTCCTGATTAACAAATGAATGCATAGAATGTTAGATGTAGAAGGAATTGTAGAGTTCATGTAAATCATATAGACACTTAGATTTCTAAAAAGAATTTTAGGATGTTTATATAGGCTACAGCTTTTGATTTCGAGTCGAGAATATTTAAAAAACAACTACTGTCTATCACATCATCTCATTTTAACACCGGCAAAATAGAAAGGACAATCTTATAGTAAGCACAATTGGTAACGTTACACCCATTTTTGGTCATGGCTGGCACCTGTTCAAGGATTAGATTTCAGGAAGCATTACATAATACAACCCTCTCCTTTTAGAGATGATGTTTCTGAGCTCAGAGAAGTATCAGAGTTCTTACAGCAAGGCAGAATGATAACTGAGCCAGGTCTTCTGACTCCCAGTCCCAAAATTTGATCCTGTCCCCTCAATCTTCATCACATAATGAGACTTAGGCACAGAGAGTTTGTGCCTTAACTAAGATCATATAGCTAGTAAGAAGAGGAGCTGGGAGTTGAATCCACATTACCCAACTCTCCATTTTTAGTAAAGTCTGTACATTCACTTCCATGTAANAGCTCCTTTTTTTCAATTTTCACATGGGCAACCTCCTTAAAAGATGGATTTTTTTTTTTTAAAGATTTTATTGAGGAATTGCGGGAGGGGAACAGCGCTGGGGAATCGGGGGAAGGGGAACAGACAAGTTGCTGTCCTTTTGTTCTTCAGTCCAGTTCTGGACGACGTCGCTTCACTGGCCCATGTTGGTATTATCATTGCGCTCTTCCGGGTGAGGCAGATTGGTTGCTAGCCTATGCCGTCGCCGGCGACTCATGGCAGCCCAGCTCCAGGTCGAGGTGTTGTTCACCATCTTAGCTGTAGAGGGCGCAGCGTCACTGGCCCCCATGTGGGATCTAAACCGGGCGCCCTGCTGCTCAGAGCTGGCGTCCCAAGCCAACTCCTAACCAACGTGCCACTTGGCCGGCCCTTAAATGTGTTTTAAGTCAACAACTATAGACCAGCATTATTATTTTTAATGGCTGTGTAGGATTTCAGTGTACAAGATATACCATGGTTTATTTGAACACATTCTGTATTTAATAGTTTTTGTTGTTATAAACAATACTATGATTGATTCATTTATTTATCAGATATTTACTGAACACCTACTATGTGCTAGGCATGTATAATGTCTTCTGTACATACATATTTGCACACATCCATTTACTTAGGATAAATTTTTTAGAAGTAGGACTGTTGTGTCAAAGGATGTCCATATTTTGAAATGTGATTATTTTCCTAAAAGCTTTTATACTGATAAACTATTGTTAGATACAGTCCCAGTAATAGTAAATTGGAGTGCTAGGTTCCCCATACCTTATAAAACACTGAATATTATTGATCTTTTTAGTATTTATCAACCTGAAATGATAATACTTTGTATCTCTTTGGTTACTACAAGTGAAGTTGAACATCTTGTGCTTATGATTTTATTTCTTCTTTTGTCAGTTTTGTGTATTTATGTATTTCTGCCCATCTTTTTCTTATCACTTTGTAAGATTCCTTATGCACTAAGGAGGTTAAATCTTTGTTTTATATTGCAGATGTTTTTCCAGTTTGTCATTTGTCTCTTAACTTTCCTTCATAATGTCTTTTGCAGTATAGAGGTTTTATATTTTGAGTCAGTTTTATTAGTCCTTTATGATGTCTAGTTTGGTCCATTGCTGGCAGTCTTGCCCCACCCTGATTTAACATTAATGTTTGGGTTTTTTTTTTTGCATATAATTGAGATATTTCTAGAAAATGTTTTTTGAAGTAGTAATCTGTATGAACTGATTGCATCTATATTTTGGACTAAATCTCATATTTTAAGTAGTTAGGAAAAATGAGGTGTAGAAGGTAGGCGAGGAACCAAAACTTTATTTTAACCTTTTTT
>NW_017731399.1:3653542-3654361 GCF_001890085.2 Hipposideros armiger
TTACCTTCTTTTTTGTTTTAAGCATTTTTTATTTTTTTAGCCTACTTTGGCTTTAGGAAGTCTGAGTAGGTGAATTGCTGATAACATTTTTTCCAGTTCTAGTCACTGCTTTATCATGCTTTCCTTCTACAAGGCCTGTGCCTGAGGGGATAAAAATTCTTTGAGTGAGATACTGTTTTTTGATTGAAGCTAAAACGAACAACAATAAAAACTCCAAAAATACCCTATAGAAATTGCAAATGTGATGGTGTTTAGTCTGTGGCACTTTATTCAGACCATGAAAGGAGGTAAAATAAATAAGGTTCTCCTGTAAAAATGAATGTGTAAATATTCTTTTGAAATGCAAAAAGAATTTTTAATAATTTTGGAAGGCAGAAAGTGTTTCTTTGAGGTTGGTGGGTCTCCTACTTACCATTAGTTTTTGGTGAGATTCTTAATTCTAAAATTATAATAGTTCTGGTTGAAAAATGGCATTCATGCTTATACATGTTTTTGGCAAAACAGTTTTGTGACTTTTTCTTGTGTGTACCCTCCCCCTACCCCATTGTTAACAGGTATAGCACCTTCTATATATCAAATGTTGGAAAAAGTGTTTAAAAGTTGTGGTAAGGAAGGGATTGGTATAGCATAAAATTTATCATATTAACCATTTTTAAGTGTACAGATCAGTAATGTTAAGTACATTGACATTGTTGTGCAGCCAATCTCCAGCACTCTTCATCCTACAAAACTGAAACTCTGTAATCATTAAGCAACTCCTTATTTCCTCCTCTCTCTAGCCCCTGGCAACCAGCATTTTATTTTCTGTCTATGAATTTG
>NW_017731399.1:3656141-3657407 GCF_001890085.2 Hipposideros armiger
TAGAGCCTGGGGAGAGTGCCTGCGAGCAAGTGAGCCTGTGAGCAGGCCCTGTAAGCGAGCACCTGAGTTTCTAATAGCCTTTCGTCTCACCAGATGGATGGAATCCCTGCTGATATTCATAACCAGATGTTTGGGGCTCCTCTTCCCGGTACTGGTGCTCCAGGCTGAAGAGCCCAGTGTGGGGCTTGGACCCTTTGCTCCTCAGGGAAACTGCTGCTGACACATCCCTTCTGATTTTCAACTGCCAAACGTGGGTGTGGGGCCAGCCTGTTTCAAGACTCCGCCCCTCCTACCAGTCTTTACGTGGTTTCTTCTTTACATCCTTAGTTATAGAATTTCTGTTCAGCTAATATTCAGCTGGTTCTCCAGGTTGATTGTTGTATAATTTTGTAATTTTGATGTGGTCATAGGAGGTGGTGAGCACAGTGTTTAGCTACTCCTCCATCTTGACTGGAACCTCAGAATTCCCTTCATGTTTAATGCTAAGTAATATTCCATTATATGTGTATACCACATTTTATTCATCCATTCATCCTTTGATGGACACTTGGTTGCTTCCACCTTTTGGGTATTGTGAATAATGCTGCTATGAACATAGGTATAGAAATATGCCTTTGAATCCCAGCGTTCAGTTATTTTGGATATGTGTACCCATAAGTCAAATTGCTGGATCATATAGCAAATCTGTGTTTTAATTTTTGAGGACTCACTATACTGTTTTCCATAGTGGATGCACCATTTTACATTCCCACCAACAATGCACAAGGGTCCCAATTCCGCCTCGCCCTCATCTGCTCGGTGGCGGAGGAGGCGCACCGCGACCCTCTGCACTCCAGCGAACATGGCGCTGCCAGCGGTGTAGAGCGAGCGGTGCGGAGCGTGCGGGCGGTGGCCTGCAGCCTGCGCAACGCCTCGGCGCCCTTTGCACCCTGCCCACCGCAGCCCTGGGGCCTGAGGGTGGGCGCCGTCCGGATGCTGTGCACCGGCCTCAATCTGCTCTCGGTGCGTGAATTCACAGAGAAACATGAATGGATAACTACAGAAAATGGTATTGGAACAGTGGGAATCAGCGATTTTGCACAGGAAGCTTTGGGAGATGTTGTTTACTGTAGTTTGCCTGAAGTTGGGACAAAATTGAACAAACAAGATGAGTTTGGTGCTTTGGAAAGTGTGAAAGCTACTGGTGAATTCTATTCTCCTCTATCAGGAGAAGTAACTGAAATTAATGAAGCCCTTGCAGAAAACCCAGGACTTGTCAAAAATCTT
>NW_017731399.1:3660153-3661300 GCF_001890085.2 Hipposideros armiger
ATATTTCTTTTTTTCTATGAACCACTTGAAAGTTGCAGACATTATGATACTTCACCTCTAAATACTTAAGCATGTGTCTTCTAAGAAAAAGGATGTTACACTTTAGTAAACATTTAATAAAAGCAAATTATATATAACTTCAATGCCATTATCATATGTAAGAATATTAACAATATGAAATTTTTGGATAGTAGTCATAATGTTCTAGGGCTTTTTTTTTATCGACTCTTGAAAGCGTAAGTTATTATTCAAGGAGGTGGCCCTCCTGATGATACCTTCTTACCATGTGAGCAATTCAGAGCCCAGGGAGATCCCTGATTCTATATTCTTGTTCTCTCTCATTCTTCCCTCAGCTCAGCCTTCCCTCAGACTTCCTACAGCTCTCTGAGAAGATACTCATTAGAATAGTCCTTATCAGGAGAGTATGACTTTGTCAGACTAATTTAGAACTAGCATGTAACTTTGCTTTTTAATAGTCAGGAAATTACTTACCGTTAATGTTGTGCTTGAGTTTCTGATATGGTGATGTATAAGGATTGTATTCAACTTTAAGTAATTGAAACCCTGACTAAAATGTTTAAACAAAGAGAGGTTTGTTTCTCTTACATAAGTCTGGCAGTAGGCAGTTGCTCATGTTACTTCAGTGTTGTTATGGCTCAGCAGTGTTAGGACCCATAGCTTTGCGATTTGCTTGGCCCCAAATGGTCCTAGGATATCTGCTGCAGCTCCAGCTGTATATCCACACTGAAAGAGTAAGGCAGAGGGTCCAGGACAAGCAAAAGCTTTCCTATTAGAGCGTCTAACACATCACTTCTAATGTCTCATGGGCCAAAGTTGGGTTAACAAAGTCGAACTGTAGTTAGCCTCTATCGTAAGAGGCAAGGAGGGAGGACTTGGGAATGGCATTTTGGGTAGCAAGTTAACAGTGTCTGTCATAATTATATGTTTGCATTAATTTTACTTCAGAAATGTATTCATTTTACTTCCTTATGATGTTGAGCACACAGGTGCTTTATAATTACATAGTAACCTCTTACTGGGTACTGTGGGAAACAAAATGAACTTTAAATTTAGTTGTGAAGGAGAGCTTTTGGTTATGCATGTAAGGTGAAACTTGGCTTAAATTTTGGGACCTTGGGAAAATTAT
>NW_017731399.1:3664490-3665379 GCF_001890085.2 Hipposideros armiger
AGGAAGAAGACAGTACAGAGTAATGACTGCTACAGCAAAGCCATCTAAAGAGTGATGTGAGAAGCAGCGGAGGGAGCATCTGACTTTGCTTTGGAGGATTGGGGAAGGCTTCAAAGAAGGATGTGATCTTTGATGTTTAAGTAGATAACATTTTTAAAATTCCTTTGATAAACACAAAACTCTCATTCTGCTTTCATGTTTAATGAAATTTCAAAATAGATTAATTACTGTTTGTAAAAGCAAATCAAAGCAATGATAACTTTAGCATGTTTTTTCAAACTACCTTTGCCCTCTATCCCAGTAGTCTAATGTGTTCTCAAAGGATGGGCTTGTTTTAGCACTTCATAATTTTAAAAGCTACATTGTATACCACAGTTTAGATTATACCATAATTTATTCAACTGGTGCCTATTTTTTATATTTGTTTACAGTTTTTTCAAGCATAAATTGTGCTACATGAACATTTTCTATATTCATCTTTGTATACTTGTATTATGCCCATAGTATAGTTCCTAGAAATAATCGCTGGACCAAATATTTTTATTATGGATTTATACTTCTTACTTTGTCATCTTTCATTGTCTTTTGCCCTTTTTGTTTTGTTTTGTTTTTAAAATGTTCTTTACATGTTATGTCTTCATAACATGTGTTATGTTATGGGGGTTTTGGTACATTTGTTTTTCATTTTTGTTGATAAGTAGATAAAACAGGTTAATTTCTCGTGGTCTTTTGGCATGTAAGCCTATGGAGTAAGGTGATACAATAACCATTATGTCTCTCATAATACAGTTTTAGGTAGTGTACCAGAGTGGAAAGAGTAGAAATCAGGAGATTACATTATGGTCCCATCTTAAATAGTGACTATTAAACATGATTTTAAAGTTATTTT
>NW_017731399.1:3666190-3668083 GCF_001890085.2 Hipposideros armiger
AAATATAAAAAGATCACCTGTAATATCCTCAGTCCAGAGATAATTGCTATTAACTTTGGCTATATCTTTCTGGTCTTTAAATATTTATACACATACAAATTCATATACACATAAATGTGTATTTTTGTTTATTAGTAGGATTATTCATATATACAGTTTTAGAATATCTTCTCCTTGGCAGGCGATTCAGTTTCCTGGCCTCTACTGTCATCTCAGTGTAGATGGCTCCTAAAGCTGGTTCTCTTTCTTGGGAACTTCTATCTGCTGGCCATATTTATCAGGGTATCTTTATGTAATAGAGACTTAATAAATGACTGGAGCGATAAATCACACATTGTAATTATTGATATTATAGGCCTGATAAGTTTATGACACTGGGTGACTAGATCTGTGCTCACTGTAAACTACAGCTGATAAAGCTAAATGAAGTTAGATACTGATTAAAGCACAACTGTCTGATTTCCTGCGGTACCCATTGAAGCTTATTTGTGAAAAAGGTTTGGTCACAAATTCTAGCCAGGAAATCAGTTTCGAAGAAACTTCTTTTAGATTACAGGTTATAGCCAAAATGTAATCTCATCTAAAAGTTTGCTGTTTCACTCTCAATTAGTGTTATCATGGACGTCTCTGTTACTAGAGCCTCATGCCTTCGTCTTTTCCCTTCCTTTTACTCTCTACAGTTTAGTTATGACTCTAGTAGTTGCAGGGGACAGAAATCTGGCTTCATGGGGGAAGAAGAGGTATTGGCCCAAGTAATTGAATAATCCAGAGTCACATCTGATTTAGCAGAGATTGAGGGGCTCGCATGACTGTCAGGGGCTCTCAGTTTTATTCCTTATTTCTCAGCTGTTTTTCTTTGCCTCTTTTCCTTCTAAGACAGGTAGCTTTCTTCGTGTAGTCAGGGAAGATAGCTGCAAGCAGCTCCAGTTTATATTGGTTTTATATTTGCAGTCTCAGAGTCTCAGAGAAAGAGAGGTAATTTTCCCCATAGCATCAGGAAAAAAAAAATTCCTGGGGAAGATTGGACTTGATTGCTGAATTACCTATAATGTATAAATGATTCTCAACTTGTGGTCCCTAGACCAGTATTACCATCATCATCTGGGAACTTGTTAGCAAGGTAAATTCTGGGGCCTTGTTCCTGATCTACTGCATCACAAACTTTCTGGGTAGGACCCAGCAATCTGTGCTCTAACAAGCCTCCCAAGTGATTCTGATGCACACTAAGGCTTGAGAACCACTGGTCTATATCATCGGTGCTCACAGCTGTCTGAAACAAAAGAGAAGGAATCGTCACCATTAGAAATGGTAGTTTTATTATGGTCCCTAACAAGCATAGCTGGAAATTTATTTTTTTTAAATTTAAATTTCTGCAAAATTATTGTCTGCGCAGTTCATGTCAAGCATTTCATTTCTCTTTAAGGAGATGAGTTTCTCTAATTTTTTTACGATACACTGTCATTGGGAAAAAAGGAAAGCAAAGTAGCAGTTTTTGGTGTGATCTATATACCAGTTAGGCCAAATAGGTTTATACATGGTGCTTTAACCCCCTCCCCCACCTCCCCCCACACACACACACACTGCTATAAAATAAGTCATGGTTTTGTGTCCCCATTGCTGCTGAAAAAGGTTTAAAAAGTTGCCTCAGGTATTGTATTTTATAAGCAGAAAAGTAGAATTTGAATGTCGTTCAGTGAGCATTTTATAGAGGGCCTACTATATGCTGGGACCTGTGGTAAGTATCAGAAGTACAAAAATACTTAAGATCTACCGTATTTGCCGGTGTATAAGACGACTGGGCGTATAAGACGACCCCCTAACATTTCCACTCAAAATACAGTTTGTTATATGGTCGGCTGTGTGTGATTTTGCGAGTGTGGTAAAATCGCATAA
>NW_017731399.1:3669968-3685699 GCF_001890085.2 Hipposideros armiger
AGGGTGCAGCTCAGTGGCCCATGTGGGGATCCAGTTGGCAACCTTGCTTGGTGTTATCAGCACCGCGCTCTAACCAACTGAGCTAACCAGCCGCCCCTAAAATACAGTCTTCTAAAACAACAAACATACTTTGAATTTCACTCCCCGTCCCAAACAAGTTAATGGCAGAGATTAGGGTGGAATTTTAAATGAACAAAAGAACAGATTCTGAGATGGCTAGGACAATGCTGATAATAAAAGAGAAAATTATAGAAATGATCGTGTTAGGGCTAGAAGAACTGTGTCTTCACAGATAATACTGTGATATAGGAAGATAAAAGCAATAATGGAAATATTAGAGAATTAGAGATATTCTTAGTTCAGTGGCTTTTTGTCTCTAAGGAAGGTTTTTTTCATCCATAAGGTAGAGAGTGTTCTCTTAAGGTGATTATTGGTCTCAAGGATGGAGCTGATTTTTGGACACATATACAGACACCCCACCCCAGTAGTTTTGTTTCTTATTAATGAGTTATTAGCTTACTAGCTCCAGAATGATTCCAGGGTTCACAAAAGTATCCTAGTCTTGGGAACTTTTCAGACAACTGAATTCTGGGAACTGAGTTAAATTTAAGGAAGAAATAGAAGTTAGATGGGCCATTTAGCAAATTAGCTACCTTGTTGTCTTCAACTGCTTTATGTATGTATAAATGAAAAAAACAAAACAAAACCCTGTCATATCTTTTGGTGGCTTTTGTTGGTCTTGAAAATGATCTGTATCTCAGTTGCTTACGACATTCAGCTAACTTTATGACATTTTGTCAGGGAGTAAGTATATTCAAAACAATATAATAAAAGATGAGAACTTGTTAATTGGTTATGAAAATGGGAATTTTTTCCTGTATAGCCATTGTATTATTTTGACATTCAGAGATAAGATTTTTTACTCATTTAAATTTGATTTGATCTACTTTCAACATCTGGCAGCGGAGAAGAGAGTGGCTAGCTTCTTGACTGAGAGAGCCTCCTTTTCTCTAAGAAAATAAAAAGTCTAGCAGTGCATATCATTTCTTTCAGCTCTTAAGATGAATGTGAGTGAGTTCCTGGCTTTTTTCTGGAATTTATATTTTATCTGAAATTTTCTAAATTTCTAAATATTTTGTTTTTAAACAATGTGTGCAGTATGGCAAAGTGAATGTCAGCTTATAGAAATGTGAATATTGGTCAAAATGAATTGTTTTTTCATGTAATTTATTCCTAATGAGCTTAAGTGTGTTCGATAGTTACAGCAATTAGTGATCTGGCTTGTAAGATTTACATTTTCTTCTAGGATTTGTCAAAATTTTGGAATTTTCTGGAAAACAAATCTAGTACATGTAGATATTTCAACCTTTCTTTTATTTGTACCACTGTTTTTAATAGGGGATATATCTTGACCTTGCAGGAACTTTTGAACTGATACGAAATAAATTCACTGGTTGAATGTGTAATTGTCAAGTTTCTTCTTTAATATTTGATTTACAGGTTATCAAAAATGTAAAACTGAGTTCTCAGACCCACAGTAGAGAGACAGTACTGATATTTTAAAGAAATAAGACTAGCTTAATTATATGTAAGTCATTTATTCTAATAAACTTCTACCAAACTTGCTTTCTGCTATAATACAATCATTTAAAGTTTTAAGTTATTTCTGACTTTAAAAAATCTTTTCTCACAAGGAAGTTCTATCTTACAAGGGAAAGGTTTTCTAGAATTTTCATTTGTAGTGGTAAGGTTTCTTCCATTAGAATTCTTAACAAAACACTTCATAGATAGAGTGTCCTTTATTACCTTTTTAAAATTTATAATCTTAGTGATTAGAACTGGGCTGAGTACATATCAGAGTCCCAACAAAATCTTTGTGGGTTGCTAGATACTGGGGGACTTTAAAATCTTTCGATTTCACTATATATTGGGTCGTCGGGAAAAGTCATGACGTACTTTTCTGTTTTTCAATGCAAAAATGCATCATGACTTTCCCGACGACCCAATAGAACAAATTTTGAATTGGAATTTTCTTTATTTCTGTTTCGTTTTGTTTTCTGTCAGCATTTCCTGGTAGTATTCAGTTAAGACTGAGGGATTTTCTTCTAGAGATCAGGCGGCCTGTTCTTCTTTAGGAGAGTTATTCAAAGTCTTTTTTTTACTTTGTGGTATGTGCTTACCAGGCAGAGTAGCCACTGTATTCTAGTAAGAAAACCTATTGCCAAAACACCCACTAGAGCAGAAAACTGACCTACTTAATGCTGACAAGTTAAAAAAAAATAAAAATCTGTGGACTTGTAGCATTGGATCAACGTCTTCCTTCTGTTGTGGTAGATGGGGTGGGGGTAGAGAAGAGGATAAGAAAGGAGAGTGAACTGCTGCAGGAGGCGTAAGTAATACAGTACATGAATATTGAATTACCTGAAATGATTTGATTAAGATCTATTCATTTGGTGCAATTTGAAGGCCTCTAAAATTCAGCAATTCTTCTTAAATCACTTTGACTTGGGAAAAAAAAGCAAAGGAAATTCCTAGTGGTTTCATGCTAATAATCTAGAAAAGCCCTCTAGTTAATGGTTGTCAGCCAGCATTTCATGAATAATTGTTTTTATTGCAGGACATGGTAAATTTATTTAAAAATTTTTTCAGTTTTTTTTATCAGCATAGTATATTTCAGAATTTATTGATATTGAAGTGAAGAATGTTTGGGATATTTATTTGTAGCAAGTGACTGTGGGCCTTAATTTTATTAAACTCATTGTTTTCACTATTATCCAACCTAATTTTCACTACTCTAACTATCACTAACATCTAAATTTTAGGCCTGTGCCATCCAGTCTAAAAGCCACTAGCCATATGTGGCTATTTAAATTTAAATTAAAAATTAAAACTGAATAAAATAAAAACTATAGTTCCTTCATCAAACTAGCCACATTGCAAGTGCTTATTAGCCAAATGCATAGTGGGTAGCACAGATACAGAACATTTTCATTGTTGCAAAGTTCTGTTGGATAGGATTGTTCTAAAGGTTCCCTCATTCTGTCATGCTTTACTTCAGGGTTTCCCAGCCTTGGTATGTTGTCATTTGGGGCTGGATTTTTTGTTGTAGAGGACTTGTAGGATGTTTAGCAGCATCTCTGACCTCTACCCACTAGATGCCAGTAGCATCCACCCAGTTGTGACAACAAAAAATGTCTCCAGATATTGCCATGTGTCCACTGGCAAGCAATGTCAACCTTGTTTGAGAACTACTGATCTACTTATTTATAGTAGTTCTGTGTCTGTTAGTTTTTCCTTCATTAAAAGCTTAGTTAGTGGCTTACAATAAATCACTTCCTAGGTCATGAGTCTGTGAGTTGGCATTTGGCTTGACTGTATTGATCTCTGTGGTCTGTTGGTGGTTTGACTGGGGCCAAATGGTATAGAATTCCCTTACTCATATATTTGTTGGTTGGCAGGCTTTTGGCCAGAATAGTGGTGGGAGATTGTTTCCCACATGACCTTTGCAGCAGGCAGATTCATTCACCTGATGTCTCAAAGTTCTAAGAGTAGCAAGAGAGGACAAATTCCAATGTGCAAGCACTTTTCTAGTCTCTTTCTAATGTCCTATTGGCCAAAGCAAGTCACATGGTCAAGCCCAAATTCAAGAGGTAGAGAAACAGAGTCCACTTCTTCATAGGAGGAATAGCAGTCACATTGTAAAGGAGTGTGCATAAGATATGAAATTATTATGGCCATTATTGTTCACAGTCTACTGCTGTTATTTTCTGGACAACGACCTTACATCCTTTCATTCTGCTTAACATTCCCTTTTATTTCCTTTTTTCTTTGTTTTAATTTTATTATTTTAGTTATTTAATCTTACATATTTCCTCTTTGTTGTAGTAGTCTTGATGCTTCCATATGAGATTATTTTCTTCATAGGTAATTCCTTTCTTTTAGTCTGAGTCTATTGGTAGTGAATGTTATATTTTTGTCTGAAAGCACTTTTTATTTTGTTTTCATTTTTGAAGGATATCTTCATTGGGCATAGAATTCCAGGATAGCATTCATTTTCTTTCATCATCCCATTGTCTTTTGACTCCATTGTTTTTGTTAGAGAATCAATATGTTTTGTTTTCATTAGCTTTCAATAATGCTTGTAGGTGTTTTTCTTTGTATTTACGATGCTTGAGTTACATAGACCCTCTGGAATCTGTCACTTGATGTCTTTTGTCAGGTTTGGAATATTTCTTCCGATAGTCCTTCTGCTCCACTCACTCACTTTCTTCTGGGATTCTAGATATCTGTATGTTAGCTCTTTCTCTGCATCCTTTATATCTTATGCGTTTTTCTGTATTTTTCATCTTTTTTTCCTGTTCTTTTTCTGGATAATATCTGCTGAACTCTTTTCTAGTTCATTTAGTGTCCAATCTGCTGTTACAAGCATCTGTTTTATTATTAATTTCATATTGTGTATTTTTTAATTCTAGAGTTTCAATTTAATTATTATTTTTTTACTTGTTTTTATAGATTCCAGTTCCCTGGTAAAATTCTCATCTTGTCATCTAGTTTCCTGAACATATTAATCACAGCTATTTTATAGTCTGTGTCTGATAATTACAATATCTGGATTCCCTTTTGGTCTTTTTCTATCGTCTGCTTTTTCTCTTGGCTTTTAGTCATTTGCTCCTGTCTCATAGCATTCCTTTTTAAAAAATCAGTGTCAGACATAAGAAATTATAGAGGCTCTTGATGATGATATTGTTCTCTAGAGAGGATTTAATTTTCTTCTGGTGGTAGTTAAAAGTAAGAGCAGATGACCTTGATCCAATACAGGCTTGAGATGACTTGAGTCTTTGTTTTAGGCTTCTTAAGGGCTGATTTAAATCCAGTTTCCCCTTACTCCAAGAGTGTTGTCTTTCAGAGGTATCAAATGGAATCCTGGGGTGTTTGCCAAGGCCTCCCCTTCTTGGCAGGCCCTGAGTTTTTCTTTTCTTAGCACAATGAGGCTACCAAAAGTTCTGCTTACCTTTTTTGCTTTAAAATAGGCACTTTGCATGGTTTTGGCCTCTTGCCCCCATACAGGTTAGGATTCAGTAAATACCCTGAAGGCAAAAGCAAGGCAGGATGTCCAAGTTCACTTTTCCGTGGTTGCCTTTTCTCTGGAACCTTAGCCCCTCAGACCCTGCCTGTCTTAAAAAGCCCTGAACTCTTACTTCCTGTCTCTGCAACCCTGTGAGACTGCCAAAAGCTCTAATCTGAAGCTAGTTGCCTCAGGAAGAAAGTCGTGGAGAATGTAAGGTTGCAGTCTACATTTCCTTTTTCTCTGGTGTTTTGGCTTCTCATATGCTGGCTGCCTTGTTTTGTTTGTTTGTTTTTAAATTCAGTTTTTCTTGCCAGGAGAATTGGTCTGATACAATCTGCTCTGTAATAATTTCTAATAGATACCTGTACTTATTGAATCATTTATTAAATAATATGATTATTAATTTATAATAAGCAATATTATAAACAATTTTAAACATATATTAATCATTGCAGTGAACTTGACATATGAAGACCCTGCCCTCATGCAGCTTATATTCCTGTAGGGAAGAGAGTGCACATTTATTTATATTGTGATAAATAAAGGAGAAGTACAGGATATTATGAGCTTATAGAGATTTAGTTCAAGTGAGAGTTCAAGGGCAGCAACTTTGAGGAAGTGATATTTGAGCAGAGTTCTGAAGAATGAATGGAATTAACCCAGGGAAAAGTAAAGGTTATCAGAACTATGGATTAGGGGCCTAAAGGTAAAAAGAAACATGGCAGGTTTAATAAGGCATCCAAGAAAGCCAGTATGGATGGCTTGATTGACATGGGCTAAATCCTGCCAAGCTTTGTAAGCCTTATTAAGGATTTTCATACCCTGTTTTCCTGTTTCTTCCAATTCTGATCTGATCATTGGTCTGACTAGAATTCACTTTCTGTCCAAAGAATTACTTTTTTATCTGGTTATTTATTCAGTACAAATATACTAGGTGCCTTTTGCAGGCAAGGCTTTAAATTAGGTCCTGGGGTTGATTAAAGGCAACATGGAACATTGACTTTAGATTCAGACAAACCTGAGTTTAAAAGTCAGCCTACTTACTAGCTGTGTAATTTTGCATCAGGTACTTAATATCTCTGAACCCAAATTTTCTCATGTGTTAAATACTAATAATAGAAGTGATAATAGAAGGATTAAATTAGCTAATTGATAAGTGTGCCCAATAAATGCTGGCCCTCTTTACTATTATACAACTATATACCATGAACTGTACTCTCGAGGTGCCTAAGTTCTTTCGGACATGACATAACACTATTAGTTATGGACTAGGACATAAAAGGTAATAAATGCTGTAAGAAGTGGAAAAAGGGGTGATTCAGAGGGAGGAGATACTACATTCAGCCTTGGAGATTAGGACTGTTTAATGATGAATGCAACGTGTGTGCTAGACTTGGAGCTAGCCATTTTCAAAAGTTAGACATATATCATTCATAAACATTTACATTTTTTCAGGCTTAACAACCAAATTCCTGATTTGCCTCTTCAGCCTATCCCCATTCTGTTTTCTGTACCTTGGTAAATGACAGCTCCATTCTTGTGATTGCTCAGGTCAGCAGCCTCAAGGTCATCTCTCAATCTTCATTTTCTCTCTGCACATCCATCTCATTAACAAAATCCTGTCAGCTCCACTCTTTAAGATTCATCCAGAATCCTACCACTTTGGAAAGGTCCTGGAAATTGACTGGATTATTTTAAATTTATTCATTTGGTGATTTCTTTTGTAACTGCTGCTCCAGAAATGGTTGGTGTCTACTAGGGCTGGGGATACAAATAGAAAGTGGACCATCTCTCTAACCTATTTGCACTGCGGTTACCCCGGTCCAAGCCACTATCACCTCTCACCTGGTTTAATTTAATAGCCTCCTAACTGGTTCCAGCTTTATGATCTGTTTATAATACAGTAGCCAAAGTCATCCTTTAAAACTATAAATCTCATCATTCCTCTGCTCAGAACCCTTCAATGGGATTCATCTTACTAAGAAGAGAAGCCCAAGTGCTTGCAATATCCCATGAAACCCTATTAAGCACTGGGCTTTATTGCTGATTTCTTTTCCTTTACTTAGGATGCTGTAGCCACATCATCTCCTTGCTATTCCTCTAACACAGTGAACATAGTTCTGCCTCAAACCTTTGCACTTGCTCTTCCCTTGACCTGGAATCCTCCCTTCCATCTATCTACTTGGGCTGGCCTCCTCACTACTCAATACTTTCAGATCTGTCTGCTCAAATATAACTTAATGAACAAAGCCTTTTCTTACTACTTTATTTAAAAGAGCATCCTCCTTTTCACCTACCCCTAACCCCAACATTTTAATCTTTCTCACCCTGCTTGGTTTTTCTTCATAACACATTATATATTTATTTCTTTATTATTTTTTACAATCTTTATTATTTTTTACAATCTCCCCAATAGAATATACCACAAGGAAGGCAGGGACTTTGGTTCATTCCCTGCCTTATCTCCATCATGTAGAAAAGTACCTGTCCTGTCATTGGTTCTCAGTACATAATTTGTTGGGTGAATGAAGACGTTTTCTGGTTCAAATCACAGTCTTTTTTACAAACCACATTTAAAAATATAGAATTAAATTAAGAAGGTGTGCTTAGATTGTTGTCTGATATAGGAAGGGGAAATATTAGTCTTTGAGACATGTTTTTGGATAAGATTTAGAAATGTGGGTTGCTCGCTAATTCAGCTGGTGAGTTAGTAACTGGGTGAAAGATTATACACAAAGAGCAAGCATACTCGTATGTGGTTCCATTGCCTATTTGATCATTGAGAGAAGTCTTACATAGATGATCATGTCACCTGTGACCAAAGACAGTTTTATTTATTCCTTTCCAATCTACATACCTTTTATTTCCTTTTCTTGTCTTATTCCATTACCTCGGGTTTCCAATGTGATGTTAAAAAGGAATGGTGAGAGGAGACATCTTCGTCATGTTCTTAATCTTATCAGTAAGCCTTCTAGTTTCTCACCATTAAGCATGATGTTAGCTGTAGGTTTTTGTAGATGTTCTGTATCAAGTTGAGGAAATTCCCCTCTATCCCTAGTTTGCTGAGAATTTTTATCACGAATGAGTGTTGGATTTTGGCAGATGCCTTTCTGTATCTATCGATATCATGTGATTTTTCTTTTTTAGCCTTTTAATGTGATGGATTACATAAAATGAATTTATAATGTTGAACCAGCCTTGCATGCCTGGGATAAATCCCACCTGGTTGTGGTGTATAGTTCTTTTAATACATTGTTGGATTCGATTTGTTAATATTCCTGGTCACATTTTTATTAATATCTTGGTTGGACCCGTTCATGGCATACTGATCAAATATTTAGTTAAAGCTTTCAAAACTAGCATATATGTTGGATGACAGAATTGAAGTCTGATTTTTTTCCTCTGGATGAATTGACTAAATCTAGTAAGATAGAATTTAAAACACATTATGTAAAGATTTTTTGAGAATCAGTTTAATTTTGAGCATGGTATACTTACAAACGCAAAATAAAAATAATTATAAACAAATAATGAGCCCTAGTTTGTAGGCTGGGGTATTTTGGGGTTTTTTTGGAATGGTATGAATTGGAAATTTTGAAACTATTTTCTATCTAGTCTAGGATTGAACAAAAGAATAGTGTATGGAGGATAATGGGAACCAGGCTTTTCATTGTTGGAGAAGGGAGTTTTATATATGGAAAAGAAGGCTAGAATGAACCCTGTGATACTAGATTTGAATTAGAGGTTATGAACTCATGGCTCTTAATATTTATATAAAGATAGAGAAATAGACATGTATGCATATATACACTTATATATATATTTCTCATATAGATGTGTATGTTTGTATGTATACATATGTATGTGCACAAATATGCATATATATATGTATGTATGTATGTATGTATGTATATTCCAGCTTTGTTTGCTAAGAGGGCCTAGAAGTAATTACCTTTTTCATAACAGTGAATACACCTAACACTCTCATATGTTATTGGGTTGTTGGGAAAGTCATGATGAGTTTTTGCAATGAAAAACATAGCAAAATACATCATGACTTTTCTGACAACCCAACAGTTTCTAAAGAAACCAGAGCTCCTTGGAGAAAAGTCTGAGCCCAGGAAGAATTAGATCAGGGAAAGTACACAAGGAGTCTAGAACATGTTATTGTTTGACAGAGTCAGAAGGTATTCAAAGAATGATGGGGACGTGTCAGAAGGAACGAGAGCCTGTTTGGAGAAATGTCCACTAGCCAAACCAATAATAATAGTTATGGATTATTATAGCCCATTGAAAAATAAAAACCAGTGGGTCCATACAAATATAAGTAATTGAATGAATAAATAACTAAGTGGGGGAGAAGGGAAAGTTTTTCCTTAAAATAGCAAATACAAATGTAGAACTGTTGGAGTTAGAAATTGACCATTTTGGAACAATTAAAAGAGTACTTTCAGGGACAGCTAAGTGGCACATTGGTTAGGAGTTGGCTTGAGACGCCCTCTCTGAGCAGCGGGCCCCGGGGTTCAGATCCCACATGAGGGCCAGTGACGCTGCGCCCTCTACAGCTAAGATGGTGAACAACAGCTCAACCTGGAGCTGGGCTGCCCTGAGTCGCCAGCAATGGTGTAGGCTGCAGTGGAGCTGCAGTGGGCTGCCATGAGCTATGGTGAGTGGCCGGCAGCCAGCGTGAGTGGTTGGGAGCCAGCGTGAGCCGCCGTGAGCGGCTGTCCAATGGCCAGTGACTGATCTGTCTCAGCCGGGAAGAGTGCAATGATCACAATACCAACATGGGCCAGTGAAGCAATGTCCTCCACAACTAGACTAAGAACAGAAGGACAGCAACTTGTCTGTTCCCCTTCCCCGATTTCCCAACGCTGTTCCCCTCCCCCAATTCCCCAATAAAACCTTTAAAAATAAATAGTACTTTCACACCAAAACTATTGGGTGAGAATTTGATGAGGAATATGATATTTACACAGCTTTAAGATAGTTCCTTAGAAAATATTTACTTGATACAAAAAGAAAAACAGTAACTTTACAGTGGAGAAACTTTGCAGGTACCCCTTAACCAAACGATCAAAATAAGCATCACTGGTAATAGAACCCACTAGCCTCTTGCAGCTTCTGATATGATGCAGTGAGAAGGACCCAACATTACTATGTGACATTCCTACAGAAAATGCATAGCCTGAATTTAAACATGTGAGACCATCGGACAAACCTACCGTATTTGCCGGCGTATAAGACGACCCCCTAACATTTCCACTCAAAATACAGAGTTTGTTATATGGTCGGCTGTGTGCGATTTTGCAAGTGTGGTAAAATCGCATAACAGCAAAATCGCATAACAGCCGAGCATACACCCAGCAGCGCTGCTGATGCCTGAACGGTATGTGGAATGAAGTGGGCGGGCATCGGGAGGCCACTATGGCACGGGGCAAGCACTATGGGCAGTCTATCTGAAGTGTACCTGGCGTATAAGACGACCCCCCACTTGGAGGCATATTTTTCAGGGCCAAAAAATCGTCTTATACGCCGGCAAATACGGTACATTGAGGGACATTCTACAAAATAAACTGGTCTGTATTCTTTAAAGATATCAGTCTTGAAAGACAGACTGAGGAACTGGTCCAGATGTTAGGATTCTGAATAGACATTACCACCAGATGCAGTGCATGATCCTGAATTGGATTCTGGACTGGGGAAATCAATAGCTTTAAAGGACATTTTTAAGGAAACTAACAGCATTTGAATATGGGCTGTACTTATATACGGTAATAGAAATTTTAACATTGATACTGATTTGATTAGCTGTACTGTGTTTAAGCAAATGTTCATGTTCTTAGGAAATACATAGAAATACTGAGGACTAAAATGGTACATACAGTACCTGCAATTTACTGTCACATAGTTCAGAAAAAAATTGTGTGAGAGAGAATGGCAAAGCAAATGGAGTAAAATGTAAATAATTGGTGGTATTTGCAAATTTTCTCTAAGTTACATAAAGATAAAAATTTACCTAAAAATTGCTAAATTGCTACCCAGAGAGGGACCCATATGGCCTTGTTCTTGGGTCCCATGTAACTTAAAGGGACTTTTTCTCAATGTCAGGAGCCCTTGATGTCCTGCAAAGGAAGGAGGAGCATGTCCTCAAATTCCTTGCAGCAGGAAACCAATTAGGTAGCACCAACCTTGACTTCCAAATAGAACAGTACATCCACAAATGGAAAAGTGATGCATCTACATCATAAATCTGAAAAGAACCTGGGATAAGCTGGCAGCTCGTGGCATTGTTGCCGTTGAAAACCCAGCTGATATCAGTGTCATAGTGTCCAAGAATACTGTCCAGTGAGCTGTGATGAAGTTTGCTGCTGCCACTGGAGCCACTCCCATTGCTGGCCGCTTCACTCCTGGGACCTTCCCTAACCAGGGCCAGGCAGCCTCCTGGGAGCTGAGACTTCTAGTGGTTACGGATCCCTGGACTGACCACCAGCCTCTCACAGAGGCGTCTATGTTAACCTGTGGACCATTGCTGTGTGTAACACAGACTCTCCTCTGCACTATGTGGACATTGCCATCCTTTGCAGCAACAAGGGACCTCACTCAGTGGGTCTGATGTGGGGGTGCTGACTGGGGAAGTTCTGCGCATGCGTGGCGCCATCTCCCACGAGCCCCCGTGGGAGGTCATGCCTGATCTCTGCTTCTGTAGAGATCCTGAAGAGATTGAAAAGGAAGAGCAGGCAGCTGCTGAAAAGTCTGTGACCAAGGAGAAATTTCAGGGTTAATGGACTGCTCTGCTCAGCCTGAGGTGGCAGGCTGGTCTGAAGGCATGCAGGGGCCCTCTGTGCCCATTCAGCAGTTTCCTACGAAGCCTGGAGTGCTCAGCTGCCCCTGAAGACTGGTCTGCAGCCCCCACTGCTCAGGCCACGGAATGGGTAGGAACAACCACTTGAGTGGCCTTAAGCTGTTCTTACAAACTCTTCAGCAAAATGGAAATAAGGTGGATGGAAAAGAAACAGTTTCTAAAACAAACAAATAAAAAAAACAAAACTTCATATACTTGAGTTGTGATTGAACCAACTTTACCTTATTAGTTATTTATAGGATTCATAAAAAAGGACAAAAAATTATTCTCATCTTTAAGAGAAAGTAAAGTAGTGAAGGAAATGCTGATCAAATAAAAAATTCCAAATTGTTAAGATACAGAGCAGAAGGAACTGAGTTCTTTTTGTTTCAAGTTCATGGCCTAGTAACCTAGAGTACCGCATATCCTATATTTATTTCCTAAAACATTTATTAAATAGGTATCTTCAGGATTTCGTAAGTATTTCCTATACGACTAATAAGTTTTCTTAAGAAATAGTGCTTTGTAAAAGTTAGATGGTCTTTGGTACGGACAGATACTTTTACAAATTTATTAAGAAAATTTGAAGGTCACTTTTGCAATTATTTGTTAAAAGTGGGTATTTTGGGGAGTGGGAGTTCTTTTTTTTATCAAATCTTTGCGTTACAATGAACACATCATTTTAATAATTATTTTTATGCAATAAGTCATTTTAATAATATAATTCAATTACTGGACTGGCGACCTTCATAAAAACTCACCTTAATAATAGTATCGATGAGCCATTTAACAAAATTATCCTATAGGATTTTTATAAAATATTATTCCTATTTTTTCTTTAAAAAATTTTTATATTGTATTGCTAAAAATATTCCCTTCAAAGAAACACCTGACCTTATCACAAATATATTACTGGCAAATGCAGGTATTGGTAGAAATGTGGTTATTTATTTTAAAATTATTTAATTGAGATTCTGACAGTTTAAGCTGTTTTGACTAGTGAAATGCCAGGTATAATGGACATAATCACTCTTCAGTGGTAACGATAGTCTACTTTACTTTGCTGACATGTCTATTTCTTTCTGTTTTTGTCTTATAAAAATTCCTTTCCAGCAATGCCAGGACTTGCTCCTTCTTGACACAGCTCTTCCTGTTTTCGGCCCCTTGAATACTACTAGTCTTACAAAGCATATGTGTGGAATGGGATTTGTGGGCATTGTTGTGAACAAACACCAGCGTCTTATTTGATTGTCTCTTTTTCTATGTATATACAGTATTTTATATTTCAAAGATCCAGTAATTTACCTCTAGGCGTTTGACTTTTATCTAGGGGAATTATTTGTTATGAATTAGAGGAGACTGTGGTTCTACGTTAGTGTGTGGGTCTTATAGTTGCTGCAGTGACTTGGAGTGGTTATCTTTGTTATATCGTCATAATAAACTCCTGTTTTCTGGAGGACATTGAGAACCTCTTCTTTTTGTTTTATGTACCTGTGTTTTGTTTGGAGTTAGCATATTAGCGTAATGTAGCAATAATTTTGTTACTAACAACAATTTTGTGAGATGTTTATTATTCTCATTTTACAGATGAGGAAACTGAGGCTTGGTGAAGTTACGAAACTTGTCCAAAGTCACACAGCTTGTAAAGGGCACAACCAAGATTCAGAGACAGGTCTGTCCAACTTCGAAACTCTTAATCATGGCCATGAAAATTTGAAATAGCTGTGAAGTTATCAACCTATGATAAGTTGTACTGATATTAATATTGCTTAACAGATGATGTTTTAACACTTACTGATAATTTTTTTTAGTGGTGAGTTGTTTCATCCGTAATATGTGTATCTTTTAAATATTGCGAAAAGAAACATAACATAGTAATTGACGGCCTGGGGCTCTGAAGACAGACTACCTGGGTATGAATCCCTAAGTTTCTCCACTTGTGTGACATTTGGAAAGTTACTTAACTTTTCTGTGCCTCAGTTTTCCTATCTGTAAAATCGTGATAGTAATATTATCCACCTGATAGGGTTGTTGTGAAGATTAAATGATTTAATATGCACAAAGCACTTTTAACAGTGCTGGGCACACAGTAAGCATTCAATAAACGTTAACTATTAGTGTTGTCATCTAGCAACCAGTAAAACATGATCATTACTTCTAATTCTGCATTAGGAAATTTGGATAAAGCTAAATGCAAGCAGCAATATACAATATCACAAAACTTACATAAACCAAAATTAAATTTGAATAAGTTAGACCTAAAGAAAATCATACATTTGATCAAGTTCAGATATATTGTAAAACAGTTGGGCAGTTGCTTGTAGGTCTCACATGTACAAGGGACAACACTTAAGTCCACTAGAGATAGCCTTTGAGCCCAGTACGATCATTGTATTATGAATGTGTTTTGTCTCTTTTCCTCCTGTAAATGTAATTTGTATTCAGAATAAATGTTTACATTTTTAGGTGGCTTTTAAGGAGATGGTGTTTTGGCAATGTTTACAGATAATAATTACCAAGAACCAAAACCTTATGTGTTATGTAAAATGTTGGCTACGTTTCATCACTTGCAGGAGTGGCTATCAGAACTTACATCTTACATTGTGGTGAATGTGCACACTTGACTGACCTTTGAACCACAGCACATTCAGCTAGAACTCAGCTGTAAACTGTCTTGTGTCCTTCCCTCACTTGGGTTCATTGCAGCTGTCAGAGTTCTGAAGTGTTATATCGACTATTACTAAAGTAAAATACCTGTGGTTAAAGTAAAATACCTGTGATTCATGGCTAATAAGTGTATACCAATTGCAAAAATATCCATAAATGGGAGTGAGTCATTTGAGTCAAGTTATGCAAAAATTCAAAAGCTGTTAAGATGTGAGGGCAATCTGGCTGCAACATCTGTCACCCCATTGATCTCCAGTGTTGATTTGGCTGATCTGGCTGGCTAGACGGGTGTCCCCTTCCTCACTGCTCCATGTTCATCCCTCCCAAAGCTGCATGCTCGGTGGAAGAGGACAACCTTCCCCACAGAGTAGAGGACCATTCTTCCGTCAAGGGTACATGGATAGCAGTGCTGTCCTGCTACAATTTCAAACAAGCTCCCAAAAGCTGTTATTAAAAAATAGGACTTGTCTTGTATATGAGCTCAGAATCTCTGTAGCTTTTAGTCTACACATGCATTTAATTCTGTCATATTGAGCCTTTCTATCCTTAAACCTGTTATATCTTTTTAGTTATTTAGATATTTAAAAACATCTTTCAGTAAAATATTCTTTTTCTCATAACTATCTCTCAAGGATTTAATTGTTAGATACCTTATTTCTTGTTACTATTGCAAATAATATATTTTTCATTTTTTTCTTTCCATTTTCTGTTTGCTGATATATGCTTTTTTGGTATGTAGATGTGTGTTCAGCTACCTTAACTAAAGTATTTTATTAAAGTATTACGAATGCAAATTGTGTCTTCCTTTCCAATGCTAACTACAGCATTTCTTTTTCATGCCTTAGGATTTTCGTGCTAGCTAGGACTTCCAGTATTAGTATTCAATACAAGTATTAATAGTGGGCAATCTTAAGGTTGCACCTAATTTTCTAATTTTTATTTTATTTTATTTATTTAAAAAAATTTTTTTATTGGGGAATTGGGGGATGGGAACAGCGCTGAGGAATTGGGGAAGGGGAACAGACAAGTTACTGTCCTTTTGTTCTTCAGTCTAATTGCGGAGGACGTTACTTCACTGGCCCAAGTTGGCACCATCATTGCGCTCTTCCCAGGCGAGGCAGATCAGTCGCCGGCTTCTGGACGGCCGCTCAC
>NW_017731399.1:3686449-3706586 GCF_001890085.2 Hipposideros armiger
ATACAGTTCCTCATGTTGTGGTGACCCCCAACCATAAAATTATTTTCATTGCTACTCTATAACTGTAATTTTGCTACTGTTATGAATCGTAATATAAATATCTTCTTGTTTTCCGATGGTCTTAGGTGACCCCTGTGAAAGGGTCATTCGACCCCCAAAGGGGTCGCGCCTCACAGGTTGAGAACCGCTGCCCTAAAGAATTTATATAAGACTGGAATGATCTGTTTCTTTAAAGTTTGGTTGAACTTCTGTGTAACCATCTGGGCTTAGTGTTTTGTGGGGAGGCATGTAGGCTTAGCATTTTAGGGGGGAAGTATGTATTCAACTTTCTACATGGTTTTATTTAGGATTTCTGTTCCTAGTTTGGTCAGTTTTTAGAAAGTTTTTTTTTTCCTCTTTTTTTTTTTAGGAATCCATCCATTTTTGTCTGAGTTTTTAAAGTATTTGGCACAAAATTGTTCAGAGCATTCTTTTGTTATGTTTTAAATTTTTGCTAAATAGTATTTCCCTCTGTTTTTTTATTCCCAATATTTTTTGTGCCTTCTTTTTCCTTCATCAGCCTTCATACAGATTTTATATATTTTCTTAGACTTATCAAAAAACCAGTGCTAGACTTTGATTTCCTGTATTGTATGTTTTCTATTTAATTAATTTCTGGCCTTTCTCCTTTCTACATTTTTTAAGGGAAAGCAGAATCCAAATTATATGGACACTGGGATATCTCCCAGTTTCCAAGGACAAGCTTTCAATAGGCCTTAAGAACAGCTGGAATCAGGGGCTTACAATGGTACTAGAACTTACTTTTTCCTCTTTCCTATTTTTTTCTTTTTGGTGACAACTGGCTTTTCTATTCTTCGGTCAATATGACAGAAAATGGTGATAATGAGCCTCAGAATTTGATGTCAATTCCAACTTTCTGTGCTCTTGATTCCTCCAGGGATTTCAGATTTTTTCATCTGGATTCATACTTTCTTTCTGAAGATTGTTTTCTTTATAATTCCCCTTAATGAGATTTTCTGTAGCAAACTCAGTGTTTGTCTGAAAGTCTCTTTATCACCCTCATTCGTGATAGATATTTCATTAGGTATAAAATTATGGATTGGCAGTTATTCTTTTAGTTTTTGGAGGAAATGATTCCACTGTCTTCTGGTTTCCATTGTTGCTATTGATAAATTATCTGCCTAGTAGTTTTTCATTTGAGTGACTCTGTCTTTGTTACCTTGGGCTGCTTTTGAACTTTGTTTTTTGACTTTCTGAAGTTTCATATGCTGTCCCTAGGTATAGATTTATTTTTATTTACCCTGTGTAAGATTTTGACTGTGAGCTGCTTATTTTCCCTGGAAGAAATATTTGTGGGTTTTCTATGAGGCCCAAGAAGGAAATGCATTGCTTCAAGAGGAGTTACCTTTGTTTGTTTTGTTTGTTTTTCCAGATGCCTCAAGGTACTAGTTTGGTGACTAAATTCACCCCTTGAGGTTTTGAACAACCCACGTAGGGCAGATTTGGGTTGCAAATATCTGTGTGGGCCTGCTTGTCTTTACAGCCTCTTAGAAATCTTTGTTCTCTTCTGCAATAGGAAGACAAATTTCCTTGTCCTTTGGAGATGAGATGTGGGAATGGGTAGAGTGGTTTTAATTTTGATTTACTCTTTTCTGGAGAATAAAACTTTGGTGGGGCAGTCCCGAGCTTTATAGAGAAAGAACCTCCTATTAGATTGTCCATGTTGGATGGGTCTTGAACTTTGACTTCTGTTCTCTCCCAAGAGATCATTAAAACTGCAGCTGTGGGTGGTGAACACACAATGTGATATATAGATGATGTGTTGCAGAATTGTGCACCTGAAATCTGTGTGACTTTGCTAGCAGTTGTCACCCAATAAATTTTTTTTTAATTGGGGAGTGGGAGGGATGGGAACAGAGCTGGGGAATTGGGGAAAGGGGAACAGACAAGTTGCTGTCGTTCTGTTCTTCAGTCTAGTTGTGGAGGACGTTGCTTCACTGGCCCAAGTTGGCACCATCATTGCGCTTTTCCCAGACGAGGCAGATCAGTTGCCGGCTTCCAGATGGCCACTCACTGTGGCTGCTGGCCGCTCACGCTGGCTGCTGGCTACACACAGTAGCCCATGGCAACCCACTGCAGCAGGGGCTGCAGCCTACACTGGTCGCCGGCGACTCATGGCAGCCCAGCTCCAGGTTGAGCTGTTGTTCAGCATCTTATCTGTGGAGGGCAGTGTCACTGGCCCTCATATGTGGGATCCGAACTCTGGCATCCCAAGCCAGTTCTTAACCATCATGCCACTCGGCCAGCCAAGTGGCTCAGTTGGTTAAGACCTCGCTCAAGAGTTTGAGCTCTGAGCAACAGCGGTTCGAGTCCAGCCCGAGCTGAGCAGCCGCTGAGCTGCCAACAGGTAGCAGGATGGCTCAGCTTAAAAACAAACAAACAAACAAAAAAACCTGCAGCTGAGCTTTGTGAGTTAGTCTACAGGACAAAAGCAGTTTCATTATGCCACTTATCTCTTTGAGTTTCTGCTTTCTCATAGATTTTGATCTGGTTATTCCTTTACCATCTTGTCAGCTCTTCAATGCTTTTAATATTTTTTAAAATAAAATTTTATTCATCACTTTTAATTGTTTCCAGTGAGAGAATTGGGTGAATACTCTCACATACTGTGTTACTGGAAGTAGTATTTTATAATAATTTCTCTGGGTTTTCTTTTTTCTTTTTCTGATTCCTTCAGATAGATGCTTAACTTCCCAATTACTAGCTTTATTTTCTAACATAAACATTTAAAGCGGTACATTTATAAATAACTCATGACATTTGAAATGGAGTATTTTTGTTATTAACTGTATGTATTTAAGATTTTTAATTCGCTGTTATGATTTTTAGTTATGCTTGCCCCCTTAAGTTATAGCCTATGAGTCACAAGTCAATTAGAAGTTTTGAAATATGTGGATTTTAAAAGATTTATCTTGGGGTGACCGGTTAGTTCAATTGGTTAGAGCATGGTGCTGATAACACCAAGGTTGCCGGTTTGATCCCCGCATGGGCCACTGTGAGCTGCACCTTCCTTAAAAGAGTCAACTATGCCAGTATAGCATGAAAGCAATGTGTAACCAATGACCAATAAAATTAAAAGGAAAAAAAAAAGCATGTCTTTCTCCATTAAAAAAAAAAAAGTTTTCTCTTTTATGTTTAACTCACCTTTAAAAAAAAAAAAGCAAGATTTTCAATTTGGATACAGAGCAAGACTCAACAATGTGCTGCATACAAGATACACATAAAGTGATTTTTAAAAGCTAAAGGTAAAGGGATAGATGAAGATATACAACGCAAAATGGAAACAAGAAGAAATCAAGGGTTGCTCTCTGACCGCTGTTTTTAGTGGCTCTTTCTCCCCTTCCTGATAACAAACTTTAATGAATAACCAATATTCCATATCATCGAGATTTCTCGAGGTTCCTGGAAGACTGATTTTGTGTTAATAATAGAATGGTAATTTCTTTTTCTTTCTTCTCCTCCCCCTTCTTTTCCTCCTCTTGTCCCTTCTCTTCCTCTTTACCTCAAACTTGAACATCTTTGAAAAGGATGCAGCTCTCATACTGGGATGCCTGTTACTATTGATGATATTGAACAATTATTAATTGACAATTTGGGCAGCATTTTTTTCTTAGTGGAAAATAAAATAATGGTGCATATTGCAGTCGCTTGTATTTAGCTTTGGTGAAATATACCCTTTTACTTGTACATATGATGACTCTTCATTTCACCCTGCCCCATACTTGAAATGCCCCCTTTTTAGTTCTCCCATCCTATGTTTGTATCATTCAAGTCCTAAAAGGAGGAAATACTCTCTATTTTCTCATCCTGGCTCCTCCTCTTCCAGCATCTAGCACAATTGGACACAGTGTTATATTTAATTAACAATTAAGGGAAGTGTGTAGGTATAATGAATCATAGCACAGGCTGTGACATATTTATATTAGTGACCAAATTTTTAGCTCCTTGTTGAAAAGAGATTAATATCTACATTAGTTAAGATTATTTAAATCGAAAGAACAGAACCCAATTCTTCCTACATTAAGCAAGACAGAGAATTTATTGGATGGATGCTTAGTCTTCTGATGATGTTCAAGAAGAAGCTTAACCAATGAAACAAAAAAGTAATTATAAATACATAAAAATATAAGGCATTATGAAGGAAATGAAAAGAGTAGTACAATAAAGAATTATAGAAAATGGTATTTAGAAAGAGGAAAAAGAGGGTCTCATCACTGAGATGACATTTAGGTTGAGACTTAAGTATTGGGTCGTCAGGAAAATCATGACACATTTTTGCATTGAAAAACAGAAAAATACGTCACAACTTTCCTGGCAACCCAATATAAGTGGGCGACAGAAGCTCCTGAAGAGTCTCAGAGAAAAGCATTTCAGACAGAGGGGAACAGCAGGCCCAAAGTGGGAAGGAGCTTGCAGTCAGCTGAAAGGGTCATCATTGAGGAGAGTGCCACCTCAAGGTAAGAGAGGCAGGCTGGGGTCTTACCTTAATATGCTAACATTTACTGAGCATTTGTGATGTACTGGGACTGTTCCAAGCACTTCTTGGGCAATGTGAATTATGCCATACTGACTCCCTGAATGCTGAGAGTTTGAATTAATTTGAAGGTGCTTTGGAAATCCATGGAACTATTATGTAATGTTATGATCCATTTTGCATTTTTAAAGGTTGCACCAGTTACTTTGTACATTGTTGATCAGAGGGGGACAATAGAGAAAATAGAAATACATACTAGTTGATGGCTTGTATACTAGTCCAGGGAAGAGACAAAGTTGTCTTGGTCCATGGTTCTGATGGTGGAGATGAAGAGCAGCAAATTTAAGACATATTTTACATGTCTTGTTGATGGCTGGGATAAAGGGGGAGGGTAATGAGAGAAAGGAAAGAGTCTGATCAGAGAGGGTGAAAGAATTGAAGAGATGATATGTATAATTGTGAAGTTATTTGTCAGTAAAAGGGGAGTAGAAATGTTTTTGACCTTCATATTTCTATAATTTTTCAGTGGCATTTCTGTCTCTTTTAAATTCTTGGACCCAGATATATTTTTATTCTAGTCTCCAGATTCCAGCACCTTTTTCTCATCCCACACTTGACAGATGCTTAGAGGAGGAAAGTCAGTGTAAAAAGTAGGCTAGCATTCTCAGCAGTTTTGCCCTTTTTCATCAAGATGTTCCTTGCTAAATCAGTTCTTGCTATATCAGAGCAAAACCATTTTGTTCTATAAGTAAAGACTTAATTCTTGAAGAACACCATTAATGAAGTCAGTCTGTGTAGATATGTTGTGTGGGGTCAGAGGTGATGGGCATATGTATTTTTATCAAAGTTTTAACCTACCTTAAAAGGTAAAAGTGTACATACAGCTGAATTGCAAATTCAGCTCACCAATTGTTGTCTCAATTGAAAGGCAAATAATCAACTAAAAGATACAATTGGTTTTGTAACCAGCCAGAAGAGAGCTTTTTTTAAGGAAATGTCTCTCAAATATATGTATACAGGTTCAGCTTTTTTTTTTTTTTTTTAAAGATTTTTACTGGGGAATTGGGGGAAGGGGAACAGTGCTGGGGAATTGGGGGAAGGGGAACAGGCAAGTCGCTGTCCTTTTGTTCTTCAGTCTAGTTGTGGAGGACGTTGCGTCACTGGCCCAAGTTGGCATCATCATTGCTCTCTTCCCAGGCGAGGCAGATCAGTCGCCGGCTTCTGGACGGCCGCTCACTGCGGCTGCTGGCCGCTCACACTGGCTGCTGGCTACACACGGTAGCCCATGGCAACCCACTGCAGCAGGGGCTGCAGCCTACGCCCTCGCAGGCGACTCATAGCAGCCCAGCTCCAGGTTGAGCTGTTGTTCAGCATCTTAGCTATAGAGGGCAGTGTCACTGGCCCTCCTAGGTGGGATCCGAACTAGGGCCCTCTGGCATCCCAAGCCAGCCCTTAACCACCGCGCCACTTTGACACTACCTTTGACTACAGTTTTAAGTACACAGCGTCTTTCCCTCATTTTTTGAAGCTCTGGTTTTCCATTATTATCTTTAAGGAGTGAATAAAGAAGCCATGTATCAAAACAAAAGGAAGAATTTTGTGGACAAATTTTGTGGGAAGATGAAAACTAGTAAGGCAGAAACCTAAAATTAAAGTCATAATAAATATCACAGACTACTGTTTTTTCAGAGGTTCTTAAATTTTTGGTAGTGACAGAATCCTTTGAGATTCTGATGAAAGTTGAAAGCTCTGGCCCCAGAAAGTTCAGAGACACATGTACATTCAGATGTGTACATAATATTTTAGGGCATTCTGAACCTGGAGGGCCTATGGGGTACATGATTCCCTGGCTGAGAACATGTGATCTAAATGGTAATCAGGCTGGGGAGCATGTGGCTGGAGAGCTGCGACATTCACACGGTGGCAGTGTTCTCAAATACCTATTTTTAGGACATCCAAGACTTAATTTGTTGTTATTTTTTAATCTTTGGTCTGACCATTGATAAGCAAAATAATTTTTATTTTTTAGCTATTGGAAAATCAGAATAATCTGTTTTTAAAATTTTTTTATTTGAAAATGCCATAAGTGGCAGTTTTTCAAAATAAGGTAATTCGGTATTCAAGATAGCCTACCATGTGTAGCCTGTTAATAAAAACATTGAATTGAAATGTACACACATTTCACATTCCCTGACACCTAGGTTTATACAGGAGCTGAATGAATGTTTCCTTTGAAAGGTAGGTTAAAAAAAAAGGGCCGGCCCAGTGGCGCGTTGGTTAAGAGTTGGCTTGGGACGCCAGCTCTGAGCAGCAGGGCTGCCGGTTTGGGTCCCACATGAGGGCCAGTGATGCTGCACCCTCTACAGCTAAGGTGGTGAACAAAAGCTCAACCTGGAGCTGCGCTGCTATGAGTTGCTGGCGATGGCGTAGGCTGCAGTGGAGCTGCCATGGGCTGCCATGAGCTACCGTGAGTGGCTGGCGTGAGCAGCCAAGAGCCGCCATGATTGGCTGACCAGTGGCTGGCAACCAATCTGCCTCAGCCAGGAAGAGCGCAATAATAATACCGACATGGCCAGTGAAGCGATGTCCTCCACAATTAGACTGAAGAACCAAAGGACAGCAGCTTGTCTGTTCCCCTTCCCCGATTCTCCAACGCTGTTCCCCTCCCCCAATTCCCCAATAAAATCTTTAAAAAAAATAAAAAATCAAACCCCCCCCCCGCCAAAAAAAACAACCCTTTGTTCTTTCTACCTTTCCATGAATCTGTTTGTGAATTAACTTTTATCACAAAACTGACTATCAACTTTTAAAATGAATTTTATTAGTCCTGTAAGTTAAGTATGGGACATTCTGTATTCATTTCACTGTTGGTGATGAAGCTGTACCTTGTTGCTATTCATTTGGCTCAGGGCCTACGTGGAACACTGAGCCAGTGGTACAACTTAAAACATTATAAGTTGTTTCCTGTTAGGCAAATTATGCCAGTTAGGCCAATATTTAATGTGATCCAGAATTCTTAGGATTCATTGATTGAATAGGGGATTGAATAGATGGCCTACCTCTAAATCCTTGGGTGTGCTGAGAGTCTAGGATTCCTTACAATTTTTTCACTTACTTAACTTGATCAAATAAAAAGATTTTTTTCTTCAGCCTAAATCTTGAAAGCAAGTTCCACATCATAAAAAACAGTAAAAACCAAAGAAAGAAAATTCAGAAATGAAATAGTTTATGCTTGTTGTACGATATTGTATTTTAATGATGATTTAGTATAATATTTTTAAGAGAACAATTTTTTTTTGGGGGGGGGTGAATGGATGGGTAGTCAACACTTTCTTTTTTTTTTGTTTTTGGAGTTTCCCCTGTAGAATTCTGGGATAGAAGTGTGATGAAGAATACAGTAGAATTGTATGTATTCTCATTCAACCATGATTGTTCAGAGGTCAGTAAAATCCAAGTGAGAGTTAAAAACAATTTTTTTAAATTTAAATTTAGATCTCTCATTGTTCTACTCAATGAGTTTCTACTGTACAATGTTTTTATCCCTCCCATAGTGTAAACATGCTGTGTGGTTCTAGTGCTAGATAGATATTTTTCTAACAACATAGATCCTATGGACATAAGCTTGTTACTTCAACGGTGTTCAGTTGAAAAAGCAAACTGTTCCATACTAGGAGAAATCCCTGGCTGTGTCCAATTTATTCCAAGATAGTGTAGTACTGTACTTTATGGATGTTTTAAGGTATTTGCTATATTCAAAATGATACCCATGGTTTTATATTTTTGTTGTTTATGTAGTCTTACATTTGGAACCAATTAATACTGTTGTAAAAATTAGAGTAATTTTACCATTTTGCCTAACTTTGGTCCTCCCACTCCACCCCATTGTAGGGTAGCAATCTTAAGTGTCAGGGTCAAGTTTTGTGTCTACTATGTACATCAAGTATGTGCTGCAGTTTGAGGTGGTTTTTTGTTTTTTTGTTTTTTTTTTTTTTTTAGCTGAGCCATCCCGCCACCTGTTGGCAGCTCATGGCTGCTCAGCTCGGGCTGACTCGAACCGCTGTTGCTCAGAGAGGTGGTTTTTTTTAAGTGAAATTTCTAAAGCATGCTCCTGTCTTGTCCAGTCTTTCTTATAATTTATATACAAGAGGGGTCTAAAGTTAGAGGTGTAGTTGTGACTATAGAACAAAGAAAAGCAAACAAGTATAATTTAGGAGGGAAAAAACTCTAAAAAGAAAAATCTCCATTTTCCTAAGAGTTGTAGCTTTCTAATGGCCCTTCAGAAGCCTCTGGTTCATTCAAGATTTGGCTGGACAGAGTAAATTTCAATAACTTTATTCTTTTTAGTAAAAATGAGTCTTAAATTGTATAACTAAATGTGACTTACTTTTTGTACTCTTTATTAGATCTCATAATTACGTGTGTATGTATTTATATTTCTACATTAATTATGTGTGTGTATGTATTTACATTTCTACGTTCCCCATCTCTGTCCTAAGTTCCAGAAACGGATTTAGGTGACTTGCTTTCCACCTAAATAAAATTATAAAGTAGTTGATACATATAAAAGAATATATGTAACATATGTAGGTTATAGAGCATAATGAAATGAAAACTTATGTATCTACTACTCAGCTTAAAAATTAGGACATTATTAACACTTTTGATGTGCCCATGTAAACCTTTCCGGATTGTGTCCCCATTTCTTTTCCCTCAGAAGTAACATTGCCCTTAATTATGTTTATCATTCCCTTGCTTTTCTTTATGGTGTTGCTAATTACATACATATGCCTAAATGTTATCTTGTTTAGTTTTACATATTTATTGCAGGGCATTGTAATGTTGGGGGACTAAGAGCACAGACTCTGGCACTAGTCGATCCTGCGACTTACCAACCATATGATTTGGACAAATTACTTCTCATGCCTGTTTCCTCATCTGTGAAGTAGAGATTACAAATGCAATCCACTTGATAGGGCTGTTGTGAGGATTAAATGAGTCATTATATGCAGAGTGCACAGTGCCTGGTTACACAGGCAGTATTCTCTGATGGTCAGTTGTTGTTAGTATTTATATAAAGGAATCATAATGAAAGCAGTTTGCTTCCTTCCTCCCTCAACACAATGATTGTGAGATTAATCCTTATTGATAGTTAAAGCTGTGGATCATTCCTTTTACTTTTTTTCTTTTTCTCTTGACTAATTTATCTTTTAATTGAGGTTTTATAAATTTATTTTTTATTGGGGTATCATTTTTACTTTGTGGTATTCTAATGTGTGAGTATTCTGTATTTCTGTTGATGGTAAATTAGATTCTAGTGTTTATTTTTATTTTACTTACAAACAGTAAACAATACTACACAGACATCTTGCATACCTTTTTGTACACATGTGTAAGCACATCTCTAGGATATATACCTAGAAATGGAATTGGCTGGGTAGTAAGGGTATGTGCGTCTTCAACTTTCCTAGATGATGCCAAATTACTTTTCAAAATGCACCAATTTGTTCTCCTATAAGGATATAAGAGTGCCTGTTGCTCTCTATTTTATTGTCTGATTCTTTGTTTTTAATTTTTTTTTTTAAGATTTTTATTGGGGAATTAGGGGATGGGAACAGCACTGGGGAATTGGGGGAAGGAGAACAGATAAGTTGCTGTCCTTTTGTTCTTCAGTTTAGTTGTGGAGGACGTCCCTTCACTGGCCAAAGTTGGCACCATCATTGCGCTCTTCCCGGGCGAGGCAGATCAGTCACCAGCTTCTGGACGGCCATGCTGGCTGCTCACGCTGGCTGCTGGCTACACACGGTAGCCCATGGCAACTGACTGCAGCAGGGGCTGCAGCCTACACTGTCGCCGGCGACTCACGGCAGCCCAGCTCCAGATTGAGCTGTTGTTCAGCATCTTAGCTGTAGAGGGCAGTGTCACTGGCCCTCATATATGGGATCCAAACCGGGGCCCTCTGGTATCCCAAGCCAGCTGTTAACCAACGTGCCACTCGGCCGGCCCTGATTCTTTAATATTTGCCAAACTGATAGATGTAAAATGGCATATAGTGTTTTGATGTGCATTTTCCTGATTGCTAATGATGTTGAGCATTTATTTCATGGTCTCGTTGACTGTTTCTGTTCCTTTGTAAAATGCTTGTTGTATATTTTGTCCATTTTCTGTTGATATTCTATTTTAAACTGATACTTGATTTGCTTATTAATTTTTAAAAATTATTTAAATATTAGGATACTAATATTTTGTTCATGTATTTGGCATATATATTCTTCTAGTTTGTGACTTATTTTTCATTTTCAAGTAAATGATTTACAGATTAGGAGAAATTCTTTTGTTAGACCAGTGTCTTATTTGGAGTATATATAGTTCCCAGAATTTTTCAACCATACTTTTAAAAAAGTGAGACTTTGGGCCAGCTGAGTGGCTCATTGGTTAGGAGTTGGCTTGGGACACTATCTCTGAGCAGCAGGGCCCCGGTTCAGATCCCACATGAGGACCAGTGATGCTGCGCCCTCTACAGCTAAGATGGTGAACAACAGCTCGACCTGGAGCTGTGCTGCCGTGAGTCGCTGGTGACAGCATAGACTGCAGTGGGACTGGCTGGCAGCATGTGTGAGCTTTTGTGAGCTGCCGCGAGCTGCCGTGAATGGCCGACCAATGGCCAGCGAGCCACTGTCTTACCCGGGAAGAGCGCAATGATAATACCAACATGAGGCAGTGAAGGGATGTCCTCCACAGCTAGTCTGAAGAACAAAATGACAGCAACTTGTCTGTTCCCCTTCCCTGATTCCCCAATAAAATCTAAAAGAAAAAAAAAAGAATGAGACTTTTATAATCTTCCTGAGTAATCCATTCCAAGGTAAATACAACTATAGAAAGTCTTCTATTGTTATAGAGTTACTGACCAGTAACTCTTATAAAGCTTTTTTAAATGTTAAAATAATCCAACTTTAGAGCCATAAAGCTGACTGACTACATGTGCAACATTGAGAAGCCATTGTTGGAAATTATATTTTTTGTGCCCCAAGTCTTGGTCTTTTTAGTTTCCTCATGTTCTTCTAGCAGATAAGATCATTTCTTGCTTGTAGCTTACCATATGAAACATAATTATTGTTTTTGTTTTGTTTTGTTTTTAGGATTTCATTAGGGAATTGGGGGAGGGGAACAGCATTGGGGAATCAGGGAAGGGGAACAGACAAGTTGCTGTCCTTTTGTTGTTCAGTCTAGTTGTGGAGGACGTCGCTTCACTGGTCCATGTTTGTATTGTGATCATTGTGCTCTTCCTGGGTGAGGCAGTTTGGTCGCTGGCCATTGGATGGCCACTCACAGTAGCTTACGGCAACCCACTGCAACCCCCTGCAGCCTACGCCATCACCGGTGACTCACGGCAGCCCAGCTCCAGGTCGAGCTGTTGTTCACCATCTTAGCTGTAGAGGTCGCAGCATCACTGGTCCTCATGTGGGATCCAAACTGGCGGCCCTGCTGCTCAGAGCTCGCGCTCCCAAGCCAACTCTTACCGATGAGCCACTTGGCCGGCCCCATAATTATTGTTACTCATTCTCTATTAGAGAATTTTTGTTTGTTTAAAGACATGGAGTAGCACACCTTACATGACTAAACTGGCTATAGAAGATTCTTTCAGAAATTTAATCTCCTTAGTTGGTGAGTATAATAAATTGGATGAAACTTTGCTTATCACTTAAGTCTTTTTTACAGAGAATTCATTTAGAAATCTTTGCCTTTTTTGAAGTTTTATTTTGCCATTCTTCCTATATGATGTTTTATAGGGAGCATGTAGGAGCTGATGCTGCAATTAGTCTGTCTCTCCCCTTTAATGCGGGCTTCCTGTGGTTAAGGACAGTTATTTCTTAACAGTCTGTAAACCTGCACATGAAACTCTTAGTATAGTACTATCCACACAGCAGATGCCTAATATTTATTATTTCTTCTTCTTTTTTTGTTCTTTCCTGGTTAGGGCGAATTACTTACCATACGTGTAATCCTTCGTACACTTATATACTTAGGCAGTGTTCAAGAAATCTGTTTAAGCAGAAGGTTAATTACCATGAAAAGTATGACAATTCAGCTGATTTTTTTGATATTATAGATAAGACTTCATATTTGAAACAGTTGAGCTATTGCTTTGTTTTAGAAAACTGTCTTTAATTCCAGCATTAATTGTGGAATCTAATACACCTTTTCTGCATTTAAATAGCCTGATTTCAACAGATATTATATCAATGAATAGTGAATTTTCTAGAGCTGATATGGAAACAAGAGTCAGGAGCTTAATCATCTGGATCCAGTTCACCCTCATTTGCTGGATTATTATAGTTAACTCCTAATTGTTTCCTTGCTTCCATTTTTGTTCTATTTAATCCATTCTTAATCCATCAGTCAAACGTAAAATATAAATTCTTCCATTTAGAACCCTCCAGTGTCTGACTCCCCATTTCTCTCAGAGGAAAAATCAAAACATTTGGCCTACGAGGCCCTGTGTGACTTTGCCCTCTGTAACCCATCTGATCTTGTCTCTCCTACTCACTTGTCTTCATTTTGAATGGGACACACTGACCTCCTTTCTGTTGTCAGACACTGCAGGAAAGCTAGCCCCTCAGGAGCTTTGCGTTGATTATTTTCTTTTTCTGGAATCCTCATCCTGCTTATGTGGCTCATTTTTATTACCTCCTTTATTTTGCTCCAATGTTACTTTAATTCAAAACTTTATCCTTGCCTGTAGCACATCTAATCCCCCTCTTAATCCTGTTCATCTTTTTCTGCATAGCATCTTCTAACATACCATATAGTCAGTGCTGGTGTGCTGGTGTTTCACAACTGGTTCACCGAATGTAGTTCTAACATGAGTGATGATTGATATTTTTGTTTGTGTTAATGAGTGAGATTAAAGTGAAACAATGAAGATGTGTGTCAAAATTTCACTCATTGAGAAATGACCTGAAAGACTTCTTAGCTGAACTGGATAATAGTTTTCAAATACGGGAAGAATATTTCCTCAATTTTTTGTGCTATTCATAATGTAATGGTTACAGACACCACACACTTTTAAGTTTAATCTGCATTATTAACATTTGCTCTATCAGTTTCCTAGAGCTAGTCAATCACAAAGCAATAAGTCAAGCTGTGATCGGTAGTTTTTGCCAAATTCTGTAGTATAAATACTTCCACCATGGCCAATTTCAAGCTACAACCGTGAAGTCACTGAACATGACATTGGGAAGAGATGTACACTAGCCCCGCATCGTATAGCATTTCCACCATACAGATACAAAAATCATAAATAACCACGGGAGCATACATAATAGTAAAACATCGTAACGTAATTAGGAAGTGATAAGTTTTTAGTATTTATTACCTTTGTTTTAGAATAACTTATGTTTATATAATTTATTTTTAATAAAGGCTTGCAAACTTGCTAAAAATTTAACAGTTGGATCTTGTCACCCAGCACACCATGGTAAATAATTTGCGGCTCCAACCTGTAAATCAGATAAAGTGGAGCTTATCTGTTTGAAGCTGTAACAGGGACTGAAGCGCCTCCTTAGAGTTGTGTCTTCTTACCTCCTGCACTTTCTCTCCAAACAGCCAATGCCCCCTGGGTCTCCTACACGGAGTAACAAAGGGCTGCTCAAAGCATAGTTTGAGAATCACTGATGTGTAATACTCTGTAGAAATGCTGATAGCAAACCATTTTAATACTGAAAATGACAAGATATTTAGACCCCAAATTGGTTGACACTTCTATTCTTCTTGGTCAGTAGAATGGTACAACAATAAATAGCTGCCCAAAGAGGAGATAAATTTTACTAGAGTATGTTATATAGAGGTTGGATGTCTTTCTTTAAGGAAAATTGTCAGCGTGGTTCCTTTGTCAATAAGAGGTTGGTCTACTATTACATTTTCCAACACTGATGATTTCTCTGGTGTTATGTGTATACATTGGTCCCACCTAGTAAATATCATCTAGTACGATGGGGATCTATTATATCTCGCATTCAAATTTATAGTATGCCATATATATGATAAGCAGTGTGTTAGGAGGCAGAGTTACTCTTTAAACAAATAAAATATAGCCTACCATTAGGGAAACAGAAAATTGCTGAAAGGTTTGATGAATACAGTAATAGAAGTACAAGAAGTATGCAGAAGGTGTTAATGGGAATGATAATGAAATGGAAGGACCTAACCCAGGCCAGGTTGGGACTTGTCAGAAAAAAATGCTAGAGCTAGCTAGCTTTTCTGAACACTCCTGAACTGACTCTTTAAAGATGAATAGACTTTAACCAGAGGCAAACAGGGAAAGGTCTTTCTAGGCAGAGGAAGGAACATCTACCAAGGCTCTGAAAGAGGGCTTGTTGTTAGACAACTGTAATAAGTAGCTTAGCATGGCTGGAGCTTAGCGTGTGAATGGGGGCTGGTGAGTGAAGCCAGATGAAAAGGACTGTGTTTGCCATGCCTAGGAGTTTGGACTTGATCTTGAAAGTGATGTGAAGCAGTTGAAGGATTTTAAGCAGAGTAATTGCGTGGTCACATTTGTGTTTCAGAAAGCACCCTGGCAGGAGTCAGGAGAACAGAGTGAAATGAACCTCTCTTGGAAGCAAAGAGACCATGAAATAATAGGCTTTTGCAATAATTTAAGCAAAAATGTCCAAAAAGAGTAAAACTAATGTGGTGGTGGTGGAGAAATGAATTCAAGATACACTAAGGAGGTAAAACCAGTAGAGTTATCGGTCAGAGAAAGGGTGAATGCAGGAATGATGGTCAGGTGTCTGGCTTGGCTAATGGGGTTTTTTTTTGTTGTTCAGAGAAAGAAATTAAGAAGAAAGGAATCATACAGGCTTTTGGCCTCAATATTCTTAGAGTACCAACATGAGCAGGGAGATAGGTGCTTTTTAGGTTCTCGTGTTTGTGTATATTTTTTTATTAGTTTCAGGTGTACAAAATGTTTATGTGTATATATATATATATATATATATATTTTATTAGTTTCAGGTGTATATTTTTTAAATGTAATATGAAATAGTATAACAGGATGTATTATCAAGGAAGGTTATGGAATTCTTTTTGGAAGTCTGTTAGATTAAGGTAGACTCTCATTTAGCTTACTTCATTTAGGATGAGTGATCTACTTACGGACACAGGAATGGACTACCTTTTGTCCAGTCCTTTGATTACTTAATATCTACTTCATATACTCTGTAAATCAGTTTTGAATTGCGAGATCATAAATTCACTTTTTAAAAATCCATAGATTTTTTTTACATTGCCATTTGTCTGTCAGAATTTTTGCCTTTTAAGAAGCTGTGTGGTAAGATTGACTTGTCTGTAAATTAGCTAATTTGATAATAGTTCTGCTGTGGCATTACACATTTTAAAATAAAAAAATGCTTTTCCTCAGAATACAAACTGATTTTCAGGTCTTTCATTGGTGTCATGTGGGAATTAATATTCAATCCCTTGCTATTTAACACTCCTGACAGAGAGGATGTTTCCTTTATATAGCTTTGTCACATCATTTTCTCAAGATCTCAAGTTAAGACTGGTTGAGGTGCTTAAATCCTTTAGTGAAAGAATGAGCAGTGCTACTTAACAAAAAACTAGAGGTATTGGTTTTAGATTTTGAGATTTGCTCTGTAAAAGGACACTTAGTCATTATGTTTATTCATTGGTTTTTGAATGTTCTGTTGTTATCAGTTAGGTCTTCCTTCCCTGTAGTTCTGTGATTTCTGCTGCACCTTGGAAAGCATTAGAGAAGTGCCTTTTCCAGTTACAAAACAAAAAACTGACTATAGTTTAATAACTTTTTAATTTACAGAGTTCGTGATGAGACTTGGACTTTTGTCATTGAAAACTGTTAGATTACTTTCATATCTGTAATGATTATAGATATGAACATACATTCTGATGTCATATTGCTTGCATGAAATTTCTTCTTTAGAATAATTTAATCCTAGTAGAGCGCTCTCTTTAAGTATGTTTAAAGAAAACTTAATTGTATTCCTGTTTGCAAAACATCTTTTAAAAAAAAGTGATGGTAGTCCCTCCTTTTCTTAATGTCTTCTAATAGTAAGCCAGAAAGGTCCCCAAATTTCAGTGTTTCAGAATGACTTTGCCCTAATACATATGGAAGTTTTTAGAAATTGTTAGCATTCTATAATTTGGGAGAAATATGTACAGATTTTTATTTTCAGGAGTTAGAATGGATTTGAGAGGTAGATCAGTAGGGATACTCATTGGATTATTACAATTAAAGTGCTTGAAAGTTTTCAGAATAACATCTCTTCAAATCCTAAGAGGTTATTGTTGTTTTATAAAACTAGTATTATACTGGTCTTCAAAAAGTGGAATGATTTGTTTGAGCTTAGGATTACTCTAAGAGGAAGTGTACTAATTGCTCCTTTCCCCTAAACCAAAACCTTTACTTTGGGACATTAGTTTTTTAGTATGGTAATTGAATGTTTAAATACAGGAGACAGTAATAACTTCTTCTTTATATTTCTTTTACTGTGTCTGCAGGTTGTAAAAATTAAAATGAACAAACTACGGCAAAGTTTTAGGAGAAAGAAAGATGTTTATGTTCCAGAGGCCAGTCGTCCACATCAGTGGCAGACGGATGAAGAAGGGGTTCGTACTGGAAAATGTAGCTTCCCAGTTAAGGTAAAAGCTCATGTTTCTATAAAGAAACATGAAAAGAATTGGAAAAGAAGTGGGAAAGAATTGATGGTCTGTTGTATGTAAAGTCCCACTAATTAGGACAGTTAAAAGAGAACCCTCCAAAAATTAATCCCTTCATATTTTGCTCCAATGGTAGAATTAATAAAATAGATTATAATTAGTGATTTTTCTCTTTATATTTAAAGAGGTATGTCCTTTGTATAGCTTTGTCACATCATTTTCTCAAGTTGAGATCTTTTAGGCTGGTGGAGGTACTTAAATCCTTCAGGGAAAGAATGAGCAGTGCTACTGAACAGAAAACTGGAGATGTTGGTTTTAGATTTTGAGATTTGCTCTGTAAAGAGACACTTATTCATTACGTTTATTCATTGGTTCCCTAAACCAAAATCTTCAAGACATTAGTTTTTTCGTTAGTATGGTAATTTATTTTATGGTAATTTTATGGTATTTTATTTTATGGTAATCCAAAATTTAAATACGTGACAAGGTATACAGTCTGGAATCACTACAAATAAGGTCACTTCTGATGATAATACTAATCCTGAAATGTCTAAAAATCCTAAATTATCAAGAATCAAATTAATTTCTATGGGATATGCTTACTGGGTGGCAGGGTGAAGGTAATGGTAGTCTGCTTTCTTAAAGATAGGCCTGGTGTATTCTAGAAAATCTTAGAAGAGTTAAATCAAAAGGAATTTTCTCTTTAATCTTGTAATTTTTAATCACATAGAGGCCGTTTAATGCCTTCATTTATCAGAACCAGAAATGCAAGCTCAAAGATTAAGAACAGAGTGAAGATCTAGAGAAGGGTATGCTGTACAGGTGCTTTCTGTTACTACTACTTAAAACTTGGGTGAAGAAAGGTCATATTTAAGGACGTGGGGAAAATGTACATGCTATACTGTTTAGTGAAAAAAGGCATAATTATGTCAGCACACTGTGAGATGTATTAGTGTGGGGGCAAAAAGTAGAAGGAACTAGATCAAAATGTTAATATTTTGAAAAAATTAATATAAAATGTTAAAAAAAATTTTCTCAATTTTTTGTTATGTTCTTCTGTGTGAATATTCTTACTGTGATTTTCTCCTCCTTTTTACTGCCACAGTACCATTGATTAAAACATGGACTAAGGCTTCAGAAACAAACAAAAAATCTATAGGACAGAAAAAGTGATTTATAGAATCTACAGGTTAAATAAATACATGGTTTTAAAAATACACAAATTTTTCCATAGTCTGTCAATAACAGCATTTTTCTAATCACTTAGCTTTGTTCACTTAACTCATTTGCTACAACTTCTTCTATAGGAATAAAAAACATAAATATTTTAATGTTTAGTATGATTAAAATGTGAAAAGAGACAAATACCTCTCTTACATAAAAACTAACACTGTTCTCTACTACCTCCCCTGAGCAAAGAAGTTGGCAGATTTTGGTTATAGAAGTTGAGTATTAAGTATATGGAAATGAGCATTCTTATACACTGTTGGTTACTCAGAGTGTAAGTTACAACCTCTTAGGAGGGCAATTTGTAAATATCAGTTAAAAAATTTTAATGCACTTTTCATTTGACCAGCAATTTTATTTTGCATTTAAGAATTGCATTTAAGTACATTAATAGATAAATATACTGGCATTAAGTGGTTGCCCTAGCATTGTTTGTAATAAAAAAATATCTGGACACAAATGTCCACCATTCTAGGATTGGATAAAGAAATTATGGCATTTGTTAAGTGGACTTCTTTGCTTCTGTTAAAAATAATAAGGTAGATCTTTATTCATATATTCAGTAAATTCCTTTGAACACCTGCTATGTGCCAGACATATGCTAAGTGGTAAGCAAAGAAGACATAGTTCTTGCTCTTGTGGAGTTTATAGTCTCCTTTGGGGGAGACAGATTTTAATCAGATATTTGCATTAATAATGTATGATTACAAACTGAGATAAAGGCTTTTAAAAAAGGGAATCTGGCTCTGTAAGAGCATGTAACAAAACATGACCTGGACTAGAGGGTCAGGAAAGCTTTCTCTGAGAAAATAAAGTTTGTCCTGATACCTAAAGATTGAGTAGGGATGACGTAAGTAAAAAGGTAGGCAGAGCATTTTAGAATTATGGGATGTGTCTATACAGAGACCTTGATGGTGGGAGGAAAGAATGATACCAAGGAGCTAAAGGAAGGCCATATTGTAGGAAGTTATATGTGATAAACTTGGATAGAAGTAGGACAGAATATTCTAGGCCATGTTAAAGATTTTGGACTTAAGGGTAATGGGAAGCCATTAAATGTATGGTGTTTTTCATTATTTATTTGTTTATTTTATTGTGGTAAAGTATACATAACATAAATTTTACCATTTCAGTGTGTACAGTACAGTGATATTAAGAACATTCACGTTGTGCTGTCATCATTACCATCCATCTCCCAGAACCTTTTCATCTTCCCCAGCTGCTGGGACTCTGGCTGCAGTGTGGTTTGGAGGTAGCCCAGAGTGGATAGAAGAGGCTAGTGAAAGATTATTATGGTAATCCAGCAGACAGATATAATGGTAGGCTGAACTGGGGTGGTGACTGTGGAGATGAAAAGAAATGAAGTAAATTGGGAGATAATGAAGAGATAAAAGCAACAGGAATTGATGTGGACTGGATTGAGGGAATGAAAAAGGAGGGTATTAAGGATGACACCTAATTTCTTGTCCCAAACTGACAGAAGTGATGCTCATTGACATAGGAAATATTGACATAGGAAACTGCATGTGCTCCTACAGAAAGATGACTTTAGTGTGTTTATTATTAAGTAATAAAGGCAAGATACAGAACAGTCTATATAATATGAGTCTGTTGATAGTTAAAAAGAAAAAATATATATACTTATATATGTAAGAAATGTCTGTAAGAGGACATAAGCAACTC
>NW_017731399.1:3706631-3753103 GCF_001890085.2 Hipposideros armiger
GTGTGTGTGTGTGTGTGTGTGTGTATGTGTGTGTGTGTGTATTTAAATCTCATTCCCAGGATTCTGAGAGGCTGGTATACAGTGTTGAAATAATTGAAGTAATGTTAATTGAAGCACTTCTCATTGGCTATGAAATGTATAGCCTTTAAGTATTTTGTGTGAGACAAATCAGGTCCAGTAAGTTTCAGTGTAATTCTCATTTATCATGAGCAACAGCTGGATGGGATGTGCTTTAGAGATAAGCACATAAAATATAAATTTTATATCTTATGCAGGTAAGGCAGCTCATTTAGGGTGTTTTTTTGTATGGTCTTTTCCAAATGGCCTTTTGAAACCCTTTCTACAAGACATTTATGCCTTCTGGTATGTTGTTTACCCCTTACCTGCCTTCCCTCCCTGCCCCATCCCATCCCATCCCACCTTACACATTTACAATACAACTGGGTAGAATAAGAGAATCAGAACTTGAAATTTTTTTCTATCACCTAGAAATAGATGCATTTCCTCAGTCAGATATAGCTGGGCAAATGATGTCTTATCTGGCCGGGCCTTAGAGACCACGAATTCTGAACTAATGATGAGTTAGTATAAAAAGTTTGCCATGTAGGCAACTAATAGGACAGTGGACATGCTCACTGAGGAAAAGCATGTTTGTAAGTAGAGAAGATGAGTTCCTTTTGAAGTTCATGTCCATGCGGATCCCCACTGACCACAAAAGACCACGAGTTTTGATTTTGAGGTTGCAACTAAATTTTAGTGAGTAGGCGAATATGCAAATATGGAACCCTCAGCTAATGAGGATTGACTGTATATCAGTTGTCATTAAAGTCATGAGTAAATGTGATTGCCAAGGGAAAGTGAGAAGAGGGCCTAGGACAAACATACTCGTAGAAGGGACAGGCAGTGAAATGAGTCTCTTCAAAGGAGACTAAGAATGAGTAGCCAGGGAGGCAGACGGGAAACCTGGGGAGTGTGGCCTCAGAAGCCAAGGTTTCAAGGAAGGAGAAAGTTGTCAAATGCTATAAAGAGATCAAGTAGAAATGAAACTTCATTCGATTAAACACTTGAAAGTCGTGGTGACTTTGATGAAAGCATTTACAGTGGAGTCACAAGGATGGAATCTATACTGAGGAGTGAATGAGGGTAAAATAAGAAAGGAGACAATCTGGAGATTACTAATTTAGAAGTCTGTCAGAAACGGTGGTATGAGGATGTGGGGGAGGGGGGAAAGGGGCGTGTTATACGGGAGCACGAGGAAACTTCTGGTGATGATGACTCTTTATTCCATGGACTGTGTTGATGGTTTCTCAAATATACATACTTCAAAAACTCAGCAAATTGTATACTTTAAATATGTATAGTTTATTGTATGTCAGTTGTGCCTCAGTAAAGTGTTAAAAACATTTTAAAGCAAAAGTTCGTCCTCAAAGGAGGGCATAAAGGCAGAGCAGCACAGGGAGTGAGAGGTTGAGGAATTGTGTGTTTGGGTTTTTTTTCAGTGGTTCTATTAGATATAATTACATACCATAAAGTTTACTCATTTGAAGTATATAAACCACTGGTGGCTTTGTTTTCTGTTGAATTTTGTTTTTAAGGTGAGAGAGATTTGAGCATAATTAAAGGCCTTTACAAGCCATGTAGAGAATAGATTGATTAGTTTTAGACTGGAGTAAAGTGCTGCTTCTATTTAAACTCTAGTAAAAGTGGAAAATAAGGTGTAAATGCATTTAAATTCATGGTGTTGATGGCTTGAGATTGATGGATTTCTATTCTAAAGACATATATTCTTAAGGAAATAGGAAGTGAAGCCATTTGTAGAAGGGTGAGAAGTTATGGAATTAGATTTTGAAGACAGTGGACTAGCTACTTCAGAGAATAAGGGGTACAGGACATGCAATTAATAGAAATAAAAATGCAATACTAGGGCCGGCCGAGTGGCGCGATGGTTAAGAACTGGCTTGGGACGCCAGAGGGCCCCGGTTCAGATCCCACATATGAGGGCCAGTGACACTGCCCTCCACAGCTAAGATGCTGAACAACAGCTCAACCTGGAGCTGGGCTGCCATGAGTCGCCGGCATTGGCATAGGTTGCAACCCCTGTGGCAGTGGGTTGCCATGGGCTACCGTGTGTAGCCAGCAGCCGCAGTGAGCGGCCGTCCAGAAGCCGGCGACTGATCTGCCTTGCCCAGGAAGAGCGCAATGATGGTGCCAACTTGGGCCAGTGAAGCAACGTCCTCCACAACTAGACTGAAGAACAAAAGGACAGCAACTTGTCTGTTCCCCTTCCCCCAATTCCCCAGCACTGTTCCCATCCCCCCAATTCCCCAATAAAAATTTTCAAAAAAAAAAAATGCAATACTAGACAATAATCAAGTGAAACTAATACAAGTTTGGTCTCTGCTGTGTATGTTTATAAGTATACTGTTGCCTATGTGAGCGTAATTTAGTATGAGTAATGATAATGATTAAAGTGGATTTCAAAGCTTGTCTTAGAGTTCTGTCTGCTAGCATAACAGATTGTTTTAATGGAGAGGGAATTTTAATGTTAAAAGTGAAATATTACCTATATACAAATATTACCTGAAGTGGTTCTCAAAGCAAGGTCCCTAAAACCTTTTCATGGGGTCCTGAAGAACTTTCTTTTCCAACTACATACGTGAGACCAGATTTTCTTCATGTATTATATACTTCAGCCAAAACAACAAATTGCAACAGATCGAATGAAGATGCAAATATGAGAATACAGTTTTCTTCTATTAAGCCAGATATTAAAGAGCTTTGTAAAGAGGTGAAACTATGCCACTCTTCTCACAATTTTATTTTGTTTTGGGAAATAGAGTTACTTTTCATTAAAAATATTTTTATGTCGCCTTTCCGGCGGTGACGACCTCCCTACGAGAACATGCCTCTCGCTAAGGATCTCCTTCATCCCTCTCCAGAAGAGGAGAAGAGGAAACACAAGAAGAAGCACCTGGTGCAGAGCCCCAACTCCTACTTCATGGACGTGAAATGCCCAGGATGCTATAAAATCACCACCGTCTTTAGCCATGCACAAACGGTAGTTTTGTGTGTTGGCTGCTCCACGGTCCTCTGTCAGCCCACAGGAGGAAAAGCAAGGCTCACAGAATGATGCTCCTTCAGAAGGAAGCAGCACTAAAAGCCCCGAGTCAACATGAGTGAGGAAGCATCCCAGTAAACACATTTTGGATATAAAAAAAAAAAAAATTTATGTCACACTGAGGTTTATTATAGTTAAATTAATTAAATATTTTTTAAAGTTTTTAGTTTTAATTTCTTTTTTTTCTTTAAGATTTTATTGGGGAATTAGAGGTGGGAACAGCGTTGGGGAATTGGGGGAAGGGGAACAGACAAGTTGCAGTCCTTTTGTTCTTCAGTCTAGTTGTGGAGGACGTTGCTTCACTGGCCAATGTTGGTATTATCATTGCGCTCTTCCCGGGTGAGGCAGTCGCTTGCCAGCCATTGAACAGCCGCTCACGGCGGCTCTTGGCAGCTCACGCCGGCTGCCAGCCACTCACGGTAGCTTATGGCAGCCTGCTGCAGCTTCACTCTAGCCTACACCCTGGCCAGTGACTCACGACAGCCCAGTCCAGGTCGAGCTGTTGTTCACCATCTTAGCTTTAGAGGGCAGTGTCACTGGCCCTCATGTGGGATCCGAACTGGGGCCCCACTGCTCAGAGCTGGCACCCCAAGCCAACTCTTAACCAATGCGCCACTCAGCTGGCCCAGTTTTAATTTCTAATATAGTAATTATCAATAGATGTAACTGACACAAACAAAAAATCTTGAGAGTCCTCGGTGTAATGGGCCCTGAGACCCATTACAAAAATTTTGAGAACTGCTGATTTAAATAGTATGCTTCACCAATTAAAGTAATACACTAAAACGCTATCTGTAATTGCCTCTAACATTGTATTTTAAAGTTCTAGTATTAATTTTAGCTGTTAAATTAGTAGAATCCAAGTCAGTCCATCAGTCTTCTGACTTGTAAGTAAAATCTTAACTCTGTGATTATGTAGAATATATGGAATGCTAAAATGGACCTTCTATTGGGTAGATTTTAGAAGAGATTATATTCTGTTCAAATTAGAAAGGATAGAGATTAAGGGGTTGGATACAGAATTCATATTTATTACTAATGTTTATAAATTGGTGTAATTATTTTAACTCAATTAGATGGAAGGGCTTTTTTTTTTAAAATTGGGGAACAGTGTGTTTTTCCAGGACACATCAGCTCCAAGTCAAGTAGTTGTTTCAATCTAGTTGTGTAGGGTGCAGCTCAGCAGCCCATGCGGGGATTGAACCGGCAACCTTGGTGTCGTGAGCTCTGCGCTCTAACCAACTGAGTTAGCCAGCCGCCCCTGGAAGGGCTTTCTTATCCTTTTGGTTTAGGGTTATAAACCTAAGTCAGGAATTGTGCTAGTATGTATTAATACAAATGGGATAAACCAAATGGAGAATTGAACATATGAATGCTAGAATTGGATGTGCTTGCCTCTTAGACCAACCTTTTGCTGTATTAAGTGATCTGCTAGGTGGTTTAGGGGTCCAGTCCTTTTTAAGATAAGGACTTGCCATTGTGCTAGAAATTATAATAGATAATATTTTAATAACTGGGCTTTCTTATTTTGTGTGTACCCATATAGCCCTGGCACAGAAAGTAGAGCTCTTGTTATTTCCGTATTTCTAAAAGGGTAATTCCTGATCCTGTGCTGATTTACCTACCATGTGACATTTAATAATCTGTGATTTAAGATTTTGGTAGAAAGTGTTAAGAAAAATTAAAAGTTGCTAAACATAATTTATCAAGAAAAAAGCACAAGTGCATAAAATAAAAAGTAAAATGGGAAAATAATCACAGATAGTGATGAAAATTTAAAAATTAATAAGATTCCATACAAATAAGCTTGAAAACCTGGATAAAATTGGTAATATTCTTGGGTGATATAAATGACCAAAACTGACTCCAAAAGAAATTGAAAATATAAAGCGACTAATTACTGTATAAGAAATACCATAAGATGTCAAAGACACCTATCTCCTTTGTCCATCTCTCACCCCTAGCGTACCAACGGAATACTATTAAGCCTTTAATGAAAAGATAAAAGTCATGCTTTTATCTGTTCATGCAAGCCTCACAAATTCATTTTATAATCCTGCAAATTCTTTTTATGTATGTAGTATTCCAAAACTTGACAGCATCAAAGAAGGAAATTATTGACTAATTTATAGCTAGCAACACAAAACTCTTGATAAAATATTAATACACAGAATCCAGCAGTTTAATTAAAGAATAATTTATATCCTCACTCATCATTATCTGAAGATAGAGACTGAGGGAATGAGTATCTTTTATATCAGAATGGGACAGCCCCTTACAAACATACAGACTTCTCACGACTTTCCATTGACTAGGATTCAGTCAAATGCCATGTTGTAGTTGCAGGGTAAGCCAAGAAAGCAGTTAGTTGGTGTTTGCAGCCTGTACCGTGGAGGTAGGGTACCTCTGCTCGCGGGGAAACCTGTTGAAGGAATGGCTATCATGTAGGCAACCAACAGAGTCAAGGAGTCAGTATATCTTATCTATTCTTCTTAAGTATTTATCCTCTCTGTTATTTCCTACTGCCACCACTTTAATCAGGTTCTGATCCTTTTTTTCCCTTCCTTTGACCATTACAAGGACTCTTGACTATTTTTCTTGCTTCTGATCTTGTTTCCATTCCAACCTATTATCTTAGTACTGTAATGGTGATCTTCCTAAATTGCAAATATCGTTATGTCACTTGCCTGCCTCCTGCCCTTCAGTGGCTCTGTTAATACAATTTTAGGGAGGCATCTAGTGCTCTCTAAAAGCATATTCTTGTAAGCCAAACTACCTGACTTTGGGTGTGAGCTTTGTTCTTTATTAACTGTGTGACTTTAAGCAAATCACTTAGCTTCTGTATGCCTGTTTCATCGTCTGCAAAATGAGGACTAGTACCTACATAGTGTAGGTGTTCTGAGCATTAAATGAGTATATACAGTACATTTGAAGAAGACAGCACTGCCTGGTACACAGTGAGTCACAATAAATGTTTGTCCCTGCTGCTATTATTGTTGTTATTGATTACATGCCAACTGAATACTGGAGTTTTTAATCTGCATTTCTTATTTCTTGGAGTTTTTTCCTTAATTGAATTTTTAAGACTACAAGTTAAATATCTTCTCTGGAATTGCAGCTAGAAACTTTTAAAGATGATTAGCGTCTGAGGACTTATGCATTGGCGACACCAACCTCCCCTGGCTTTAAAAATTCTATTTCTCCCAAGAGATGGGACATTGTAATTCTGCATGTAATTCTGTTGCCTGAGTGTGACAGTCTTCTGCATACACAATAATGTTTCCTTTCAAAGCTGCTTCACACTGTAATTTTTTGGAAGATACTCTAGGTGAAAAGTAGTGATCCAAACTTAAGTTATGTTCAATTCAACCATGTGTGGTACCAATGGAATAAATCAGCTGACATGACGGTTGAACAGATACATTGTATTCATTTCTAAGTTTGCTAGCATGTTGGCAATGACAACTACATTATAATTTGCTCTTCTGCCTGAAACATTAAAAATTTGAAAAAAACTCTGTCTTTGGATCAGAGCAATAAGATATTTCAGATAAATTTTTCAGCATAAATTGTGAGATGTTAATGGTTTATTCATCCCAAGCATTTCAGTTACTTAGGATTTGCTGTATATTTTGCAAAGAAGTTTCAACTCTACTCAGTAACTCTTAAGAACTTCTTTGTGGCATAATATGCAGTAAGATTTCTGTTACAGGAATGGTTGGTAATATCTAGTCATTTGAAACCAGGACTTGAACTCCACTGGTCTATACTTACAGGGTTATGTTCTTAAGCACTGTATTATAATTTTATAAATTGATATGTGAATTAAAAGTTAGCTTATTGAAAGTGTCATATATAATTTAAACTTAAATATTTTTTATCAAAGTAATACATGCTTGTGATTAAAAACGTCTTTTCTATCCCTAGTCCCACTCCACAGTGACACTTTTAGCCATTTTTATTTCTGGTTCTACTATTGGTAATATTTTTACTTCTTTAGCTAATACGATTTTACTCCCTTTTCTTAATTTACTCATATTTCTCATTGGTTCCCCACTATAAAGAAGAGAAGGGATGTAACACACACATCCTGCCCTTCCATCTTCTCTTTGCCCCTTCTCCACCCAGACTTTTGGAATTAGATTATTTAGTTTTTCTGTTGGTTTACTGTCCTCATAAAACTTTTTTTCTGTTAATTTTGGATGGTATATGTTGATTCCTTACCATGTAAGATAAAAATACTAAAACCCTTTACTCTCTTACCGCTAAACTTAGTCAGCTGTGCTTTTCTTTTTAACATTATATAGGCCATTAACATCATTCTGTCCTACAGGCATAAATTACCTTCCTTTCTTTGTTTGAGTTTATTGTAAAAGTTTTCATTATTATGAGTCTTATTGCTTAATGTAGAGCTAAGTAATTTGCTACATTTTCTTCTCTTTGAGTCCAGTAATTCATTGATATGTTCAAAAGATGCTCACTGAGTAACTGCTGGGTGCCAGACAGTGTTCTAGGCTGCTATCATTCACTGGGCATACAGGGAACAAACAGACAAAAATCCCTGCACAGCGCATACATGCTAGTGGGTATTAACAGTGAACAAATAAATAGATATAAATTACTTGCTATATATCAAAAGGAAATGAGGTGTGAAGGGACTGTGGGTGGGGAGGGAAATTTAAAATAAGATAATCAGGGAATTCCTCACTGAAAAAGTGACTTTTGAGCAAAGACCCAAAGAAAGTAGACAGTCTGCTTCCTCAGAAACCTGAATGTTTGCTTGCTTTCTTCTCATCTCTAATTGTACCATTTGCTGTAAACACACTGGCCTCATTGCTCTCCAGTATACCAGGCATTCTCCTGCCCCAGAGCCTTTGCACTTGCTGCCTCGTGTGTTGGGGGCATACCAAAGAGGCCAGTGTGTTTAGAGCGAATGGTACAAGTAGAGATGAGAATCAGGTGAGGAGCAGGGTGCCCAATGATAAGTGCTTTTAGTTACTGTCAGATAATTAAGTGCTTTTCAATACTGTCAGACCTGTCACCTGCATTTTTACTGTAAGTATCTTATAATACATTTTATGTTATCCTAAATAAAATGTTTACGTGTTATAACCTACTTATGCTTACACTAAATATATAAATAAGAGGGCCGGCCGAGTGGCGCGATGGTTAAGAACTGGCTTGGGAGGCCAGAGGACCCCAGTTCGGATCCCACATATGAGGGCCAGTGACACTGCCCTCCACAGCTAAGATGCTGAACAACAAACAGCTCAGCCTGGAGCTGGGCTGCCATGAGTCGCAGGCGAAGGCATAGGCTGCAGCCCCTGTGACAGTGGGTTGCCATGGGCTACCGTATGTAGCCAGCAGCCAGCGTGAGCGGCCAGCAGCCGCAGTGAGCGGCCGTCCAGAAGCCAGCGANTCCACAACTAGACCGAAGAACAAAAAGGACAGCAACTTGTCTGTTCCCCTTCCCCCAATTCCCCAGCACTGTTCCCATCCCCCCAATTCCCCAATTTAAAAAAAAGTCTTAAAATATATATATATATATATAAATAAGAAACAAAGGAAAATTTTAATAAAATTATACCAGCGTGTAAATGCTTGGACGTAACTACACTAGAAGAAGACCTAAAAATAGTATACCTTTACATAGAATCACTGTGTGTGAGATAGCTGCAGATGTAGACTGATATGATGTATTGATAATTAATATACCATAAGTGGATTGCAATTGGCAATTGGTGATGTTATTTTTTGAATTGGTGAACAACTTTTGGTAAAATTCTCATCAGTCCAATCTTCCCTTGATTGACACAATTACATTTGTGCAAAAAAACTATATATGTAAGTTTTTTTGTGAATATATATGTAAAATGGAGTGAGGGCCTAATCTAAAATAACTACAAGTAAGTTTTTTATCTATTTTAAGTGAATATCCAGTGGGACATTCAAATGCCACACAGGTAGCAGGAAGTGTGTCATCTGTGGCCCCTCACCAACTATCTCTGAATAATTTTTCCAGTCATTGTTACCAAAAGTGCCCCCACACATTTCCTAACACCTCTCCCCCCTTTGAAAGACCACTGGTGTAGGGCATTACAAAACATCTTATTTATTTAGAGTGAGGTGGGAAGCCATTGAAGAGTTTGAACGGAAGAGTGACATTATATGACTTAGGTTTTTAAAGGATCACTCTGGGGCCAGCCGAGTGGTGTGTTGGTTAGGAGTTGGCTTGGGTCACCAGCTCTGAGCAGAGGGGCCCTGGTTCGGATCCCACATGAGGACCAGTGACACTGCGCCCTCTGTAGATGGGATGGTGAGCAACTGCTGGACCTGGAGCCGGGCTGCCATGAGTCACCGGCAACGGCGTAGGCTGTAGTGGGGCTGGCCAGCAGCGGGTGTGCACTTTCGTGACGTGCCAAGCCGCCATGAGCGGCCGTCGAGTGGCCGTCGAGCGACTGCCTTACCCGGGAAGAGCGCGGTGATAATACCAACATGGGCCAGTGAAGCAACGTCCTCCACAACTAGACTGAAGAACAAAAGGACAGCAACTTGTCTGTTCCCCTTCCCCCAATTCCCCAGTGCTGTTCCCCTCCCCCAATTCCCCAATAGAATCTTTAAAAAATAAAATTGAATAAATAAAGGATCACTCTGACTCTTGTGCTGAGCAAGGAGGAAAACAGAGAGATCAGTTCAGAGGTTATTGCAAAAATCCAGATGGAAGAGGATTGTGGTTTACGTCAAGGTGATAGCAGTGAAGTGGTAAAAAGGAGCTGGATTCTGGATGTATTTCGTAGATAGAGCTGATAGCATTTATCGATGGATTAGATTTATAAGGTGTTACAAAGAGAATGTGAAGTCAAGGATGTTGCCAAGGTTTTTGACCTGAGCAATTGGAAGGGTAGAGATTTGGGGGAAGACTGTTGGTAGAAGAGTAGATTTGTGAATGAAGAATAATATCAGCCATTCAGTTCTGTTACAAATGGCATTTTTTTAAAAAAGTTTATTTTATTTTATTTTATTTTATTTTTAATTGGGAAACAGTGTATTTTTCTAGAACCCATCAGCTCCAAGTTAAGGTAGTTGTTTCAGTTTAGTTGTGAAGGGCGTTTTTTCCAGGACGCATCAGCTCCAAGTTGTTTCAATCTATAAATGGCATTTTTTTAAATTCATTTTTTGCTTATTGCTGTTATAGAAATACAATTGACTTTTTAAAATTTGAGAATATACTTGACATAACATTATGTTAGTTTCAGGTGTACAACATAATGATTCAATATTTGTGTATATTGTGAAAGGATACAATTGACTTTTGTATGTTGAAATTAATGACTTTGCTAAACTCACATGTTCTAGTAATTTGTATATTCTTTTGGATTTTCTACTAATACAATTATATAACCTATGAATAACTATAGTTGTGTTTCTTATATTCCGATCCTTATACTTTTTTTTTCTTTTTCTTCAGCTGAGCCATCCTGCTACCTGTTGGCAGCTCAGCAGCAACTCAGCTCGGGCTGGGCATCGAACCGCTGTTGCTCAGAGCTCGCACTCTTGCGCGAGCTCTTAACCAACTGAGCCACTCGGCCGGCTCCTCGATCCTTATACTTTTGATTTCTTTTTGTTCCCTCATTGCACTGGTTAAAGCCTGGTATACAATACTAGGTGGAATTGGTGATAAGGATCCTTGCCTCATTCCCGATCTTATCACAGGTGATCAGATTGAAAAGTTCCTTTCTATTCTTGGTTAAAAAATAATTTTAAAATTATGAATGGAAACTAAATTTTATCAAAAGCCTGTTGAGAGGATTCTAATAGTTTTATCTTTAATTTTGTTAGGTAGTAAATTACACTTATTGGATTTTTTGAATACTCAACCAACCTTACTTTCATGGAATAAACTTATTTTCATGGAAAATAATACTTCATTGATGTCCATCATGATGAAGTAGAGTTTATTGAATTATTGCTGGATTCTGTTTTCTAATATTCAGAAATTTCACATTTATGTTTTTGAGACAGATTGGCCTATAAGTTTCCTTTCTTATAACGTCCTTGTCGGGTTTTATATTAACAGAGTTAAGGCAGGATTAGTTTTGGCAAGGCTCTATCGCTGGGCTTACTTGTCCAGGTGTTCCAAATGAGAGCCTGGTGTTCACTGGAACCCATTCCTGTGATGGGTCCTTTAATTCTTCACTCCTCAGCAAATTGAACATGCCCAAAACTTATTCTGTTTAACATGTTTACTCTGTTTTCTGTACTTGTGTATTGGTAATTGTAGAGGCTTGATCAGATTTAGCTTTGGATTTTTGTTTCCCAGGAATACTTCATTGGTGGTATGGACTATTATCAGAAGTCACACAATAGCTGGTTATCTTTGTGATGACAGTAACCAATGATGATTATTGCCTGGGATTATTAATATTCATTAAGGGTTGTAAAATGGTGATTCTCCAATTCTGTCACCCCTTCTTCATTTGTTAGCTATAATCTTTCTATGAAGCAGAAGTCCCCATATCTACTGTTTGATTAGCAGTGGTATAGTTTAATTAGGAAAAGCAGTGTAATTTCCTTTATGAAAGAAATATTGAGCCATGAGTAAGATCAAGCCCTGCGTCAGTCATAAACAACATTACCAAAATGAATGACTCCATATTTGATTAACCACCTTTTTTTAAAAGAAGAATAACATTAACTTAAATAATATATAACAGCTGTAAACTATAAGCTATTACTTAAATAAGAGAATTGCAGAAGGAATATGAGATAGTTGAAAAAAGATAGATCTGGAAGTAAAAAAATCAGAGTTCTATTTCTGGTTCTGTTCATTTATTAGTTATTGACCTTGTTTAAATCACTTAACTTTTTTGACACTTAGTGTCACATTTGAAAGATGAAGCATTTGGATCTCTTTAAGTTACTTTTAGCTTTAAACTTATGTGATTAGAGTTTAATACATATGCTTAGGTCAGATGACTTGTTCATATACAGTTGTACTCCAAATTTATTCTTAAAGAATAGCCCATTTTAATTTGATTTTACTACTACTCTTTGATTAAAGACCCCAAGCAAGTTTTGATGTCATGTTCAGCACACCTGCATCTTATATTTTCTATGTAACATAGGCCATGTATATGTAATAATATGCCTTAGAGCTTCTTACAAATTAATGATTATGATGTCACTTTTTGTTAATGTTGGGAACTGCTAACATACAGTTTCTCACATAAGTGCTCCGCATTTCTTCTCATGGATAATGTTACCAAAGCGGGGGAAAATCTACTTTTTAAATAATTTTTTCAAGAAAAGGGAAAATGACTTAATTCATCTAAGAATGAAATTCCACATACTAATTTTTCTAAAGTACATTTTTATGAATAAAAGTCCCTTACTCAGAGGGAGTTTGGAAAAGGCATACAGACAAAAGAAGTCCCAGTGTCAAATATTTTAGCCATTAAAGCATAAATCAGCTGCAGTGCTTCAGTGAGATAGTGTCTCAGAAGAGAAGAGACCTCTTTAATAATGTTTATTTCAATGGACATGTTTTTCTCATAGTCTAATAAGACAGAAGGCTGATTTCCATCTCCACATTTCTAAAATAGGTTATGCAGCTAAGAGTCAGTCCATATAAAAGATATTTTTGTTCTTGTCTTTCCACCAAATCTTCCCTCCCCCTTTTTTTGTTGGCGTAAATACTCATGTTTGACCAATTGAATTGATCAAAATGATAGAATAAAATCCCTTGGAAACACTTTGAAACCTGTATTCATTTCTCAAAACCTAAAGGTAACTCAGAGATCATAAAACCCTACTTTCTCATTTTATTATTATACAATGGAAACAAAAATTAAATGACTCGAAGGTAGTACTAGAATGAGCCTTAAGAAAACACAGATATTTACTATAGAGATAAGAAAGGGGGGAAACCCAATTACAGACTCAAGTTGTGTGAATACTGAATTTATGCTGATAAATTTGAAAATTTAGATTAGGAATGCTCTAGGAAAATATACATTACTAAAATTAGCTAAAGTAGAAAAAAGTCTAATAGGCCCCTAACCATGAAGTAAATAGAGACTGTTTTTAAAACTCCAAAACTATCTCAAAACCACAATGAATGTTAACTATAATTGAAAAATAAAATAATAAAACCACAGTGAAGTTAACACATCACACCCACTTGGGTGGCTATACCTGGAAAAAGACAAAACACAACACAACAACAGGAAATAGTAAGTGTTGGTGAGGATGTGGAGAAACTAGAACGCTTAGACATTGCTGGTAGGAATGTAAAATCTGCTTCTATAGAAAGCAGTTTGATGGTTTCCCAAAAACCCTAAACATAGAATTACTATGACTCAGCATTCCACTGATAGATACTCAAATAAATTTTGAGTATTGAAAACAGACACTCAAATAAATACATGTACACTCATGTTTTTATGGAATTATTACTCAGCTATAAATGGCATATTACTCAGCTATAAAAATCAAGTACTCATACATGCTACAGTGTGGTGAACCATGAAAACAGCATGCTAAGGGAAATGCCAGATACAAAAGGTCACGTGTGACCTCATTTATATGAAATATCCAAAATAGGTAAATCCATAAAGACAGAATGCAGGTTATTGGTTGCTAGGGGCTGTGGGGAGTGGCAATGGGAAGCAAATGGTTAAAGGCATAGGTTTTCTTTTTGGTGTAAAAAAACATTTTAGAATTAAAGGTGGTGATTGCACAACATTCTGAATGTACTGAATGCCACTTAACTATTCACTTTAAAATGCTTAATTTTATGTGATGTGAATTACATCTCAATAAAAAAGTTAAAAAATATTTATTATTCAATCCCAAATAAATCATCTTAGCAAAATAGGAATAGCATAATAATCTTTAAATGCCTGAAAAGCTTTCCCAGAGTCAGCATAAGGGTAAAACATTTACAATGAATTCAGGAGGAAGATGAGGTTGCTCTCAAACACCACTAGTATTCAACACTTTAGAAATGGTGATCAGCACCTTTGAACAAGAAAATAAATTGTAAATGTGGGAAATCAAGACTACACTTTTTATCTTGTTTGTTTCTGTAGATGTCTGTCTGGAAAACCCAAGAGAATCAAGCAAAAAATGGTTTCAAATGATAGGGAATTGCTGTATTTTGGCTACTTATAAGAGCTATTAAAATCTATATATAACAAAAACAGTTTAGTTGGAAAATATTATAAATCTTCTGATTCTGGCAGAATGTGGATTAAGCTAACAGAAATATTTAGACATGCTAAGTATACTTTCAAAGAAACTGAGCATTCCATAAGACAGATCTCTCCAGTTACCAGAAATTAAGAAGGAATTTGAAAGCAAGTCAGGAATCATGCTAATTGATGGAATAGCCTAGGAGGAAGAGGATTTGTGAGCTTCAGCCTTTGGTTTTAACATTCATGCTCAAGGATTTGGACTCATAAAAAGCAGAAAATTAGAACTGAGAACCCAGCATAGAACCAGAACCTTCAGTGGGCTTAACAATCCGTGAAATAGAGAACTAGAAGGAAAAGGCCCCCCGCCGCCACACACACACACACACACACACACACACACACACACACACACACACACTTTAAAAAAAGAACCTTGCCTCAGACCTGGGTTAAAAAAGGAGTTTCCCAGGAAAAATTGAAACCATGGATGTGGACTTCATACTATAACTTGCGTGGTGTAATAGTCCTCAAAGTAATGAAGAGTAGGTATTAGGCTAGTAATACACCTGGGGTACCTTTTAGAAGCAAATGTAAAACCACTTCACAATCCAGATTGCATGAAATTCTCCCAGAAAAACTGAGCTTCAGTGAAGATGAAATTACAATTTTTTAAAAGTTGTAAATCATGTAGAAATGATCAGCAGATACAGTAAAGGATTATACAATAAAGGACAAGAGGATTAGCAGTTTAAGAATTTGAAATATAGACTATAGAGGATACTATGAAGTATGTATATATAAAATTAAAGACATAAAGAGTTCAAACTATAAGAAAAAAAAGATAATGAAAAAAGTATAGGCAGATTTGACACAGCATCAAATCTGAGCTTCTAAAAGTAAAAAATACTGTAATTGAATTTAATGGTGATTAAAGAGTAGATTAGACCTAGCTGAAAAGAGAATGGTAAACTGGAAGATAGATTTGATTAAATTACCCAGAATGTAGCACAAAGTTATAGAGAGGAAATGTGAAAAAGAAATGAAGAAACACAGATGAACATGTGTAAAAGTCCAGTAGCACTAACAGGCCTAATGGAGGAGAGAAGAGGATGAATTTATTCAAAGCAGTATTTGAATCCTCAGATTGTAGAAGCAAATAGGATAAATAAAAATTAGCCTGATACATCTATGTCCAGTTGATTTTTGACAAAGGTACAGAGACCACTCAATGGGGAAAGAATTGTTTCATCACCCATTGGTTCCCGGACAACTGGATTTCCACATACAAAAGAATGAAGTTGGATCCTTACCTCACACCATATAAAAAATTACCTCAATGGATCAATGACCTAAAGATAAGTGTAAAAACTATAAAACTCTTAGAAGAAAACACAGGGTAAATCTTCATGACTTTGGATCTGGCAGTGGAGTCCTTATGACTCCAAGGACATAAGCCGCAAAGGAAAAAAAAATAGATAAATTGAACTTTATCAAAGTTAAAAACTTTTGTGTATCATAGGATGTTTTCAAGAAAGTGAAAAGACAGCCTACAGATAGCAGAAAATATTTGGAAATCGTATATCTGATAAGTGTTTAATGTCCAGAATACAAGGTTGGGCAGTTAAGTTCACGAACTCATCCTAGAAAAAGTGCTACACACCTCATTGCTGAATATCACTATGGTCACCTTCAAGGTACTCCCCTTGGGAAGCTATGCACCAACGCCAGCGCGCCTAGTCCACCCTTCAAAGCAATTTTGGAACTCTTTTGGAATGGCCATCAGAACTGTTATCATATTACCTTTGATGTCTGGAATGTCATCAAAAGGTCTTCCTTTCAATATTTCCTTTATCTTTAGGTAAAGAAAGAAGTCATTGGGGGTTAGATCAGGTGAGTAGGGAGGGTGTTCCAATACAGTTATTTGTTTACTGGCTAAAAAGTCCCTCACAGACAGTGCCCTGTGAGCTGTTACATTGTCGTGATGCAAGAGCCATGGAAAGTTCAGGTCATTTTTGTCTTTTTCACACAGCCTATTCAGCACTTCCAAATAGTAAACATAGTTAACTGTTCGTTCAGTTGGTGCAAATTCATAATGAATAATCCCTCTGATATAAAAAAAAAGTTAGCAACATTGTTGCAACAAGTTCACAAACTTGTCATATCTCATAACAATTCTTACAAGTCAAACAATTTAAAGACATGCAACTGAATTAAAAAATGGGCAAAGGATGTGAATAGACATTTTTCCAAAGAAGATATACAAATGACCAATTAGCACATGAAAAGATAGATGCTCAACATTGTTGGTCATTAGGGAATGCAAATCAAAATCAAGAGATACCACTTAACATCTATTAGGATGGGATAAGTTTTTTAAAAACGGAAAAAAATGCTGACGAGCATGTGGAGAAATTGAAATCCTTCCTATTTTGATGGGAATGTTAAATGGTGCAACACTAGAGAAAACAGCTTGGTAGTTCCTCAAAAAGTTAAACATCTAATTACCGCATGTGACCCAGCAATTCTCCTCCAAGGTGTATACCCAAAGGAACTGAAAGCAAGGACTCAAACAGATGCTTATATATCAGTGTTCACTGGAGCATTCTTTATAATAACTAAAAGGTGGAAATAACCCAAGTGTCTGTCAACAGATGGGTGAACAAAATGTGCTGTATACATGCAATAAAATATTATTACACCATTAAAAGGAATGAAGTTCTGATATATGCTACAACATGGATGAACCCTGAATGCATTATGCTAAGTGAAATAAGCTCTATACAAAAGGACAAATATTGTATGATTCCATTTCTATGAAATACCTAGAATAGACAATTTCGTAGTGACAGGAAGTAGATTAGAGGTTACTAGGAGCTGGGAAAAGGAGCTGGGAGTCATTGCTTAACGGTTAGAATTCTGTTCTTGCACTCAACGTAATCACAAGAACCCTACAGGAAAAACTGTTTATAATCAAACTCTAAGGCTCTAACTTCCCATTCCCTTAACTTCCTTTTCTGCTCTCTAAATAATCCTCCATTTTGTCATGCAGGCCAGAGTGTGCACGTGACTTGCCATGTCGGCATGTCCTGGGTTGCAATCTTTTCTTTTTCCTAATCCTTTTTGGTGATGAAACACCTAGTCGGTATTATTTTCAATAGACAAAGAGATAAGCAAAGATGACTTGGGAAAGTTACTTAAACTCTCTATGCGTGTGTTTCTTGGGGTTCTGGTTATCCTCTATCATGCTTTCCCACCGATTCACCTCCATTCCAGGGCCAAATGGTGGGAGATACGGGGGAATGGGGAGCAGAGCGGGGATGACCACACCTTTCTGGGATCCCAGTTTTACTAAACAGAGGAAGGTTTCCTCTCTCAGAGGTACAGCTCTCTCAGGGTTCCATTGCTACCACCACCACCACCACCACAACAGGATTTCTTCTTCTGCCCTGTTCTTATGCGCTCTTCGTAAAAGGAATTTGTGATCTGTTTTGCCTTGGAATAACTATTATTTTTATTTATGCCTTTTTCATTATGCATACAATATGGAATTTTTATGTTTAGAGATGAAGTAACTGTGTCTAGGCTATTATGCCTCAGTTCCAATAGATTCAGGCAACATTTTTTGCCTAACGTATACTCTTCTGTAATAACTCTTTGAGACATTTATTATAAATCTCATTCATATGAGGACACTGAGGGGTAAGTAAAGTAACATTATCTTAGATTTCCACAATGGCTGTGAGTTTCTTGAGTGCAGGAATTTCAATATTCAGTTTTTTACCATCTAATACCTACCATATATTATAGTAGCTACTCAGTAAACATAGCAATAGCTCTGACTTTTTTCTTCTTTCTACAGTACCTTGGCCATGTAGAAGTTGATGAATCAAGAGGAATGCACATCTGTGAAGATGCTGTAAAAAGATTGAAAGCTGTATGTATTTGGTGGTTACCAGTGTTGATCTATATGCTATAAATATTTTCTTAAAATATTTTGCTCACTAAATTTTAGTGACTTACTATCCAGTAAGAACAGTGTTTCTCTTAAGGCCAAAAAAAAAAAAAAAAGCGAGCTCACGAATAAAGAACATCTCATTTTCTTCATCCAAAGGTGTAAATTATAAAGACTTTCAATTTAGGCCAGACATTATCCAAAAGGTACTTTTGATCAGAACCCATATTAAACAAATGGTACGAAACCTTATAGATGAATAATATTCTAAAACCAGGATAAAACTGTTAAAGTTAGTGTCTTAACTGTGATAAGTGGGTTATAAATTACTGATTTTAAATCTATACGAGACAGCTTTCCAGGAAAAAGTAGGAGATAGAGGTATCTGTGTTCATGGCTAGTAAGGTTTACATTTTGGGAGGACATCTTGACTGCTACTCCCCAATTCTGTTCTCCACACCCCTCTCACATGAACAATATGTTTCCCCTGCCTCTTGCACACACTTCAGCGTACTTGAAATGGAGCACCCTTTTTCAAGATAAATAATGTTTACTTTGCCTTATGCCATGGAACCCATCCCAGGCGCATGCCTGTGTATTTAATACAAGGAGAGAATGGGTTCAGAGTTCATAAAGGTTCAGATAAAGGGTTAATTTCCCATTTTGAATAGGCTTGAAGACTGTTTCATAAACTCTGACAGCCCTTACTTATCACAGCCTTCCTCCTTTCCAATGGTGGCCCTTCCCCTTTTGCTTTGAAAGCTTTATGCATTACCTCTGCATGGCCTTGCCCAGTGAGCTTTGGGTTTGCTGGTCTGGTGGGCTGCTACAGGTTTGGCTATTATTAGTGAGTGCTTTTTTTTCTCAATTTGCTCAATAATCAAAACTTTTTTGCTTCTTGGTACATTCTGTATGACCTCTTTTCTGTAATTCTGCATTATAAAAGATATAAAATTAAGGAAGCAACCAACTCAGAGAGGTGGATTGTATTTTGAAACAAATGCCTGAATCTATTGCAGAAGGGAAAGGAGGAGAAAATAACTGATTATGCAAAGAACTAAAAAAAAAAAAAAGATAGATATCGGTTGTCAGAAAAGTCATGACGTATTTTTTCTATGTTTCTCGTTGCAAAAATGTGTCATGGCTTTTCCAGCAACTCAATAGATACATGTACACATACCTCTTTACCTTAGATTTTGGTCATTCAAATTCTTAAATGAAGCTTTTCCTAGCCTGTCTGTGCACTCCAATTAATTATCATTAAAGGGACTTATATCCATGTATTATGGTACATGAAACTATAATTTATAGACTTGCTATGTTCACCTGAATATACTTCCCAATTAAATATAGCCTCAGATAATGTAATTTTCCAAGAAATATAAATTCAGTCTCCTCTTTAACAAAATAATTTTAAGTTAACTAGAAGAATAAAATAAGTTTAGCTAATAACATTTTAAAAAAACAATGCAATGATTTGCCCTGTAGTCATTAAAGAATATTTTAAACATCATAATACTGATGATTGAAAACAACAGACAGATCAATGAACAGACTAGATAGACCTGAAACAAACTATAAATAGTTATTAAAATCTTACAACTTACATAACTTACAGTGAGAAGGTCACTGTGGAATGTGCCTTTAGAAGTCTTTTGATTCAGAGTATGGCTTCATGTTCACTCTCTAAATAAGTGCAAACTAGGGTTAAATTTACCCAGAAGGTAGTAAGAAATGGTATTTAGTTACTTAATGAGCAGTTAATCCTCTTAACCATCTAGTTTTTTAAACCTACTTTTAATTAGAAGCATATCTTTATTATATAGGTAGTATATGTTCATTGTATAAAATGCAAATGAACAAAAAGTACATAAAATCTCTTGCAACCCCAGAGAGCCCCTCTTCACCATCTAGTTCTAAAACTAATTTTTTAGTTGATGAATGTTTTTGTTTTATTGTACCTTTCTATTTTCTTTAACAAAGAAGATTATAAACTGTAAGCATGATTATTTGTGGTACAGGACTAGTTAGGTAATATTTAATGAGTTTTTATTTTACTAGCAACAGGAAACAAATTGCCATTTAAAAAATGATACCTATGCCTAGAACAATGTCTGGCACATAGTAGCCACTCAAAAAATATTTTTGGAATGAATATACAGAAAACGATTCAGTCCTCAATATGTGGTTAAATAGAACATTATAATAATTATTATAATCATAATTTAATATTTTAAAGTTTATGAAATTCTTGTGCGTATCTCTAAAAGATCCTTATTTCCTTAGGTACGTTATAACTAAAATGAAGTTTGATATATGTTTCTTGCTTTTCATGACAAACTTTTTTCATGACAAAGGGGAAATTGACCACTTCTCAACTTTTAATTCAAGTAGTTCTTTAAAATTTTTCAGACCAATCCTATCCAGGCAACTTGGAGCAAATGTTATTTATAATTTTACATAGGCAAACATGTATTTTTAAAAATAAGATTGAATGTTTAGGTAACTGAGATCAATTTCCTGTTTATTATACTCAGTGAAATCCCCGCCCCCCCTTGTATAAATACCCTTTCTAACACTGTACTGAGAAGCTTGCAGAAAGTCGAAAGTCTGCAGGATAGTTTTTCTCGGATCATATTAGTCCACAGAAATTTAAATCTATAACAAACATCTATAATCAGATATACCAGATGCTTACATTGTGCCAAAAGCTATGTCTCGGGAGGTATTTTTGTTTCCAATAAATGGAAGCAAATGTAAAAGTGTACAAACCTACATATTAAGGGAAAAAATAGCATATGTGTGAAACTAATTTGAATGCCAAAGTTTTAAAATTTGAAGAATTATATAGCTCACATGTACCAGTTAAGTAGCAAAACAAACATCTTAAACTTATCACTTGAATGATCTTTGAACAAAAAATTTAAATTTGTAGGGAATTGAGGAAGCAGGGTAATTTGCAAGTATGGTTTTCTTTTTCCTTGAAGTAGTCCCTTACAATTTAGGAGTCAATTAGATGTTATCTGCAAACATACTATTCTCAAATGAAAAGATTAAACAAGGTAGTGTTTTAAACATGTGCTTTTTCAGAGCATAAATATGTTTAAATTGTTTTTTACTTTGTATACATAACGTTAGTTACAGCTGTTTTTAGCTCCTTTACTTTGTGATATGATTTCACAGGTTAGCCACTTAGGGACTTAACATTGTATAGGATACTGCCTATGGACAATCTACTGTCTATTTTCATGCCTTTATGTCATAGTCAGTTGCTGGGTGAGGAGTAATGTCATTTATCAGTCTATTCTGTAACAAGTATATCTGGGCCTTTGGTTATTTTGCTTGACACTGATCCAAAATGCCCTTCCTTTTAAAAAGTCTTTCTTCCCATTGTCTCTGTAAATGTCTCTCCCTGTCTGTCTTTGTTTTCGATTAGTTTCATTATACTACCAGTTTCTAATATGTTGGGTTGTTTTATTCATTATTTGATATATTTTTTTCTAATATATGTTCTTGTTTTAGCAGGTAAAAGAGTCATAACTTAATTGTTTTTTAAAAAACATTATTCTCTAATAACTATCTTTTTATGCATTTTGCATGTCAACTTTTTTCATTAACATCTGAGATCTTTTATAAAAAGAAGACACACTCCATGTTTAACAAGTGCTTTTCTGAGAGCTAAATTAAATATTAACAGATCTCTTTCCCTTAACCTCCCTATCCCTCAAGAATGGTGAATCTTTTAACTTTGGCTGCATCCTTAAAAGCTGATGGTTGCTCACAGTCTAACAAAACTAGGGTCACCAAACTTGGCAGCAGAAATAAAGTTAGTCTTACTGTGTTAACTACCCCAATTCCTTTATTATTTGTCCAGCTTAAGTTCAAAACACTTTGTGGAACTATCTGATGCTATTTGTCATTTTCAAAACTCAAGGAGCAAACAAACTGTTCAGTGATTAAATGACTTCATAAATTGTCTGAGAGAGTCAAATTTCAGTACAGTTGTCTTTTTCTAGATATTTATCCGTCATTAAAAACTGATTATAAAAAGTAAAGGTTTAAAGTATTGTCCAACCAAAGCTAGGAAATGTAAAAGTTAAGGTAGCTTGCGTGAATTAGAATCCACCTACTTTGTGTAAGTGCTTCGGATTTTAAATGGTGGCCAGTTTTCAAAGTTTGTATATGCTTAAAAATTGGTGCTGAGACCATAGATAGCAATGTCTCTCTCATCTACACAGTTTCAGGATTGTATACTTATAACTGTCTATGCAAGTTTCTTTATTCTAAAACAGTAGCATTTAAAAAGGAAACAACCTATTCCTTAAATTTCAGTTGTGGTCTACAGATCTGGTTTGGCTCCCAGGCATATTTGTTTTCTCAGCTCCAGTGAAATCATTAGTCTTGTGTTCTTTATAGATGATTTATTCTGTGTTTGGAATAGAACATATTTTTTATTCCCCCATGATTGTTGTGAAATTGATCAGCACACACATACAAATCAATTCTAATGCGTAAGTAAGGATTCTGTAAGGGACATCTTGAACTCAGTAAGAAAAAGTCTGACAAGAACCCTTGCTGCATGCACACTCATAACTTAATTTTATATGATTATGTGGTCATTTGAATGTGAACTGGTTTTTTTCATTGATGACTTCCACATAGATGACCACTTTTCAATTGAAAAATGTATATGAAACTAATCTTCTATTTACTACTCACAATTATGAAATTTAAAATGCAAATCTCACCAGGCTAGTTTGTCCTAATCTTTTTCTCTGCTACCAAATTTGGATAATCTCTGTTTTAAAAGTAAATAGAGAATACTAAACTAACTAGTTGCTCTGCATGGATACAAGTTCTGATTTCTTCTCATTCTTTCCATGAATTCTTAGGCCATACAGTATGTTTCCTTGCATTTTCGTGTCACTCCTGGTCTGGATAACTCTTTAAAACTCTCACTCCCTCCCCTTCTCCTACTTTGCCCTTGACCCAACTTCTGTATGTGCTTATTGGTGTGAAACCCTGGGACATTTAGCCCATACAGTAATAGCGCTCGACTTGTCCCCCTGTTCCTCCAGGAAAGGAAGTTCTTCAAAGGCTTCTTTGGAAAAGTAAGTTTGATGCCACATTTGTGCTTGCTTTATAAGGAGTTACACCCCTAGTATAGCACTGACATGTTTTTAAGAAGCAGTACAGCTTTGGTGTCTTTATCATACAGGAGTTGATTTGACTGTACATGGAAATTAATGAATAGGAAAGTTGCTATCTATGATATTACCTGTGTCTGTTGATAACTAAACCTGATGATTCCTAGGAAAATCCAATAAATAAATCAAGTAGGTTAAAAAAGGATTGTCTCAAGACTAGGTGTTAAAATAAATTTACTTTGATCTTGCAAAACTGTTCATATTAGCATATAGCTGGATTTTTAACAAATGGGTTTTATTTAGTGTTCACTATTGACAGAGAAATAAAAAGAAGTATTAAATTCAAGTGAAAGTTAAATGTACCCCAAATTTACATTCAATGCTATTACTTTTTCTCAGTCTAAGTTAAATTTCAGGTGAAGTAAATGAAAGTACATAAACTTATCTGTAGGGATCCTTTGATTTTTAACCTGGGCTACAAATCTAAAAATCTATGTTTGTTAGTTTACCAAATATGTCATATGTAGAATGTTGTTTATGTAGATGTTTTTCAAGTAATGACTGTTTAATGTTCAGATTTACTTAGAATTAAGAATATGTATACAAATAGGTAAATACATTTCTAACATTTTTATGTCCAAGTTTATCGTTGTTTAAGTATTACAGACTGAGACAGTATAAGAAAAAACTCATTGGAAAACTGAGTGTAAATTACTAAAAGTTTATGTGAATATGAAAATCCCATCACAATTTTTCTTTACTGGGTGGTTTTGTTACTTTGGAACTTTGTTTTAAAGAACCAATAGTTCCCATTTCCTTCTCAAGTAAATATTTTAGTAATAACCTGTTTTTACATGTTCTTGTTTGGGTCACCTTTATATTAATCTAAACAAATTTGAAGGATTTTCGGTTGAATGGTTTAATTTAGTTACTGCTGTCAATCTGAAATAAAAAGTCATATAATTGACCCACATTGTCACAATAAAAATTTAATAGACATTTTGAGTCTGAGTCAAATTAACAGGTCCATGATATAGGGGACCCATATCTGGAAAAACTCCTATAGACATTTGCATCATTATTAATTGGCACTTACTCATTAAGGAAATGGTTTTTGTAGAGTATTTTTTCTTTTCCAAATAGAATTTCTCAGAGCAGTTTCACATTATCACAGTTATAATACAATTTTGATTGTTTTTCAAGTGATCAGTTTTTAATATGTATGCCTATTATAGTAAAGCAGCCTTGTCTATGAAGGCTAGGTTGTAGAAAATATTGATTTGGTTTGTAGAAAAACATGTTAAAAGTATAAGGTTATAACATGATGTAAGGGAACAAAGATAGCTCTCACTTCAGAATCAATCCCAAGGTGGCAGTGTTCATTGCTCTAGTGGGGTCATGGTGCAGTTACCGTATAGCTGAACTGGGTCACACTTTGCTTCTTAGTTATTTTCACTGCATTTTGCTATGTGATAAATTTATATGGCATGAGAAAGAAAATTATGAATCATCTCACTTCATCTTTTACAATAATCCTGAAATTATTAGTCTCCCTGTTTTGTGAGGAAACTGAAGTTTACAGAGGTTCAGTGACCCTCCTGAATTCACAGATCTAATAAATGGTAGAAGCTAGGATTTGAACCCAGATAATCTGACTCTGGAGCCCACACTCTTAATCACTATACTATACAATCACTCTGCGTTCATATTGTTTACAAGCAAAGTTTAAAAGGTTTAACCTTAAATTAAAAGATGCAAGTAAATAAAGAGCTTCCTAGAAAGTCACTTACTTTCTTTCTTCTTTAAAGGTAGTACTTCAACTTCAGATTTCGTATCTTGTTAATTTACTTTTTTATTAGTTTAAGCTTTAAAGAGTCTTTCAGTCGTTCAAATTAATAGTTTATTTATTTGGAGGTATTTAAATCATGCTAGTGAGTTTGACTCCCATAGGATTTCTTTAACAGAAGCTAAGCAATCCCATAATGGCATCCATGACCAAATATGACTATCAGAATTTTTTCTTAAGTTTTTGCAGGAAGAATTCTTTTTATGGCAGGATGATTATATTCTGATATACAGTTTTTGAAACTACAGTTAAATCATTCAAAGAGTTTGGAAAATTGAGGGGTGGAGGAAGGCAAATCCTTGTTCATAATCTTACCGGAAGTATGCTATTAAATGAAAAACCTTACTTTGGAGCCCTTTAAATTTTTCAAGTTGCCATCATTCAGCTCATTTCTACACTAATCTACAAGAAACAGGCTGGTGAAAGAGACCTGGTGTGGTGAGTTTTCTAGATCAGTTGTGGTTTGATGAAAGCTGAACATGAAGAACCTCATAGAACAGTATACGATAGGGAGTTTTTTTCCAGTACAGTTCCTCATAAACTTTTGATACTTTCTTAGCCTTCATATCATGTATGATTTAATGGTCCAGGGTAAAGAGAACAACAGTTATCAAAAAGTGTTTCCATTAAACATATTTGCATAAAAGTAGATTGATGTTAAGAATTATTCGCCCTGATTCTGAATTTATAAGTCATGGCCTAGAGGACTGCTTCCTCTTTGCCTAGGTTGCATCCTGGACCTACCTACCCAGTCACCCCCTCCTTCCTGCATTACCAGCGGGTGGGAGCAGCGCCTCAGGAGGAGGGAACAGATAACCCTGGGTCTGTTACAGGACTGTGTTATTAACCCATTGTAAGTTTACACACATCTTAAAAAAGAGAAGGAGAAAAAAATACTGAGAACCTGAAATAACTTTTTCCGAACTAGCTACATTAAATTGCTCATTGGTTTAGGAAAGACAAGAATGTGTTCTGATCATTACACCAAAATCATTAGTGTATTTGGCCATACTAGGCCATACTTTATTATTAATACCGTGTAATTACAGGGCACTTAACATTAAAAGGATTTCATAATTTTAATATATTTGAGGAACCCCATGAGCTAAGTAATCTATATTCCATTTTTTATGAGGAACTGACTGAACCTAGAGATATAAAATGTTTTTAGGCCACCCTATCAGATCTCTTTTTAAAGCCTTGTATTAGAAAAACTCTGTTCAGTCTGCCTCCTGTGAGTCTTTCTCCTGTGTGTCACATTTACTATTCACACAACACACTTGGTTCCTGGTCACCAAACATGTGGAGATTTTACCCCACACCAAGTGATTCCCTCACACCAGCTGGGTGTCCTACAATTTCACTCAGTTCTGACACACTCTACCTGGAGAAAAAGTGTTAGATCCCACAGGTTAGGGGCTCAGGCCCACAGCACTGCCGCCACCCTACTTCAGGTACGAATCGCAAGTAGTAGGTGCCCAGGTTACCACAACTTCTCTGCAGTTTGGCTACAAATCGGAGGTTCCCATCACCTCTTCCTCAGGTCCAATTAATTTGCTAGAGTGGCTCACAGAACTCAGGGAAACACTTACGTTTACCAGTTTATTAAAGAATATGATAAAGGATGCAGATGAACAGCCAGATGAAGAGATACATAGGGCGAGGTCTGAGAGGGTCCCAAGCGCAGGAGCTTCTGTCCCCGTGGAGTTGGGGTTTTCTGGAAGCTTCCTCACACAGACATGATCAGTTAATTCCATTTCCAGCTCTTCTCTCCTCTTTGGAGAATGGGGAGTGAGGCTGAAAGTTCCAGGCTTCTAACCCAGGCTTCTAATCATAGCTTGTTCTTTCTGGTGACCAGCCCCATCCAGGAACCCACCCAGAATCGCCTCATTAGAACAAAAGATGCCCTAGTGCTCTTATTAAGAATTTACAAGGGCTTTAGGAGTCCTATGTCAGCAATGGGTCAAAGACGAAATATTAGAACAAGAGATGCTCATAGTTCTTTGATCACTCAGGAAATTATAAGGGTTTCAGGAGCTCTGTGGCAGGAACTAGGGACCAAGACCAATATATATTTTCTATTATCTTACAGCCGTTTACTTGTATTTATAGAGAGAGAGCTTTATAGTTTATGATACGCTTTGACCTACTTTCTAATTTGCTATTCGTAACAGCTCAGTGAATTAGACAGGATAATTCATGAAGCTACATTTAACAAATGAATGAACGAACAAGCTCAAAGAAATTACCCAGCCAGTAGCAAATAGCAGTGCCTACCCTGAAACCAAGGTTTTCTGAAGCCTGGTGCAGAGTTTTCTCACCTACCCCTTACTGATGTTTTCTCATTCAAAAGCGTTGGCCTCTGCTCTCCTTACTTAGAATGAATGGAGAAATGCCTAATGCAGAGGACGAGAAGTTCAAGGGCCTGTCAAAACATGCCTGCACACAGTTTATAAATTGGAATTAGCTGGCAGTATTTCAAACATTGAAAGCTTGCACATAAAAACTAGGATATCTATCTTAAGAATTAGAAGATCTGGCAAAATAGTGTGCTTTTAATGTGACAGGAGTGGCTTGAGCTGAGTAGCTGGCGGCTGTGCCTTTTGGTTGTCTATTTGCCACAATCCGTGCAACTCCCTGTTGGCCTGACTCTCAGCCCGCTTCACTCATTTTGTTACCTGCTCCTAGCCGTGTAGCATTTGAGTTTGTGAACTCCTCCCTGGGCTGTTTTGTCACTTTGATTTGGTGGGGAGTGGGTAACCACTTCAAACTATATAAAAATCACCAAAAATATCATATCTGTTGTAGCTGATTCTGTTAATGTATTGCCAAATATATTTTCTCAGGTTTTCACACTTTTACAGTTGTTAAATGACATCATTAGAAATTATTATGTTTTAAAAAATGCATGGTTGAAAGGTAATACGTGATTATATTTTCATCTAATTCTCGAGAATAAAACATTTAATGGTATTTATGACCCTTTTAAATCAGTGTATTCACATCTACATTCTATTTCAGATTTTCCAAATTTTCTCTTCTGTGACAAATTGTACTTAGTGCTTATTCTGGATCCTTTCCTTTAAAAATGAGGGAATATCTGTTGCATCTTTCCTTTTCTTTCTTCCTGCTTGTTAAATTCCCATGGCCTGTCTTCTGTAAATTTTACTTTCCTTGTATTTTATTGGATGCATCTTTTAGAATTTGGTTTATTTTTCTCTTTGAAGTGCATTATAACAAATTTCTGAAGAAGAAAAAGAGAGTCCCAAGAGTAAGCAGAAGATTTCCACTCATCCTTGGTTTCATTATTTCCTGGGACATGACCAACCAGTATGTCAAATGCCTAGGTCACTGACCTATTCTAGATTTAAAAAATTCAGTAGGCTTTAGAGTTATCTTTTTGTATTTGTATTTATGAAAACTCAGTGGTTCCCAAGCTTCAAGTCACAGTTGGAATCTAAAACATGCCGAGGATTGTGCTAGGCTATCCAGATACAAAGATAAGCAAGATAGTCTCCATTCTTTTTTCAGTCCATTTACTCTCTCTTTTTTACAATAGATGACTATTTGACACGTCCTTTGTTATTAAACTTCCAGAATTTCTTCTTCTGTTCTTTCAGCTGATGACCTTGCTTCCTACTTCACTGAAAAAACAGAGTGAATCAAAAGAAAACCCTCATGCGCCCCCACCACAGCTACTCCTCCCCCTGCATCCATGCCCACGGACTGTTCCCTCCTATTCAAGGGATGAACGTGCTCCTGGCTGAGGCCAACTCCCCCGCTAGAGCCTTATTATTCCAGCAGCACTACCCCCTCTCTCTTCCATAATCAGTTTTTCTTTAGTGGATCACCATTAGCATAAAAACAAACCATCTTTTTAAAAAAAGGTTTCTTCTTGGTGCTTTCAGTTCCTGCTCTCGCTTTCTCTGTTCAACTCATTTTATCCTCACCACTCCGCCAAAGCTGTTCTTGTCAATTCTTCTTCTGTAATTCTATTCCAATGGTCCTATCACCTTACTCGACCTATTGATAGCATTTGACAGAGACCATCCCTCCCCTGCATTGAAACACTCCTTTTGGAGTTCAGAGATGATATTCTCTTGGTTTTTTCTTATAATGCTTCCTACTTCTCTGACTACACCCCTCCTTTGATGATCTCATACAATGTCATGGGTTTAAATACCATCTCTATGCTGGTGATTTTGAAATTTCTATCTCTAAACATTTGCCCCAAACCCATAGTGGTATTTCCATCTTAGAAGCAGTATAGCATAGGGATCAAAGGCACGCACTCCAGAAAGCCAGGCTGCTTCCATTTAATCTTGGTTCAGCTACTTACTAGCTTGGTAACTTTGGGAAAGATTATTAACCGCCTGTACCTCAGTTTCCCCACCATAAATAATACCAACCTCGTGTGATTGTTGTGAAGAGTAAACAAGTAAGTAAAAACAAAGTGTACAAAACAGCCTGCCATAGTGGATAAGTGTATTAAGTATTGTTATCATCATCATCATTAAACATTTCACACCAGGCACCTCACACTAACATGTCACAAACCAAGTTCCTGATCTTTCTCTCCCAAACTACTCTCCGCTAGTCTTCCTCATCTCATATCCAGCAACTCTGTCCCTGTGCTCTAGCCAGAAATTCTGGATCTGGTCTTGACTCCTCTCTCTCTTACACCCTGTATCAACAGTTTGTCTCACTACCTCCACCACTATTGCCCTGGTTCAAACCAGCTTCCTCTCACCTGAATCATTGCAATAATATTCTACTTCCCCTGTTTTTATTGTTGTTCCCCTACCATCTGTTCTAAAGATAACAGCCTGAGTGATCTTTTTTAAGATAGCAGTCTGATTGTATTGCCCCACTGCCCCAGATCCTCCTGTAGTTTCCTGACCTACTCGGAGTCTTTTGGGCCTTGTAGGCCACTGTACATGAATTCCCTCTGTCCCTTTTCCTGTCTTGCCCTGTTCTCACTACTGCTCCCTCAGTTCCAGCCACACTAGCCTCCTTGCTATTCCTTGAGCACACCAGGTATGCCTCTACCTCAGGACCTTTGCACTTGTTAGAACTTCTAATCTGGAACACATCATCCAGATATATGCGTGGCTCACTTCTTCATATTTTTCATTCTTCGTTCATAAGCCTCATTCTCCGTGAGGACCCTATTTTAAATTCCAAATACCATGCTTCCCCATATACACACACTCACTGTTTTCCTTCCTAGCTTGATTTTTCTTTGATCGGGCTTTTTACCATTTGTCATACCATACATTTTACTTAATTATGTGTTCATCTCTTCCTCACTAAAACATAAGCTCTGAGGACAGAGATCTTGACCTGTTTTGTTCACTGCTGAATCTGTAATGCCTTGAATAGTATGTGGTCCATAGTAGCTGCTCCAAAATATTTGAGTTAGTGAATGAATGAATGACAAACACACTGCTTTCAAGTTCACCCTGTAGTGGGAGAAATATGACAGATTTAAAACAATGGTACCCAAATTGTATAATATTAACAGGTACTACTGGAGCAGAGGAATAATGAACGTAAGAGGTTGTGGTAAAGGTTTCTAGGAGGAAATGACACCTAAGGCTGAGACTTAAAACTATGAGTTTTAGTTAAACTAAGTTAGAGGAGAAAGACATTTCAGACAGGAGGAACAGCATTAATGGGATGAGAGAGAACAGGCTCCAACTCATTCATTCATTCATTCATTCATTCATTCATTCACCCTAGGGATGGATATACAGAAGAAAGATGAGACCCAGGTTCCTAGTGTGGATGACCAAAGGAAGGGGAATCATTCACTGCGAGAAAGGGTCTGGTGAATTTGGTTTTGGAGAGGTTGAATTTGAGATGCTTGTGGAATTTTCTTTTCCACTATTGTAATGTATGAAATATGAATTTAATGTTAGAATCCCTAGGTGCCTCCCTCTCCGCAATTAAAAGTGATTTGGCAAACTAGAAGAGCTAAATAGCCTCCAAAAATCTGTCCTTTGCTCTTTGGTTCATGAGATGCTATTATCCTTATTTTTTTCTCTCGAAAGCCTTTAAAGGCCCCTCTCACTTAAGAAAATGCAGGAAAATAGTGCATGTTAGTGTCGCAAATTAAAAGTTACTGTACTTTTAATGAAGCAACCATTAGAGATATTGCCAGGCTCAAATCCTGTAAGAGGTCGTGTTTCTTTTCCTTTGCTACTTTGTCCTTTGGGGGAATACTGACTGTACCTTGGAATTATTAGACAAAATTTGTTTACTACAAAATTGTGTACAGAAATTCAAATATCAAATTATAGATTTTAAGGCCCTTCTCAGATTAAAAAAAAAAAAAGGGAAGCCAAGTTTCCTATGAAAGCAGTCTTTTCATTTGTTACAAGGCACACCGTATCATGGTTGCCTATTAATATACTGTTATTACTCTGTAATGACTGGGTTATCTCTGTGTGTAGGTGTGACAGAGAGACTGGCCTGTGATTCTTTACACGTTGGGTACCCTTGAAGACCTCCTTGGTTTGTAGCAGAAAGAGCTTTTTACAGTAGAATGGCAAATCACTGTTGCGCAGAAAAAGTGACATGCTCTGCCTCTCCTGCCCAAATTGCTGCTATTGCTTTATAACATCTCACAGCTATGCCACCTTATTCCATGTGTCTTTATAGCATTGCTTACTTTGGTTTACATTAGAACATCTGCTTAACTTGTTGCTCTTATCTATCATATGCCCAGCAGAATTGTCTTGCCTCCAAATATTACTTCTACTTAGGTTGATTAATTACATGCTCTTATTCTCATTGGTGATTTTGGGAATCATAGAACTTTAGAGTTGGACAGCACCTGAGATCTGAGTCACAGTTTAAAATAATAGAGAGGATATATAAGCACATTTGTAAAAATAAAAATAATTCAGGGACACAATTTTAAACAATTTTAATATTTCAATATAATGAATTGTCTTTTCCAAAAAGATTTAATTAATGATCACTTTCCAGGGATTATGATGATTTATATCAGAGGTTGCCATACTGTGGCCCACTACCTGTTTTGGTGAATAAAATTTTATTGGAACAAAGCCATGTCCATTTGTTTACATACTGTCTGTGGCTGCTTTTGTGCTACAATGGCAGAGTTGAATAGTTGTCACATAGACCATATGGCCTGCAAAGCCTTAAATATTTATCTGGTCTTTCACAGAAAAAGTTACCAATCCCTGATTTAAACAGTTCAAACACTTATTTCTTCAGCTGGAAATCTGAAATACTTTCCCAGGTAACACCAATATGTAAAAAGAACGCAACTGTATGGAGTTGTCAGCCTACTGAGACTATCACCAACTTGTGATCTTCATCCTTTTTCAATTTATTATTTTTTTAAAGTCATGTCTACTTAAAAAAAAACACTCGAGAGAGATTGATAGGTAGATGACAATTCTTTACTGTAATTACTTATTTCAATAGCCTTTTATTATGAGTAGCTTTTATATTTAGGGGAAAATGATCTCAGAGTGTACTGAATTTAAGTTTACTATTTCCCTGTCATTTTTGCAACCATTGTGTGTTTCTTCAGTGGTATTTTCATGTTAAAATTACCGGTGCATTTCTCTTACTTGCGGCACAAGTTTCCTGATTAAGTATTATAATTTGTAATAGATCCACTACCTACTATTATTTTCTCTGATGTCAGCCTGTTAATTTCTGTATTGGTTCATATCTACCCATAATAAAAGGTATTTAAGGCAGATGCTAATTTTAAAATTCTAAGATGGGTGTTTAGAGAGTTGAGTGGCTACTTGAAAGCTGTATTTGTCGTCTTTCACTGATAGGGTTAGCTTGATCCTTATCAAATTTCACCAATTTAAATTCTAAATTACTGCAGTTCTGTCTATGTTAGACTCATTTTCTTTCCTTGAAGAATAAGCAATTTTCTCTTTGTTGTAAAACTCTGTTTTTAGCACATTGACATTAGTGTGAATTCTAAAGTTATTATTAAAATAGAAAGTGTTGGAACAGTGGTGATGAAATAACTCTTAATGACTCACGTCTACATTATCCCTACCACATTTTTATTAGTTTCTGAAGTATTATGTAGTCTTTTTTTAAAAGGGGTATTTGTGTCACTAAGATGTACATAAATTCTGCATTTCATACTGGGATTATCTTTTTCCTTTTTCCTTTGGTTAGCTAACTTTGACCTTATATCCATGGGTATTAGCTTAAGTAAACAGTTTTAGGACAAACAAAAGTGAAAACTTTCATCTTCTCTCCATGACTTTTATCATTTTCTAAAAATTGCTTAGGAATCTTAGTTTATGTTATCAGAATGAAAGACTCTGAAGTTCACAAATAGTACAGAAGCATTGCTATTGTAGAATTTGTGAGAGGAAGTCTGGACTTAATTTCAGCTACAAGTGCCCTTGAGCCTGAATATCTCAGTACCTGGTTGAAATAACTGTAATGTGACAAACTATAGTGACATCCAAGAGCTGTCACTCTGATATATAAACAAATACAGAAAGAATTTATATTACCTGTTTTCTTCCCCTATTTAGAGAGATCAGAGGCCATGAAATATGACAAATACAATGCCTCACTGATAGATTAGCACAACACCATAAAAATGACGATAAAGACATACCTGGAAATGTGGAGTTGTTTACATAACAGTACAATTGGGCCAAAAAAAAAGTTTCATATCCCCATATATGGTAAGGCAGCTAAATGGGGAACAGTCCCATTTTAAAATGACCTTTTATTTTTCGCACCTTCAGTCGTCTATCCTTGAAGTAGTCCTATCTGCTGCCTCAGATGCTGAACACTGCAGGCTACAATTACATAATAAGCAGATGAATAAAACGTCAAATTTAAATAACTTACACAGGATTTTCAGTGCCGTTTGGCCGTCTTCTATGTCACTGATCAACTGTTTCCTGTTCCTTACAGCAGATATCTAGCACATTTATTCCTTCAACAAACATTTCTTAAACTCTTACTCTGTGCCAGACATTGTTCTCAGTTCTGAGGATATAGCAGTGAACAATAAAGATGGAAGCACCCTGCCCTCATGAAGCTTACCTTCCAGCAAAATACTAAACACTACATCAGCATTGGTTAAATATGGGTAGTTACTGTTGTTGATGGGCGGTGACGGTTGTCCCAGCTTGCCTGAAACAGCCCCAGTATAACCACCTGTTTCTGGGTTTTAGTAGTGCCCCCTTTCACTTTCAAAGGAGTCCCAGTCTGGACAGGAAATTACTATATGACCACCCTTGTTTTATTTATTTTTATTTTTATCTTATTTTATTATTTTTTTTAAGCTGAGCCATCCTGCTACCTGTTGGCAGCTCAGCTTGGGCTGGGCATCGAACTGCTGTTGCTCAGAGCTCAAACTCTTGAGCGAGCTCTTAATCAACTGAGCCACTTGCTGGCCCTGACCACCCTTGTTTTAAATCTTTAAATATGTTAATTCATTTAATCCTCATAATAATCCCATGAGGTTTGTAAAACTATTAAAATCATTATACCGATATAGAAACTGAAACCTCGAGAAGTTGAGTCGTTTGCCCTTGGTCATGCTAGGAAGTGGCGGAACCAGCATTCAACCCCGGAAAAAGGCCGGGTTCCAGAGTCTGTGCTCTGAGTCCCTGTGCTGAACTGCCCCTGCCTGCTGTTGTAACTCTTTACTGTCTTACTCTGCCTGTCTACCTTCCTCTCCCCAGCGAAGTAAAGCAGGTACTCGCATCCCCTTCACAGATAAATTTGTGGCTCTTCAAGTAAACTTCCTCAACTTGACACCCCCTCCTTCTCAAATCCGCCTTCATTTCTACTCATCCTCACTCCATCCCTCCATTTCAAGGAAGGTGCATCCCTCCTTCTGCCTAAAGCTTGTATTCTAGTCCCATCCCATCCTGCCTCCTGGACGACTCTGTTTTATAAATTATTCTCTTTTTCTTGAGCTTTCAGTCGCCATCTTTACACTAGCTTTTCACATTCAGCATATAAGCATGATCAGTGGTGGTTGTTGAAAAGCACATCACTCAAGAAGCTTTACTGTTGGGAGAAGTTTTTTAAAGTTTATCAGTAATGATGATAAATGGCTACCAATTATTTATTACCCTGTTTGAATTCCAGGTACTGTGCGTATCTCTGATCCTTTTACCAACACTACAAATACTTTACAGATGAAGAAATAGAAGCTCAGAGGACTACATAACTTGCTTAGTTTGTGAATATTGGCCCAGAATTCAGACTCATACACGTATTTGTCTTACTCCAAAGTTCATTCTATTTCTAGTATATCATGCTAGTTTATCTCAATTCTTAAAGACCTCCTTTGATCCCTGTCCCCCATTGCATTATAGCTCTCCCTTACATAGAAAAAATATTTTTTAAGAGACAATTTAATACTCGTAGACTCTACTTATCTTTCATTTACTTCTCAACCCATTCTAATCTGACTTTCACCTCTGTTAGTCAGAATCCTGCAGAGAAACAGAACCATCTGTTTCTCTCTCCATATATATATTATATTTATATTTATATATTTATTCATTTAAGTTATCTATATATTTAGAGAGGGAGTGTTTATTTTAACAGTTGACTCATGCATTTGTGGGGGCTGGCAAGTCTGAAATTTGTAGGGTAGGCCAGCAGGCTGGAAACTTAGGTAGAATTTCTATGTTACAGAGCTAAGGCAGAATTTATTTTCCAGGAAACCTCAATTTTTACCCTTAAGCCTTCAACTGATTGGATAAGGGCCACCACCACCCCATATTATCAGGGTAATCTCCTTTACCTAAAGTTAATTGATTATGTTAATCACATCTACAAAATACCTTCATAGCAATGTCTATACTAGTGTTTGACCAAACAACTGGGCAACCATAGCCAATTGGGCACGTAAAATTACCCATCACAACCTCTACCACTCGAGCATGTCTTCTTCATTGCTAAATCCAATGAACACTTGTCACATCTTTCTTTACTTGATCATTTGGCAACATTTGACATTTTGGACCACCCATTACTTCTTGAAACTCTTCTCCCTTAGTTTCAGTGACCCTAATCTGTCCCCAGTCTCCTGTCCCTCTAGCTATTCTTTTTCTCATATTTCAAGGAGTTACTCATCTTCTCCCAATTCTTTAATTATTGATAATCTCTTCTGTCCTTTGCCCTCTTATTAGTCCCATGATTGATGTCTCCCAAATCTAAAATTCCAGCATAGAATTCTGTGCTGAGCTTCAGACCTACACAAGGTCTGACAATTAAGTTTGTGAACTTGCCACCATGCACTTACTGTAGCAGCACTGTGCAAACAGCTCAGCAAGGTTTCATAACCTTGGTGTATCAGTGTCTCACAGCTGTGTACATGTCGATATGTGGCAGTGTCTTGTCGAGTGGCATTCATTGTTGTTATTCCGTGTTTTCGTGTGCCATTGCAAGAATGTCTGAGCTTTAATTAGAGCAGCGAACAAACATTCAGTTTCTTGTTTAAACTTGGCAAGAGTGGAAGTGAAATCAGGGACATGTTAGTCCAAGTTTATGGGGATAATGTCATGAAGAAAATGGCAGTGTACAAGTGGATTAAACATTTTTCTGAGGGGAGAGAACGCGTCACTGATGAAGAGAGGTCAGGGCGGCCAATAACGAGCAGAACTGATGAAAACATTGCAAAAATTCATCGAATTGTGCATCAAAATCGTCAGCTGACTGTGAGAAGCATAGCAGACCAAGTAAACATTGATAGAGAAACAGTTAGGAAAATCTTAACTGAAAATCTTGGCATGAGAAAGGTGTGTGCAAAAATGGTCCCGAAGGAGCTCACTGACGAACAAAAGCAAAGGACAGTCAAAGTTTGCCAAGACCTTTTGGAGAGGCAAGACGATGTTTGGGGCCGTGTTATCACTGGTAATGAAACATGGGTGTACCACTACGACCCTGAAATAAAGCATCAAAGTGCACAATGGAAGTCGGCCAGTTCTTCACGACCAAAAAAGTCCTGTCAGTCCAAATTCAAGAGCCAAAACGATGTTGCTAACCTTTTTTGATATCAGAGGGATTATTCATTATGAATTTGTACCAACTGGACAAACAGTTAACCAAGTTTACTATTCGAAAGTACTGAAAAGGCTGCATGAAAAAGTTAGACAAAAATGACCTGAACTTTTCGCCAGTAATTCATGGCTCTTCACGACAATGTACCAGCTCACATAGCACTGTCTGTGAGGGAGTTTCTAACCCATAAACAAATAAGTGTATTGGAACACCCTCCCTACTCACCTTATCTCGCCCCCAATGACTTCTTTCTTTACCCAAAGATAAAGGAAATATTGACAGGAAGACATTTTGATGACATTCAGGACATCAAGGGTAATACGATGACAACTCTGATGGCCATTCCAGAAAAAGAGTTCCAAAATTGCTTTGAAGGGTGGACTAGGCACTAGTGTCAGTGCATAGCTTCCCAAGGGGAGTACTTCAAAGGTGACCATAGTGATATTCAGCAATGAGGTATGTAGCACTTTTTCTAGAATGAGTTTGTGAACATAATTGTCAGACCTCATATATCCAGTTAACCTGTTGGACGCCTCCACCTGAGTGTTGTGCAAACATCTCAAACTTTGCTTGTCTAAAACTGAAATCCTAGTCGTTCCCTCTCAAACTTGCTTTTGCATCCTTTCTGTTCTCTTAGTTTGTGGTACCCTCTCCACCCAGTTACCCACGCCAGAAACCAGAGAGGAATCCTCAACTTCTCCTTACATTTACTATTTAAAACTTTCTCATCTCCATCCCCATCTCAACCAAGAGAGCTCAACCCTCATTTTCTCTTGCTTGGAAACTTGTGGTCTTTTTGACTCTTGTCAGTCTCTTTCCAACCCCTCTACACTGCTGCAGAAGTGATATTTTTGAAATGAAAATCTTTTTAATTGTGTTTAAATTCTTCCAGTAGCCCCAGTTGCCCACAGAATTAAGGTAGGATTCTTTAGCAAGCATACAAGGCCCTCCGTGGCTAGGCCTTTCGTACTCTTTATCTCCCACTGTGCCTCACTCACCCATCCTACTTTCCAGCTATGCTGAAATATTTATAGAGCCCAGACTCACCATGTCCTGTACTGCCCGGCATGTCCACTACCTCTGTCAGTTCCCTCCCTACCTACCCCAACCTGGGGCAGCTAGAAAAATTACTTTAGTACCCAGTTCAGTCTTCTCCTTTGAATAACCTTCCTCAATTCCACAAATACATTTGACCATGCTTCTTTCTGACATAATTAATTATACATTTGTTTTCAGTTCTACTGTATCATTTATTACTGTGTTGTTTATTTTTGTTTATCTGAGTGTCAAGGGGCTGTGAACTCTTCGCGTATTTCCGCTGCCTGGCATATAATAGGCTCTCATCAGATGTGTGGTGGTGGAGATGAGCTTGGAGTGGGTCATAAGGTTCATTTAAATAGGCATGCCTTCCATATTGAGGCGTGTTGGGCTTGGACACATGTCTTTATCCTCGTTTGTCCCTTCTAAAGGGTGCTGCTCCCATCTTTAGTATCTGATTCCTTTTGATGGGTTGTTGGAAAAGTCATGACGTAGTTTTTCTGTTTTTCGTTGCAAAAATGCGTCGTGACTTTTCCGACAACCTAATATATATATATATACTCTTTATGATGTTTTGATACTTATTCTCATCCTTCACTTCACTTTTGTTTTATTTCACTTGTATCCTTGGAGCAGTTAGAAAGAAAGGAAGCCGTTCAATTAGTATCAAAATTCCCACTCTCCCATTTTCATTTCATCACAGGAGAAATCATATATCAGCTTGTTCCCATGTGACTCTTGTGTGCAAAAGAAGTCTTTTCTCAGCCAGTAAAAAGAATTTGTGTTATAATAACAGTATTTTTTCAACAGTTTTTTAAGCCTTCCATGTCCCCAGAACATCTTCACGCATTTAATGTCAAACTAAAAACCAAACCAATTCTGAGAAAAGAAATAGTGGTATTTAAAGACTGTTAAAGGAAAAATGAAGACATCTTGGGTTTTTAACATGAAATTTTCAGGTGACCAAGGGTCATGCTGTAATCATTGGGGTCAAAGGATAGTGCAATGGTGAGCATCTCAATTTAGACTCACACATTACTTTCTACGCTAAACACGTTCGTAGAAGCTACTTGTGGTGTAACTCCTTATGTATTTACATTTATCTGACTCTTGGTTTTCTTGGTTTATTTTTTAAACGGGTGAAGCATCTACTTATGAATTCTTTGCCCGTTATGGAATGTGATATCTTGGTTTTGATTCTATATATCCCTTCCCCTTTACTTAATTTTATCGTATTGTTTTGCATTGTGTTTATAAAATAATGGCTTTGGCTTGTTTTTTCCTGAATGTTTCTGCAGTTTGGTTTGAGTGTCTGGCTTTGGGCACCCCTCCTGAACTTGGACTCCATTTGTAGTTTTGACTTTTGGAAGGCAGAAGTTAGTGTTTTCTGTGGAAGATGACTTTTTTTTTTAATATATGTGTGTCTCCCCCCCACTCCCCCTTTTTTGGTTTCTCTTAAAAGACTGGAAAGAAAGCAGTTAAGGCAGTCCTGTGGGTGTCAGCAGATGGACTCAGAGTTGTGGATGAAAAAACTAAGGTAAAACTTTTATAAGCTTCAATGTGACTGCTCGTCTATTTTCTTAATTCCTTATGCTCAAATATAATGCCATTCAGCTGTTGTAGTCACTCTGTATCCGTCCACTTTGTCCAAAGTACAATCTTCTGAGAGACTAGTTAATGTTAGGAAACCAATTTAGTTACTCATTTACCTTACGAAAAACAGAACTCCCTCAACATTTGCTCTACGTGACACAGCATGTTTAGCCTACTAAGCATTTAATGTTAAGCTCTGAGTTCTATTTTCATTGTTACACATTTTTAAAAAATGTTTACCTTCACAAATTTGAAGTAAAGGATGATAGACCTTTTACCATAGTTAAAATGTTTTTAAAAAGATGATGGACTACATCTGAAATTTCTTCTTGTTCCTTAATAAAAAACTGTTTTTAGAAAGTAATATTTGAACTGATTAACCTGCTTTTTAACTGAAAACTCACCTTAAGTGAAATCTTAAGGACTAGTAAATGGCTCATTTGGTTAACATTTACTTAGAATTCATACAATATCTCAAATCATAGGTAGCATTTTGCATTTGAAAGAAAGTGACCCTACATGCCTACATAACAATAGAGACAGAGAGCATATGGTATTATATAAGTACATTTAATCATTAATTTAAATTTCCTAAGAGACCTAAAGTCTGGAGAAATTTTAACAAGTAGGCAATTTTTCAAAAAAAATCAAATATCACTGGACCTGGGAGAAAGTCTGGCAGGTAAAAAGCAGTTTGATAGATGTCTTGCCTGATACGTTTTAAGTGATTTAATATAGCTGCATTGTAGTTCTTTTGACCTTCCATCTAAGGCATTTTCTGGTTGTTTTTTTTTAAGTTCAAAAGAAATGGTAGTTATTAAATGTACATTACACTTGGAAACAGCCATTTTAGTTAGCTTATTTTTAAGAATTTGTGTAGTTTTCATTTGTATTTTGGATGAAATTTGTTGTACCTGGAGGCTTTTTAATCATTTTATGCAATAGTGAGAAAGTTGCCCCCTGGTGGCTGCTTATAGCACAGCATTAATTAGTTCTTTCCATACTGAGTGATAATAGTAATTGGTAGATTATCACTCTTTGACCCATTATGAGTGGAAAGGAAATTTTGCAATATGTATAACCCATAAAGGGCTCATATTTAGATGTATAAATAACTCCTACATAACTGTAAGATAAACAACAGACAACCAAAAAAACTTGAAGAATCACTTTGTCAAAGAGAAAATCAAGGTTATGCAAAATAAAAGCATAATGAGCTACCAAAATTGCAAAATTTTTAAAAATTAACTGGCAAGTTTGTGGAGCAACAGGAATTCTCATAGTGAGACTTTTTAAAATTGTTATTATTGTATGTTTTAGCACTTACAGCCCCACCTCAGCATCTAGGAATTCTAGGCCATGGGGAATATCACACAGAAAAGCCTCAGAGCCTCAAGATTTTAAAAAACATTTTGTGTAATGTTTATACTGTGTATACACTAGGTCATTCAGCAAGTATATAAGCAGAGAAAGTCATAGTCAAAATTAAATGATTAACAAGTTAATAAATACCTAGAACTGTTCTGGGAATGATGTTATAAAACGTTGTATGGAAATTGGATTAAGTATATTGATTTACATAAATTGTAAGTTGAACATGGACCTCTATCATGATAAAATTAGAATCAGCAGGCATATGTTTTAGAACAGGAAGATGAGGTGAAGGAGGCATCTGGGCACAGTGCCTCTTGGGATCTCCCCTAGGTCAGATTCTTAGTGTTCAGACTGCTGGCCTCATGTCTAGCTAGTCCATAGCCTTGGTGCATTAGATATAGGGATTCTGTATTATGAAATGAACATCTTGTGTTTCTTCTGAGAAGCTTGAGTAACTTCATAAGTTCTCTATTCCTTTTTTGTGTTTCCCTTTTTCTAGGACCTCATAGTTGACCAGACAATAGAAAAAGTTTCTTTCTGTGCCCCAGATAGGAACTTTGATAGAGCCTTCTCTTACATATGTCGTGATGGCACCACTCGGCGCTGGATCTGTCATTGCTTCATGGCTGTCAAGGACACGGTGAGTCCACCATGGATTTCATCATGATTAGCCTCAGTAACCAAGCTCCTTCCAGGTTGGCTCAGTCAAGCAGTTTCCACTACATTTCTGACAAGTACATGCTATTGCAGTACTTGGAAGTGCCTAAACTAGCCTGCTTTCGCTCCTTTTATTCAAGTAGTTCACACTCTTGGTGTGACGCTGCAACTCTGGGAGCAAGATGATTAGCTGAGATCCAAGGTCATTAAAGGAAAGTAAAAGTGTTCTGGTGAGGGTGGCTGCTAACCTTTATTCAAAACTTTTCATTGTTGGAACTATTTTCACAATTCTTAGGTGTATTTGTTTCCTAATACATCTGGGTAGGAGATATTGGCATTTGAAAGGTGCTTATAAATTTATTTGCAAAGAGACTCTACTATAAATGAAAGAGCTGAGTTGGAGTATATTTTCAATTAATTAAAAAATAGAAATACTAAATCATGGTATAATGATGTACACTAGAAACTGTTGCATAGTAGAAATTTTTGGCTTTGTTTCAAAATAGAGAATAATCTCATCTATCATCCTTCATGTAAATTACCCAAAATTCGACATGAAAGACAAGTCTCTTACATGATGATGATGATCTTAACTCTAGTAGAGTACAGCACTGAGAGTGTAATTTATGAATTTTTAAGAGTCCAGACAGAAGAAGGCAGTATGGCCATTTATGAAGGCTACAATTCAAAAAACTCTTGCCAGGGTTGAACTTGGAAGGGAAATGGTGGCCGTATTTAAAATTGACCAAAGGGTTTTTTTTAAGCTCTTGGAGACAGTGGTATAAACAAATAAGAAGAGCTCAGGCTCTGAGTCATATCTGGGTTTCAGACCTGATTCTGGTTCTTACAGGTGGTGGGATTTGTGGCGAGTTATGTAAGTCTTCGTATCCACTTCTGTTAAGATGGAGATAATTGTGAAAACTAACTTAGGTAATGACTATAAGCACTCTTAGCATAGGGTCTGACCCATGTAACTGCTCTAAAAATGGTGGCTAATATCGTTAAAGCTGTTCCTCCTGCTGGGTCTGGGATGGGGCTTGAGGAGGGGTCTGTCTTCAAGAACTTATACCCTAGACCTAGGAGAAAGATTAAGCTTCCTTGGCCTCTAGCTCTGTTCTTGTAATAAAGCTGTATGCAAATGCAAACGTTCTAGATTCTTTCCGTACTCTCTCCTATTCATGCTTTAATGCTTACGCTTATATCATCCTAAGGAGAAGTTAGATGCAGACATGTGTGTTTATGAAGAATAAGTCTGGGGCTGGCCAAGTGGCACGTTAGTTAAGAGCTGACTTGGGATGCCAGCTCTGAGCAGCAGGGCCCCGGTTCGGATCCCACATGAGGGCCAGTGACACTGTGCCCTTTACAGCTAAGATGGTGAACAACAGCTCGACCTGGAGCTGGGCTGCTGTGAGTCCCCGGCAATGGCGTAGGCTATAGTGGGGCTGGCTGGCAGCTGGCATGAGCTTTCGTGAGCAGCCGTGAGTGGCCGTTCAGTGGCCGGTGACCGAGCTGCCTCACCCGGAAGAGCACAATGATAATACCAACATGGGCCAGTGAAGCGGCGTCCTCCACAACTAGACTGAAGAACAAAAGGACAGCAACTTGTCTGTTCCCCTTCCCCGATTCCCCAGTAAAATCTTTAAAAGAAAAAAAAGAAAAGAAAGAATAAGTTTCAGTCTTTAAACAGTAAGATGAAATCTTAGGGCCAAAAAGTACTGCAGACATTACCTTTCCTTATGATGTTGGCATATAAAACCCAGTGGAATTACTTGCTCAGAGCCATGTGTAGGAGCAGCTGCTTACATGGTGTGATTGTGAACACTCCACAAAAGGCTCCCTGTTCTCAAATACCTCTTCTCACTATTAATGATGCCAGCCAACTGTTACTATATCATCTGTTTTTATTCCACAATTAGGTATATGGTTTAAAATACAGATAACCCTCAATGAAATATTACACAGCAATAAAAAAAAGAATGAAATCTTGCCATTTGCGGTGACATGGGTGGGCCTAGAATTTGTTATGCTAAGTGAAATAAGTCAGAGGAAGACAAATGCCATATGGTTTCACTTACATGTGGACTCTGAAAAAACAAAACAAATGAACAAAGAAAACAAACGAAAAACAGACTCATGGAAACAGAGACCAAAGGGATGGTGGCCAGATGGGGGATGGGTGGAAAAGGCAAAGGGAATATAGTCAGTAATATTGTGATAAGTTTGCACAGTGACAGATAATTACTAGAATTAGTGGGGTGATCACATTGTAAGGTATAAAAATGTCGAATCACTATGTTGTACACCTGAAACTAATATAACTAATATAATAAATACAATAAATAATAAATATAATAAATAACAAATGTAATAAGTAACTAATAAATAAAATGAGCAATGAATATGAAAAAATAAATAAAATACAAATAACCCTGGTAAAAATAATCCATTGAATTTATTTAAATATCTTTCAAATAATATTTAGTTCATATAAGCCCTCTTCTCCTACAGACAAACAAGGGAGTTTTATTTGTTTGATTCCTTTATAAGGAGAGAATGTGGATGAAAACATGCTCTAACTTTTGCCTGTGTGTGATTGGGACGCAGAGTTGGGATTCGAGAGAGCCAGAAGAATATAGGGGAAAGCCTCAAGGCTCGGAGGACGGAGTGGGGAAGGGTGCTCAGCGAGGGGGTATTCAGAAAGGAGAGACGGAGACGCTCAGCCTTCCTTTGCTTCATTCCCCTCTCATCACTGGAGTTGTATTTATTTGAAGTTTTAAGTCTGCGCCTTTTGTCCTTAGTATGTTTAAGCTCCTGAAATTTGCTCTGCCTTTCCAGTGGTTTCTTAGAAATGCTTAGTAAATATTCCTACTATTCCCCTAAATGACAAATAGAGGTTTGCATTTCAAGACTTAGGGCTTAGAGCCTTCAGCGGTGTCCTAAGCTGATGGCCAGAACTAATGTGTGTGACAGAGGCCGCCTGACTAATACGAATTTCCCGGTGGCTGCTCACAAAACCACAGATTGCTGATGGTCACTTTACCCAATGCTTGCTACAGTAAAAGTATCATAAGCATTACCTGAGGTAATTTATTCATTTAAATTAATTTGGCTTGTCAACATACTAAAATCTAATTTAAGCTGGAGCTTTCAACGTTTTGACTTGTGTAGAAACAGACTCATTTGTGATCCAAGCTCATTTGTAATTGTTGACACTGTAGCTCTAAAAATGTTTTCTTACGAACAGGGTGAGAGATTGAGCCATGCAGTCGGCTGTGCTTTCGCGGCCTGCTTAGAACGCAAACAGAAGCGCGAGAAAGAATGTGGAGTGACTGCTACTTTTGATGCCAGCCGGACCACTTTTACAAGAGAGGGATCATTCCGTGTCACAACAGCAACTGAGCAAGCAGAAAGAGAGGAGATTATGAAACAAATCCAAGATGCCAAGAAAGGTACAGTCTGTTCTACAATATGTGTTTATTTTAGCAGTTTTCCCTGACAGGTTAGTATCTTGAAGCTATCAGGGCTAAGCTTTCTCACAGTCAGAGAGAACTCTTACAATGTATGAAGGACCTTAAGAACAAAGCTGAAAATCTGTAAACAGAGTCCTTTCCTTTAGAGTGGCTTGTTGAGTGGCTTCAGAACTCTTTACCCTTTTTATGACATTATGCTAGCTGAGGAAACTAGGGAGTGTGCAGTGGAATAAACTGCAAAGACACCCCCTCCCCCATGTTTAAAAACAAAATTGGGGAAATCTACATCCTGGACTGATGTTTAAATTCTGATACATCTGACCTCTGTGAGAAGCAGATGCTATCAAGAACCTACATCTTGAAGAAGTACAGATCCCAGGTTTAGGCTGCAAAGAACCCACTGGCGGTGATGCTGGGTACAAATGTAGGCAGAGATTTCACAGTGATGCTGTTCTTATGAGATTATCACTGTTTTTTAGTGCTTTAGTTAAAAAGAAGTCCATAGATTTTGAAAAGCTAGCCCCTCTTTTTCCCATAGCCCTGTTAATTTTAGTGTGTGATTTTTGTAGAATGTGAGTTTTTTCAGGTATACGTGGCAGCATAGCAAAAATGCCTCCACAAGCATTCAAGTTACTCAAGAGTATTGCCTAAAGTTGTGTTGGGTGTATTTTAGAACTAAGTGAGAGCGCTTGGAGAAAATGCTTTGCATTCTTGTGTGTAGCTGGGGTTGAAACCAACAAAAAATATTTGGAGATTAAACAGTTCAGTTTAAATATGTATTGATATAATTTTGCTAATTTTTTACTACATCCTTTTAGCTCTAAACCAGCCATTTTGGGTAACATTAATCTAACAACCAAAGAGCTCTAATTCTAAAGCCAAAAAACAAAAAGAGATACAAATTTTTATTTGTATTTGAAATTAAATTATCGATTGTGATTTTTTTTCATTTCTTGTAAACATCTGTCGCAGAATCCCAAAGACTGGAAAACACCATGCTATTTTTATTAGAAAATTTAATACGTACAGCT
>NW_017731399.1:3754213-3760999 GCF_001890085.2 Hipposideros armiger
GGAGAGGGATGTGAACCATTCATTTCTCTTCAGCAGACAGGTAACAGAGCCATGATGGGAATTCCTAGCCTGAGCTGCACGGTTTGTGGTTAGTCCTGATGGAAGGGTTACTACCTCAGCCAACCTGCTTCCACACATCAAGGGTCTCAAGTTTCCCTTCTTATTCTCCTGTTTGGGATCCAGCAGGGAATTAATTTAAAAGGCTTTGGAAACACATCCAGTTAAATAGCGTTACTGTCAGATGTACCAGAAGAAATGGATAAGCGCTCATTGTGCTCATTGTGCTCGTGGCTGGTTGTCTCCTCAGGGAGGAAACTCTAAACGGGCCTCCTGTATAAATCTAAGATCTGTTGTTCATCAGAGACAGAGAGTGGGCTTGCTCACACATATTCATTACCTTTCAGAACTGCCACACAGTCCTTTGTGTGGCCTTTGTACAGCTGAGCCAGCCCTGGTAGCTCTGTCCTCATCATAAGATCCGGAGCTAAAGTGTCAGATCTGGTCAGTGTTTTTATTGGGTCTATTTTACTTCGCTCTGAGACACATCCAGCCTGGGCTACAACAGAGTGTGGGGCAGCTCTGTCTCAATAGGGCACTCGCACTGGTGGTGCCATAAAAGCACAGTTAAGCTCTTTCGGTGGGTGAACCTAGGCCTAAAGAACAGTTGATTAGATGATGACTAAGGATCTCTTCAGCTCTCAACTCCTATAAAAACTGGAACTTTAGATGCTTCCAGTACCTGTTTTCTGTGCTTCTGGAGCAGATGGGAAACAGAAACTATTATCCTGTTTTCACAGGTGAGCAAACAAAGGTTCAGGACACATAATTTCTTCCTCAGTGAGACAGATGTACCCCAGAGTCAATATCAAGAACAAAGCCTCTGGAGTCCTGGACTTCAGCTTGCTTTGTCATGATGTCACACTTCATATACTTGGTACTTCGGAGGAAAACGAGAGAGATGCCATTGTCATAGCTTATTATAGAGAGAAGGACCGAGCATCCACGGGGGCCTCTGACTTTAGCCCGTTTCCTGAGAGAGTTCCTACTTAGCTCCACAACTTAACTTGGACTATAGCCTTGGGAACTGATTGGAAGACAGACAAGGTGCAGATGTCTTCCAGAAATATCTAGCTAACTGAAAATCTTGGCACAGGAAAAAATACCAAGTCCTGATCAGTGTTGCACAGGAAAGGAAAGAAAGAAACCTGGGGATTTACAAGGCAGGAAGATAGACCTTAATACATGAATTGTTGACATTGTATACCTTCTCATCTGAAAAGCCAATGAAACCGTGGTTAGTAAATTTTTTTAAGCTGCTTTTGTAGCCCCACCTGACAGTTGAGATTTTCCCTTCCACAAATAAGGGATGTTGTATAAAGTGCCATCTTGTGTCATACCGCTGTATTTCAGGATTATTCCGTTTTTTGGAGCCATTTTCTGCTTGTCTTGCAGTGCCAGAGGTAGAAGGGGAAGCAGAGAGTATCAGCTCCCTGTGCTCACAGATCACCAATGCCTTCAGCACACCCTCCGAGGATCCCTTCTCATCTGCCCCAATGACCAAACCAGTGACAGTGGCGGCACCACAGTCTCCTGCCTTTCAAGGTTGGTGCCCTCTTAGCCCGCTCGGCAGTTCTCTTTGCAACTAGCACTTTTATGACGCTGCTCACTAACTGTAAGTTGGCATCCCAAGCTGGTCAGACCCATTCACTTCCCTGTTTGGTACATTCATTTCCCCACGTGAGAGTGTCTTTGTGCTTTGTTCCCCTTCCTGTTGCCTGAGATGCCTGCACTCGTCACTTTGCATGTGCCTACCTTTCCTCCTGCTCTCTTAGGAGCATCTAGAGTCCCAACCCCCTGCTTTATTTGCCACTTCGATGTTCAGAGTCAGTGTCCAGCTAGTTCTCCAGAAGCAGCAGCCTTCCAAGTTGGCTCCAGCATGATGCTTCCTTTAGCACAGTGATTTTCAACCCACGGTGACTTTGCACCCTCAAGGAAAATTTGGCATTGCTTGTCTGGAGACATTTTTGGGTTTCACAACTTGGTAGGTGGTGATTGCTGTTGTCACCTGGGTAGAGGCCAAGGATGCTACTAAACATCCTTCAACGTCCACAGTAGCCAACCTCACAACAAAGAATTATCTGGCCCAAAATATCAATAGTGTCAAGGTTGAAAAGCCCTGGCTTCACTTCGCCTCTACCCTGTCACAAGAGGCTCATAAAGAAAAAGCGGCTGCTTTGGGCTCTTCAGTTCATTTCATCTTGTATAACAAGCATCCTAAAATTTGACTTTGTGGCATTGAAGAGTTCTAAAAGTTGTTGTTTTCAGAGATACTGAGTTAACAGTACTGACTCAGCTATCAGCAGAGTCTATATAACTTAAATTACAGACTTTGAGGATTTGTGCTCCTATAATTGCCATTTCTTCATTTCTTTTGAAAGAAAGCTCAGAAAAAGCTTTGCTGTGAAGACATACCCCACTTCTATTGGAGGAGCTACTGCATGCTTTTCCTCCAGGGAGTTTCTTTCTTTCTTTTTTTTTTTTAAAAAAAAAGGAAAGAAAAGAAAAGAAAAACAACTTTTATAATCATGTGCACCAAAGGGCTTTTCATTTCATCTAACAAATATTTATAATACCAATAATAATAGGCACAATTTATTGAGCACTTAGTTCCTGCCACATCATGGTAAGGACTCCTGTATATTCTCATCTTATTTGATCCCACAACAACCTTTCGAGGTAGGCATTGTAGATAAGAAAAATGGGGCTCAGAGAGGTTAAGTACGTTGCCCTAATTGCACAGCCAGGATTTAAACCCAGGTCTTTCTGAATATAACTCCTATTACATTCTACTGACTCTATGCCTGTTTACAAGGCAACAAGAATAAAACTGAACAGAACATAGTGGCTCCCAGTCTAAAGGTGAGCTGGTTTCTTAGACGAGCCCTGGGTAAACAGTACCGATGCCATAAGAATGGTTGCCCGGTCCTAGAGAGGGAATGATTATAGTGTAGGGCCCAGGAAGCTGCCTGCTTGTCTGCTCCATACTAAATATGATAGCTGGGCTGAGGAGTAGAAGCTGATGGAGTAGATGCCTGGAGAAAAGGAGCAAGAGTCAGGACATTTTCATAAAGGGAAACGAGGAAAGAATAGTAGGTACTTTGACATATTCTGAACATCACCGAAGGAAAAAAACAATCTTGAAAAAAGGGAGATGAAATTCTGTGGCAAATTACAAACTTATTAAGCAAATGAGAACATTTACTAAGTTTGATTTCTCATCTGTAATATGAGGATAATACCAGCCTTATTGGGTTTTTTGAGAGAATTAAACAAGATGATGCATGCTAAAGTATTATTAATATAGTGCTTAGCACACAGTATGGAATCATTATATTTATCCCATTGTTATTGTTGGCATAATTTGATCTTTTAGAAAAGCGGTAGGAGGGAAATGTTTATGTCATTATGCTAAAGGCTAAGCTATATCTAAAAGAGTTAGATCTTGGCTTCTTTGCTACAGTAAGACAAAGCAGCTCTGTTCAGCTTGATTTGTTTTTCTAGGCTTCGTATCCTCTCTCCCCATACACATATTTTCCTAGAACAGTCATTTGACTTTTATCAGTACAGCCATTTTAATTACAACCCCTGATTCCCTCTTTGCCAAAAGGTTTGTGTATCCATTACAAGACGGAATGGTTATCCCAGCACCAACTTTTCTGTCTTATCTGTCCCATAAGTATTGCACATTGGCCTGACTGACCCAGCTCCCAGGGGTCACCTGTACACCCTGCATGAATTAACTCCATTGATGTTGTCTGCTCCCATTGTAGCTAATGGCACTGACTCAGCCTTCCATGTGCTTGCTGCTAAGCCAGCCCATACCGCTCTAGCACCCGTAGCAATGCCTGTGCGTGAAACCAACCCTTGGGCCCAGGCCCTTGATGCTGTTAACAAGGGAGTTGCAGCCAGACATTCGGGTAAGGTGGCCACAGGTGGTGGTGAGGATTCTGGGATCAGTTAAGTGGCCCTGGTTCGAAAATCAGCCATTTACTTGAGTGGGAACCAGGGAGGAGTCCTTTTAGGAAAAATGTGTTCCCTCCTGGAAATAAACTACTATTAAGAAAGGATGAAGAAGGAGAAAGAACTAAAGAGGTTTAAATTGACACTTCTTAAGACTATAGAACAGAATCACCCATATCCAGATTCCCAGGTCCTACCCAAAAGAGTATCCCTGGATTTGGAGATACGTGGACATGCCTGTATGAAGAGGGGACCCTGCCTCCTACAGTGGCAGGTCTACAAAAAGAGCTATAAAAAGCACTTTACTTTTCCTTTTCTGTACTTTCTAGTGTTTCTATAATGAACATTTAACTATAAAACCAAAAAAAAATTAAACAGTAATAAAGGGAGTTCACCAGAAAGACAGCATGTGTCTGGAAGCCAGATGGGCCACGAGGTACAGCACCAAGTCACTGATTGTTTTCTTTTCGTTCTGGTAGAGCAGAAGGTGAGTCACCTTGGGCCCTTCAGAGCTTGTGTAAGGTGGTTTCTGTACCATGGCTGAGCCCCAGCAACAGGAAGGGGTTCTGAGGCCAGCCAGCGGCCTTGGTTCAGTGCAGTTGAGCCATATCTGAACAGCTCCTCCGTGTGGCTGAGACAGCAGCATGGTCTGACAAGTCCTTGCTGTCCTACCACAAAACCTCCTCAGCGAGTAATGGAGGCTTTCCTCCCCGCTACCCAAACCATAGAAGATCCCACTACAGGAATTTGTTCCACATGTTAGGATCGTTCCAGTAACCAAGATGATCGGCTGAGGAAAGGAGCCCCCAAAGCCTCATTTTTCTGTCTCTATTTTGTTGGTTCCAGGGACCGAGTGGGGTCAGTCTTCTGGTGCTGCCTCTCCAGATCCCTTCCAGGCTGGTCACAGACGCACTCCCTCTGAGGCCGACCGCTGGTTAGAAGAGGTGTCCAAGAACGTCCGGGCCCAGCAGCCCCCGGCCTCCGCTGTCCCTCTGCAGCCAGTTCTCCAGCCTCCTCCACCTACTGCTATCTCCCAGCCAGCGCCGCCGTTCCAAGGGGGTTCATTCCTCACCTCACAGCCCGTGCCAGTGGGTGTGGTTCCGCCCCTGCAGCCAGCCTTTGCCCCTGCCCAGGCCTACCCTGTGGCCAACGGGATGCCCTATCCAGCCCCTAATGTGCCTGTGGTGGGCATCACTCCCTCCCAGATGGTAGCCAACGTGTTTGGCACTGCAGGCCATCCTCAGGCTGCTCACCCCCATCAATCTCCCAGCCTGGTCAAGCAGCAGACATTCCCTCAGTACGAGACAAGCAGTGCTACTGCCAGTCCCTTCTTTAAGCCTCCTGCTCAGCACCTCAACGGTTCTGCAGCGTTCAATGGTGTAGATGATGGCAGGTTGGCCTCAGGAGACAAGCACACAGAGGCTCCTGTGGGCACCTGCCCAGTGGATCCTTTCGAAGCCCAGTGGGCTGCTTTAGAAAGCAGGTCCAAGCAGCGCACTAACCCCTCCCCCACCAACCCTTTCTCCAGTGACTTACAGAAGACGTTTGAAATTGAACTTTGAGCAGTCCCTATGGCTCATGTATTTTGTTTGTACTTAGGCAAAGGCAGGAGGTGGAGGTCAAAGGAGCAATGGGGACTTTGTGTTCCCGATCAGTACACTTTTCCCTAATTCCAAAGGTCCCAAGGAGCATGTCCAGGCACGGAGTGCTGTATAGGGTGATTTTTGAAAAAAAGTGGAGAAAACCATTCCTCAAGAAGAGCTGTCTTGCAATTAGACTAAAGGAGCCAAGGAAATGTTGTCCTCTGTCCCCCCCCCTTCCTGCCTCAGCCCCTTACAAATCTCTGGCAACAGAGAGGCAGATGTATCTGAACAGGAGTCTGTAATCAAAGCACATTTACTGGAATATAAAACACAACGGGAAGCAAAACGATCTCCCTTTGTTTTCAGGCCACTCAACTGCCTCCTCTCAGTACTGGCCTATCTTAGAGATCAAGAACAGGGTGGCCTGTGCTGGGCCAGAGACAAGAGGCAGGCTGTGCTGCCACAATCCCCAGGAGGGCACATCAGCAGCTGCCCAGCAGAGCTATATTTTAAGGGTAAAGTTGAGCTTCCATTTTGAGTAAGAATAAATATTATAAATATATATCAAAAAAGCCAAAATCTTTATTTTTATGCATTTAGAATATTTTAAATAGTTCTCAATATGAAAAAGTTGTATGAGTTGTAAGTAATCTTGCCAAAGGTAAAAGGGTTAGCTGTAAGAAATTGTACATAAGATTGATTTATCATTGATGCCTATTGAAGTAAAAAGAGGAACAGTTGGGAGGTGCAGACGGGATCCCTGGCTATTAATTTGGTATCAGTCATTGTAAGTAGCACATTGCAACAACAATCATGCTTATGACCAATACAGTCACTAAGTTGTAGTTTTAAATAAAGAAAATGAAAGAGTAGTATTGTCCTGGTTTTAAACCTGTGATGAAATTCTAATGTCATTATTTTAATGGACTCAATCTAAATATGCTCTATAGAGAATATGTATTTTCTTTTATATATTGCTGCAGTTTCCTTATGTTAATCCTTTACTTTAACACTAAGGTGACAATGACATCATATTCATAGACTGGAACGCAGGTTACTGTGTTGGTTTGTCATGTGGGTCTTGGTGGGTTTTGTTTTGTCCTTTAAGTTTTGTTCCTATGAATTTTGTGGGGATGGAGATGTTTTATTAGGGGCGTGTGTGTGTGTGTGTGTGTGTGTGTGT
>NW_017731399.1:3764184-3770258 GCF_001890085.2 Hipposideros armiger
AAAGGAAAGTGACACTCTGATTGTCCAATTCCCCCCAAAATGCAGTTATTCTGTAACATTTCAATACCTATATGTACAACTACATGAAGGGTCGCAATTCCCACCCATTGGTTTTTTTTCTAATTATAGTGACATACAATATTAGTTTCAGGTGTACAACAGTGATTAGACATTTATATAACTTACAGAGTGATCTCAACGATCAGTCTAGTACCCATCTAAAATCATATATAGTTATTACAATATTATTAACTGTATACCCTATGCTGTACTGTACATCCCCATGACTGTTTTTATAATTGGTAATTTGTACATCTTAATCCCTTCCTCTTTTGCTCCCAGTCCCCAACCCCTCTTCTCTCTGACAGCCATCAGTTTATTCTCTGTATCAACGCGTTTGTTTTGTTTGTTTATTTTTTTAGATTCTACATATAGGTGAAATTATATGGTATTTGTCTTTCTCTGTCTGACCTATTTCACTTACCATAATACTCTCTAGGGCCATCCATGTTGTTGCAAATGGCAAGATTTCAGTCTTTTTTATGGCCGAGAAATATTCTATTGTATATATGTACCATATATTCTTTATCCATTTATTTATTGATGGACACTTAGGTTGCTTCCATATCTTATCTTAGCTATGTAAATAATGCTGCAGTGAACATAGGGGTGCATATGTCTTGTTGAATTAGTGTTTTGAATTTCTTCAGATAGCGTGCTACCTACAATTTTGTTCTTTCTCAAGATTTGTTTGGCTATTTGGGATCTTTTATGGTTCCATATACATTTTAGGATTATTTGTTCTAGTTCTCTGAAAAATGCCATTGTTATTTTGATGGACATTGAGTTGACTCTGTAGATTGCTTTGGGTCGTATGGACATTGTAACCATGTTAATTTTTCCTATCCATGAGCATGGTAGAGCCTTCCATTTATTTGTATCTTCAGTTTCTTTCTTCAATATCTTATAGTTTTCCAAGTACTTGTCTTTTACCTCCTTGGCTAAATTTATTCCTAGTTATTTTTTTTCTTTTTGATGCAATTGTAAAAGGGATTGTTTTCTTAATTTCTCTAATAGCTCCTTATTGGTGTATAAAAATGCAACTGATTCCTGAATATGCATTTTTTATCCTGCTACTTTACTGAATTCATTTATTTGTTTTAATAGTTTTTTGGTGGATTCCTGAGCGTTCTCTATATGTAAGTCATCTGCAAATAATGACAGTTTTACTTTTTCCTTTCCAATTCAGATGCCTTTTATTTCTTTTTCTTGTCTGATTGCTGTGGCTAGGACTTCCAGAACTATGTTGAATAAAAGTGGTGAAAGTGGACATCTTTTATCTTGTTCCTGATCTTAAAGCAAAAGCGTTCAGCTTTTCACCATTAAATATGATGTTAGCTGTGGCTTTGTCATATATGGCCTTTATTATGTTGAGGTATGTTCCCCTTTATCCCCACCTTGCTGAGAGTTTTTATCATAAATGGATGCTGGATTTAGTCAAATGCTTTATCTGTATCTATTGATAAGATCATATGATTTTTAGCCTTCATTTTGTTTGTGGTATATCACATTAATTGATTTGCAGACATTGCACCAGACTTTCACCCAGAAATAAATCCCTCTTGATCATAGTGTATGATATTTTTAATGTATTGCTGAATTCGATTGGCTAATATTTTGTTGAGGACTTCTGCATCTATGTTCATCAGGGATATTAATCTATAATTTTCTTTTTTTGTCCTGTCTTTGTCTGGTTTTGGTATGAGAGTTATGCTGGCCTTGTAAACTGAGGCTTGGGAACCTTCCCTCCTCATCAACTTTTTGAATAGTTTGAAAAGAATAATGTTAATTCTTCTTTGAATGTTTGGTAAAATTCACCAGTGAAGCCATTTGGCCCAGGGCTTTTTTTGTTGTTAGGAGTTTGTTGGGTTTTTTTATTACTGATTCGATTTCATTCGTAGATATCTGTCTGTTCAGATTTTCTGTTTCTTTCTGATTCAGCCTTGATTCAGGCTTGGGAGATTGTTGTTTCTCAGAATTTATCCATGTCTTCCAGGTTATCCCATTTGTTGGCATATAATTGTTCATGGTATTTGCTAATAATCATTTGTATTTGTGTGACATCAGTTGTTACTTCTCTTTCATATCTGATTTTATTTATTTGTGCCCTCTGTCTTTTTTTTCTTAATGAATCTGGCTAAAGGTTTATCAATTTTGTTTATCTTTTCAAAGAACCAGATCTTGGTTTCATTGATCTTTTCTATTATTTTTAGACTGTTTCATTTATTTCTGCTCTGATCTTTATTATTTCCTTCCTTGTACTTACTTAGGGCTCTGTTTTTTTTCTAGTTCCTTGTATTTCTGCTCTGACCTTTATTATTCCCTTCCTTGTACTTACTTAGGGCTCTGTTATTTTTTTAGTTCTTTTATGTGTAAGGTTAGATTGAGAATTTTCTTGTTTCTTGAGTAGGCCTGTATTGCTATAAATATCCCTTTTAGAACTTTCACTGTGTCCCATAGATTTAGGGTCATTGTGTTTTCATTTTCATCTGTCTCACAGTATCTTTTGATTTCTTCCTTGATCTTGTGTTAACCCATTCATTGTTTAGTAGCATGTTATTCAACCTCCAAGTGTTTGTATTTTTCAGTTTTCTTCATCTAATTGATTTCTAGTTTATACCATTGTGATTGGAGAAGATGCTCGATATGATTTCACTCTTCTTAAATTTATTGAGACGTGTTTTGTGACCTAAACTGTGGCCTAACTTACTCTCTCTCTTCTCCTTCTGGTACCCCTGTGATGTGAATGGTGGTATGCTTGATGTCCCAGAGGTCCCTTAACTATCCTCATTTTTAAAAATTGTTTTTTCTTTTTGCTGTTCTGATTGGGTGTTTTCCACTTCCTTGTCTTCCAGATTGCTGATTTGATCCTCTGCTTCATCTTATCTACTGTTGATTTCCACTAATGTATTCTTCATTTCAGTTATTATATTCTTCATTTTGGACTGTGGTTTCTCTTTGTTGAGGTTCTCGCTGAGTTCATCTACTCTTCCCCTAAGTTCATTGAGCAGCCTTTTAACCAGTGTTTAGAACTCTGCATCTGGTAGATTGCTTGTCTCTAGTTCACTTATTCTTCTTCTGGAGTTTTGTCCTGTTCTTTCATTTGTAACATGTCTAGCTCCTCATTTTGGCTGACTCCCTGTATTTGTTTCTCTGTATTAGGTAGGTCTGCTATGTCTCCCACTCTTGGCAGAGTGGCCTTATGTAGTAGGTGTCCTGGTGGTGTAATCTCCCTGTTCACCTGAGCCAGGTGCTCCAGTGTGTCCTTTGTGTGGGTTATGTGTGCCCTCCTGTTATAGTTGAGCCTTGATTGCTGTGGCACATCAGTGGGTGGGATTGACCTTCAGGCTGACTGGCTGGCCATGACTACAGTAGATAAGCTGTTATGTGGAGACTGACCCCACATAGCAGGAGTTGCTTTAGTGGGGCCCTGGTGCCAGCCAGGTCCGTCCTTTGGGTGTGTGGAGCTAGTTGGATGGTGTGCTGGTGCGGTCTGAAGCTGGCCGCTGGGTGTGTTGGTTCTGAAGACTCCTGGGAATGGCTCTGGTGCACGACAAGGTCCGCTGCCATTTTTGTCTGGTTTGGAGCCACCTACTGGTTGCTGCTTATGCTGGGCTTGGAGGTGCTTAGGAGAGGCTGTGCTGTGAACCAAGGCCAGCTGCCACTAATGTCTGGTTTTTGGCCACTTTGTTGAAGCTACATTCTAGGTCAACGTTGGCCGCAGCTTATCCTGGCTTGGGACCACCTGATGGGAGTTATAATGTAGGTTGAGACCAGTTTGCCACTTGTGTCTACTTAGCAAGAGGTACAGGGCACACCAAGGCCAGTTGCTGTTTGTTTGGGGACCTGTGAGACATTTGAGGAAAGTTCACAGCATGGGCCATTGTCAGCCTCTTGTGTGGAAAAGCCACTGGAAGTGGCTTGGGCTGGGTGCATCAGGTGGGTGGGAGGGGGTTACCAGGGTGGGGCAAATATTCAGCCAGGTTAATGGAGAGCTCAGATTTGGCACCCACCGGTACCTGCTGGCTGCAGGAGGACTCAACAAAGGAGCAATGGTATGTGCCAGTGCTTGTGTCCCCAGAGAGCGCTGCCCTGCCACCCCCCACACTGGAGCCCAGAATGAGTGAGTTTGTGAGTCAGTGAGTCCATGTGCAGGCCCCTTAAGGGGAACACCTGGGACTCCAGCAGCCCTCCATCTCCCTCAAACATAATACCCCCTGGTTTTCACAGTCATGTGTTATGGGGACTCCTCTTCCCAGCACTGGTACCCCAGGGCTGGGAGCCCTCACTTTTCAGGGAGGACCTCGACAGCCAAGATATCCCTCCCAATTCTTTTTTTTTTTTTTNGACCCCTTAATACAGTTCCTCATGTTGTGGTGACCCCCAACCATAAAATTATTTTCGTTGCTACTCTAGAACTGTAATTTTGCTGCTGTTATGAATCGTAATGTAAGTATCTTTTTGTTTTCCGATGGTCTCAGGCGACCCCTGTGAAAGGGTCGTTCGACTCCCAAAGGGGTCGCAACCCACAGGTTGAGAACCGCTGCTCTAGAGGATTTGTAGAAGGTTCAAGTGGAAAGAGACGTGGAAGCTCATTGAAACCAGGCCTCTTAATTTTGAAGCAAGGAATTGGACATTCGGAGATGAATGACTTCCTCCACCTCAAACCATTTCTGAAGCCACTTATTATTACGTTGCCCTCCCCTCCATTGAGCCCCCCCATCCTGCTGTTGCTGTTTTTAATAATAGTCTGGCTTTTATCTGGCAGCACAGATTCCTACTTGAGGAGGAAAGGCTCCTCATTGTTCACAGCACAGAGCAGGCCCAGCAGTCGGCTCCATACGGGTTCGAGATGATCCTCACAGCCAGCCCTGTGCTGGCCTCAGAAGGAAGGCTTCAGGCTCCAGCTTCCTGATGAAAGTAAGGAGCTTTCCCAGTTATTTCCTAATAATCCAACTGCTACTCTTTCATCCCAAATCCTTGGTCTGAGCCTTATATTGCACTTTGCTGAGAGCTTTCACAAACACCATGCTGTCAACCGTATGCACAGGTGGGATTGGAAGTTCTTTGCTGTACTACCGAAAGGTGAGAGAGAGAGAGAGAGCAGTAGACCACTGTTTGACTCCAGGTGAGATCTATAATAGTTCTAGCAAGAATACTTCCCCGTCACAGCAGGAGTCAGTGTCCCCCACATGAGATAGATGTTAACTTTAAAATCATTACACACCTTTGAATGAACTGAGAACCTGGGTCGTTTGTTTGAACACACAGTGAACTGATCCTGTGTAACAAATTATCAAGAGACGTTATAAAGTAATGGGGGCCTTATGCATACATATTCCTCTTCTTGACAACTCAGCAGCCACCTGTGGTCATGTCAGAGATGCAAACACTGCTGGGGACTCAGAGGGAGGCTAGACTGGCTATTGTTGAAACTAAACACTAGCAGGGGTGGAGGGGAGGGGGGCAAATGTCTCCAGAAGATGACTCTCTTTGCCAACCACAGAGGGGAGACCAAGAGTCTCTCTGTCCCTCTCCCCAGCCCTAAGAGCTGTTTCAGAACTGGAGCTGGAACCAGCCTTCATCCCCGCTGCCAAACCGGCTGACCATGAGGCTGGAAACGGGAACAGCTGGCACAGCAGAAGCTGGAATAATACTCATTGCCACAGAGCTGGGCCTGCAGGATCAAATCACAATTGGCCAGCTCAGGCTGGTCGATGCACTCCCTGCTGGGGTCCCTTGGCTGGGCAGCCGTTGCTGCAAAAACAACAGGGAAGAAAGAAAGTGGTAAGGAAGCTGTCTGTATGTGCTGAAATTCTCACCTACCATTTCACTTCCTTAAAAGGAAAGTGACTCTGAGACTATCTCCATCCACTTCTCCCATCCATTCAGTTCCTTAGAATCCACGTATTCAACATACGTATGTCAACTATAATTATATATACATATAACCTCGGGACACGGAGTAGAGTGTGGGAACGGATTCAATGGAATTGTAATAGATAAGCATGATA
>NW_017731399.1:3774438-3807636 GCF_001890085.2 Hipposideros armiger
TGGTACCCCAGGGCTGGGAGCCCTCACTTTTCAGGGAGGACCTCGACAGCCAAGATATCCCTCCCAATTCTTTTTTTTTTTTTTTTTTTTTTATTGGGGAATTGGGGGAGGGCAACTCACGGCAGCCCAGCTCCAGGTCGAGCTGTTGTTCAGCATCTTAGCTGTAGAGGGCAGTGTCACTGGCCCTCATATGTAGGATCTGAACTGGGGCCCTCTGGCATCCCAAGCCAGTTCTTAACCATCGCGCCACTCGGCCGGCCCTCTTACTTGTAATTTTGATGTGCTCATGGGAGATGAGCACAGCGTTTACCTACTCTGCCATTTTGACCAGAAGTCAATTTCCATCCTTTGCTGGTCTTACTTCAGCATGCAGCGGTGGTCCTCCCATTATTCCTTTGCAGCCTCCGCCCATCACTGACTCCCAGATATTGACTGACTAGATGATTAAACATCTCTTGAAGTTAACTTCCTCCCCTTACTATTGAGACCTGAAATGCTGAATGACAGCTGCCTTTGCCTCTGGATTAGGAAGGAGAGAGACTCGGATCAGCCCTAAGTAAAATTGTGAGTTGGCTGTCTCGCACACTGGTTTCCTCCAACCTCAAAAGTTTTGTGCTGTCAATAGTCCCAGCTTATCTTAGTCACTTAGTTTCTCCATCTTTCCAATTTTTCCACTTTCTCCAGAGAAAGCAGGAATATTCGGCAAAGTGATAGGAAAACAGTTCTGTGCGCGATGGCTCTAATACGGTACTGAGCACGGAGCACTGGTTGCCTCCCCCTCAGAATTTACTAGGACCTTCTGTATCTTACAAATCCCTGTGAGAGTTTCATTCTGCTGCTTCATCTTAGGACTAAAGTAGCCCATCTACTTAACTTTCCTTTTCTTTCTGGAAGGGGCTGTTACTCCCCACTTGGCTTAGTCCTGAGTAGCACCTTCCCTAAAAGACATCACGGGGCTAGGAAAGGCTTATCCCCTCTTGCTTCCTCCCAAAATACAACTAAAGGACCATACCCAACCAGTAAATGACTCGAAAGGTTTGGTATAGCAGTATAATGAGAGTACTAACTACCTACATTAACATGAACAGCAAGCCGTTTATGCATGTGTTGTTGTTTTTTTAATTAAGTAATTTCCATATCAACTATCTCAGCTGTTGCAGCCCCTGGGCCTGTCATGGGGCCCCAATGTTAGGAGGTGCTCAGCATTGTGGTTACGCACACCAGCTCTGGAGCAAGACTGCCCGGGCTCAGTCCCGGTTCACCCACTTAACCAGCTGGCTGACTGGGCAAGATACTTGAGCTCTCTGTGCCTCTGTTTCCTCATCTGAAATAGAGATAACAGTAGCTCCTTGGGCACATAGTAACAATAGCTTCATTTTCTCTCATTTAAAAAAGTGAGTGACCTTTCCCCACCCCATGTTTTATCTGTACAGTATTTTCTGTTTCTAACCAGTCTTTTAGGCAAAAAGGTTGGTAAGTCCTCACAGAAGTGTTTCCCTTACCCCAGAGTTTCAACTCACATTGTAATTCCATTATGCCACTCAGGTGCTAACATTGTAATTCCAATATGCCACCAAACCATGACCAGGACAAAGTGAGACAGACTCAAGCAGGAAAACCCCACAAAAACCATAAAGGGCTGAGAGCAGAAATCTGCAGTCTAATCAATGGAATGAATACAATTAGGAGGGAGACCATTTCTAGTCAAGAAAGATGCCCCGAAAATATCTAAGATTAACAACACTTGTCCAGCATGGGTGGGAGAAAAGTGGCCTGACTGAGGCCATCAGTGTTCTGTCCAAGAGGTGGGTCACATCAGACCATTTCAGTTTGGCAACCACACGTTATCAGGAGCCCCACCAGCCTTCATCAAGCAAGTTTCTCACTATAATTTGGTTTCCCAGCTAGACATGCCTATAGCTAACAACAAACATGACCATCAGGCTCCTCCTAACAGCTCTCTTTCTCTCATAAACCTGCATTCTGGTTTGTCTCAGTCTTGTAAGTTTGGTTAGTATGTAGACAAGATCAATTTGCTGGGCATCGCCAGAGGTGAAAAGCAGCCCCAGCAGTATGGTGTTGTCACCAAGTATCTGAGCACCTGGAGATGCCAAGCACTGAGCTGGGTGGGCCCTGGGAAGTGAGTCCCAGTCACTGTTCTGAGAAGCTCACAAACTGGAAGCCTGCATGTCAGTTCAACTCACTAAGCAACACTTCTACCCCGGGCCTTCAACCTCTAGTACCGATCAGTTCCCACCCTCAACCTGGCAGCCAGGAAGCGGGCAGCTGCCTGGTGCAGGGCTGCAGCCCTGACAGTCGTGAACGTCCAGGAAGCCCAGCACAGGAAAGGCCCTGACACATTCACCCCCAGGTCTGTTTCAAGCCCCATGGGAATCGGCTGCTTGGCCCGGGCACTGCCCTGCTGTTCCGTCAGTGAGCCCAGACCGCAGATCCAGGGAGGGCAGGCTGGGCTCGGACCGAGTTCCCTCTCCCCGCTTTCCCTCTGGCTTGCTTGACCATAGAGCTCTTGTGAGTTTGAACATTAAACCACAGTCTGTTTCATCAATTCTAAGATGCATTTATTTTCACAAGTTAACACTGTCAAGTTGGACTGCGTATTTGATGGTGTCTTAGCATTGTGCCATTTAATTGACAACCTTTTGCCTTAGTGATATGCAAACAATGCATCTTGCAATACAGTATTTAGATTTGTTGAAATTTGATAATATAACAACTCAGAAAGCAAGAGCTGGAGAATATAAGGCTAAAATATCAGATTACTGAATAATACAGGTAAAATTCTGCCCAGTTATAGGTGTAATAGTTTAGTGAAAAAAACATTAACTATGAAGAGTCAAAAAGACCTAGGTTCTAGGACCAAGTTGGCCACAAGTTTGCTGTGCGACTTGTGGAAACACCGCTTGAGCTCCCTGGATGTCTGTCTCATTTGTAAGATGGTGACACTCCCCCCTGCCTTTTCCTTTCTGGGTTATATGATCGAAGGGCCATAAAAGCACTTTCCAATCATAGTATCACCTTTCGCCACCTTCATTGGAATGGACAGATTTTAATGGTTCTGTCTGCCTTAAGTATTATAATGAAGTTCCAGGCAATTGTAGTTCTCAAAATAAGATTAGCAAGTCTAAAAAATGATCTTTAACATCATGTATTAAGCTATTACCAGCTGCCTGTCATACATACACATTTCCTACCGGGCGGTGGTGCACCCCCTGGACAGATGAGTGGGTTAAGCCCTTTGTCCTGACTCATACTGCCAGTGACTGGCAGAGCAAGCCAAGATTTGGACCCGAGACCCTCGGGCTGCAGAGCCCACACTCAGCCTCATTCTGCAGAAGCCAGCCAGCTCTCAAGAACAAGTAAATGCCTGGGGAGGCCTTTCTCACCTGGCGGGACCACCTTCACCTCCGTGCTGCGGCTGACGGCCTGGCTTCCACGGTAAGCACTGCACGTGTAGGAGCCCTCGTCTCTGCCCTGCAGGTTGTGGATCAGCAGTGTGCCATCTGGGGACTGGTGGACACGGTGGCCATCGGCCCACACCGGCAGCCCATTCCTGGAGGAGAGTGGACACGGGGAGAGCTGGCCAGGAGGTGTGGGTGGAGCCAATCAAAGACCATTCCAGAGCCAGCTGCTTCCTCTGTAAACAGATGACCCTCACCTCAGGGAAGAGAAGAGACAAGGTACCCAAAGATTGCACCTTATCAAAGCAAAATAACTCAAAAGTGAAGTGAACTCCCCTCAACTGTGTACAGTGATCTAAGTCACTGTAAATGTGCCTCTTATCCACAAAGGAACTGCGTGCTTCGTTAACGAAGGACGTTTAGGCAACAATGGGGCGCCAGGCCTGTGCTGGATGAAGGACATCAGCTCCCCCTGCCCACAGGGCGTTGGGTGCGGGTGTGCAGGTGGTTAGGGGAGCCTTCCCTGAGGATAAGGCTGCAGCTGGCCGACTGAAGGGAAACATGGGAACTCAGGAGCTTGAAAGGAGGCCAAGGCCAGAGCAAGCGAAGGAGGAAGTGTACGCGGCTCTGGTCAGGAGTTTGGACTGTGTCCTGGGGGTGATGGAGGGGTGTAAGCTCAGCAGGACCAACACGGTGTTTGTACCTTGAAAGGATTGCTAACTGCAGTGCGGGGGAGGGGACAAGCCTGAAAGCAGAGACCAGGTAAGTGGCAGCTGTACACAGGTAGATGGCACAGGCAGTGAACTGAAGGGACTGGGATGCGGGGAGGTGGGGAAGAAATCAGGGCGACAGAGGTTTCTAGCTCGGGTTACTGGGTAATGGTGGTGCCCCTCCACTGTGGGGAGGCCCGGGGTGGGGGTGAGGGGGTGAATGGTGAGTTTCTTTCTCACCATTTTGCATATCGGGAGCCTGTGAGATAACCAGCAGGCGTCAGATTTGAGGTCTGGACCCAGATTGTGTATCACCACTGAATGGTTCCAGAAACTGCGTGTCGGCAAGGTCACCCAAGGTGAAGTCAGCCAAACTGAGGACCAGGGACAGACCGTGAGGTGCGTCGGCCTCTAAGGGATAGGTAGGGGGCAGCCCGCTAGGAAAAGAGCAGCAGCAGCCAGAGATGCGGAAGAACACCCGAAGACGGGTGTGGCTCGGAGCCAAGGGAAGGAAGATCTCCGGAGGGGCACGTGGAAGGACGCGGGTCGTGTGGGGACTGGGATGTGACCAGAGGACTTAGGAACAGGGAGGCAGTTGGTGGCCTTGGCCGGAGCAGTCTCCCTGGAGCGGGAGTGGATGTGAGGCCCCAGTGCAAAGGGCTGAGCCGTGAGCGGCGGGCTGACAGGTGGAGACACCCAGTGTCAACAGCCGTGCTGTGAAGGCGAGACTGACAGAAGGCCAGGCCGCAGGACAACAGGATCAGAGGCGGGTGTGTTTTTTATCTTTTAAAGAGAGGAGTCCTGAGCATATTTGCTGCTGGGAAGATCCAGGGAGGCAAAGTTGAAGGTCCAAGCCTAGCCCCGCACGAGGGCCCATTCGCATGCTGGCATCTCATCACCTTCGAGGCTTGACCAAGAACATCCTTGCCCCTCAGCCTTCAAGGCCCAGCCAAAGTCACCTCCATGGCCACCCCTTCTTGATTCTAGACAGGAGGCAGCCTCGCTCCTCTGCACAGGCAGCACTTAGGGCAAACCTCTGGGGCTTGTCACTGGGCCATCTCCTGCCTGGGAGGATCTAGGGGGCTCAGATCATCCCAGGATCCCCTGGGCATGTTTTAGGGCTCTGGTTACCTCAGGTTCCCCAAAGCCTAGCTTTGTCCCCACACAGTACAAAGGAGGAAGGGGCAAAATGTTTTGCTAGATGAATAAATCAGACCAACTGATCTGAGGTAAAAGGCCACTGGAGTCCCCAAAGCAGAGTGAAGCCCAGTGAAGCCCAGAGTGGCCATGGAGGTGACTTTGGCTGGGCCTTGAAGGCTGAGGGGCAAGGATGTTCTTGGTCAAGCCTCGAAGGTGATGAGATGCCAGCATGCGAATGGGCCCTCGTGCGGGGCTAGGCTTGGACCTTCAACTTTGCCTCCCTGGATCTTCCCAGCAGCAAATATGCTCAGGACTCCTCTCTTTAAAAGATAAAAAAGCTATGTGGCTTCGCTGTGTAGGCACCAGGTCTGGAGGCAGGAGTGGAAGATTGCGGGGAGGGCAATGGTGACAGCAATACCCCTGCAGAAAGGGGACACCTGTGCTTGGGCTGTACAACCCCAGGTGAGGGTCAGGTCAGGCCTGCCAGGAATAGAGCCTTACCTGGACCACCTGATGTTCACACTTTCTCCTGCCACCGCGCACAGCAGCCTGGCCGTGTCACCCTCTGGCACCGTCACAGTAGAGGGCAGCCCTGTGATTGTCAGCTCCCCTGGACCCAAGGAGGAGGCAATGTCAGTCACTGTGCCAATTCTGCCCAACCTGTGCCATCTGACCTCAAAGGCTACTGGCTCGTTACCCTTCCACGCAGGACTACACCTTACCCAGAACTCTGAGCTGGACCCATCGCTGGTCTCGGTCCCGCCCATTGAAGGCGACACAGGCATAGAAGCCGTCATCTTCCACAGCCACGTGGCTGATGACCAGAGAGCCGTCGGGCTGCAGCTGGTGTCTGGGGACCAAGCAGAGTCAGGTGTCACCATCCCACATGACAGCCAGGGGCGGGGGAGGGGCAGAGTCTTCCTTTCGCTGGTGAGAGGCTGAGGGGCCCCTACTGCTGTGTGGGGTCTGACCAAAGAGCCCGTCAGCATTAGGTCCTCCAGCTGCCAGCACTCGCATTTCCTTGAAGATGTCTCACTTTTAAGCCTGGCGATAAATCATTTCAAGTTTTCTGATACAAAACAATTTTTCTAGACTCATTTAGTAGGCTCAAGTCCTGGTTCTGCTGCTTAGGAGCTGTGTGGTATTAAACTTCTGTGTGAAAAATGGGGATGAAATAGCACCTACCTCAACGTGGCTCTTCTGCAGATGGTATGGTGGACACAAGCCTCACACTCATGGGCTCAAGAAATGTTAGCTATTATGATTACAGCCAGAAAGACGTCTGCCTCCGTCGCTCCCTCAGCCATCCTCTGCCAGCTGGCCCTCTAACCACACTCTGGAAAGGCCCAGAGACCCAGACATTGGTCTGCCCTACACTCAGCAGCTCCATCTCTCGAGAGCCCCTGACTGACCGGAGGTGACCCCTGGCAGCTCCCCCCAACAGCCTACACAGGGGGGGCAGGGGGGGGCTGGGGGCCACACAGCAGGGAGGGGAGAAGAGCGGAGCACACCTGGGAGAAGAGAGGAGCTGCCCGTCTCTCTGCCACTCAATGGTTGGGGGTGGGAAGCCCTCAGCACGGCAGGTCAGCCGGATCCGCTGGCCTGGACGGGCGTCCACCACACCAGGCTGGTTCCGGTCCAGGCGCAGCCTACACAAAAAGCACCCCCACACTGAGAGGGTCCTAGCTGCTGCCGCCCCCACTCTCACGCATGCCTGGGAACTGGCCCTCTGCGTAAGCCTCATAGGACCCTTCTCCCTCTCCAGCCAGACTCAACTTCCTAAAATCACCCCTCTGTTCTGGTGAGGACCCCATCAATAACTACCGCCTCTGCTTTCTCACACCCAGAATCTCAGACTGTCCCCTGCCCACCCTCCACATCTGCCTCTAGGTCGTTGACCTGGGCCCCCTCCAGGCCTCTGCTCCCCTCTGAAAGCTGCCCTTCTTCGAGGCTGTCTCAGCCTCTTAACCTCTGATGCTCTTCCCTTCCCTCATCTCCCGAATCCTGGGCTTTAGACTTGCACCATTTCCAACTGCTTGGGGTTGGAGGGAGGGCTCTGCTTCCTCCTCACGAGGCCAGCAAGCCTGGTCACAGCACACACTGGCCTGGGGACCTTTCCCCTCCTCTCACCCACTGAGAGCTCCGTGGACCCTGGCCCTCACATGGGGGAGGCCGAGAGCAGGAGGGCATTCCCGCCCTGTTACCTGGTTGTGGGTTGTGAATGTGAGGAGACGGCCCCCAGGCCCCTGGCATCCCCCCCTAGCCTGGAGTCCTGAGGACTGTAGCCCTGGGCTGGGTCCCTGGGCTGAGGGAAGGGCCTTGGCTCAGCCTCAGACAGCACTGCCGTGTCACCCCCTGTCATGAGGCCAGGAGAAGCAAGAGGTGAGCTGTGGGGAGAAGGGGGTGAAGGAAGGGTGGGCCACGAGGCTGGCGGGGGACAGTGGAGAAATGAGGGGCAAGACATCCACCCAAGCCCAGCTGGTACACATGGCCCCTGTCACCAGGGTACTTTAGCCCAAGGAAGCACCCTAGTCCCTCCAGTGTGGGGGTGCTCAGGCCCTTCCAGCCAATCCCTCCCACCCTTATGGGGCCAATAAGAACCCGTTGGAGGTGGGGGACAGAGACCTGTAACACGAAGGTGGATCTTCTGAGAGTCACTGCCTGGCCTGGTGCTGCCACAGCTGTAGGTGCCAGCGTCCTCTGACCGCAGGGGGCTGATGACCAGGGAGCCATCAGGCTGCAGCCTGTGCCTGATTGAGGGGGGTGGGGGCTTGAGCTCCAGACTCCCGAGGACAATGATGAGCCCAACCTGCCCTCAGGTCCCAGAACTCCTACCAGAGGGGACCATGGCCCCACTCTCACCCTCCATCTAGGGGGAAATCTGAGGGCTGACACCAGGAGGGCTCCCACACACCTGTCAGAGGAGATGGGCTGCCCGTCTTTTTGCCACTTGGTGTGAGGGTCCAAGGAGGTGTCATCTGCACAGAAGAGCTGCACCAACTGCCCCAGGGCCGCCTGTACCAGAGAGGGCTCCAAGCCTGTCAAACTAATCCTGGAAAGGGGAGGGAAGGACCTGACCTACTTGGCGTGAGTGCCAGGACCAGCCACTACCCCTTCATCAGTGTCCCACCACAGACAGCTTGGTGCCCATCCTGTCATGGGCATTTGCAGGCCCAGAGGGTATCATGGGAGGACAAGCTCCAAAAGCCCGTGGACTCAGGAACCCATCCCCCTAACCTCCCTCCCGTGCCCCAGGCACAGCCACCTCAACCTGGCCTGAAACGGCAGCAGGGGGCAGCAGGGGTGGCACAAAACCCGGGGTGGAGGGGCTGGGAGAGACAGCACACACCAGATTCACGTGGGGGACTAAACCACACACCTGTTTTGTTTTGTTTTTTAATCTCCCCAAATCTGATATGACACAGTCCCAAGCGTACTAGCATGTGGAACCCACACTAAACCTATGAGATAATATCACCATTTTACAGGTCAGAGAACTGAGGCTTGGAGAAGTCAGATGATTTGCCAAAGGTCATGAAGGCCATAAGCTTTTCCAACTAGACAGACCCTGGATACACTGACAAGATCTGCTGAGGAATCCAGGCACCACCGTGTGCTGGCTGCCTGGCCGCTGAAGCCTGAGTTTCCCTAGATGTGAATGAAGGGAACGAGGCGTCCAGGCAGAGCTGTCAGGAGGCTTCAAGGTTAGGGACGGGGCGGGAGGGCCAGCGGGCCTTGGGGTTTTAGCTCCAGCAGGCTCAGCCCCGACCTGGGTCCCTCTCCCCCGACCTGGAAAGGTGGGCCTCACCTGTGGGAGGAGCTGTGTGAGGGTGGTGCTGACTGACCGGCGTCTTCGCCCAGTCCAGGCGCGCTGGGCCTCAGCTCCTGGCCCCAGGGCCGTCCTAAGGCCTGCGTGTGGTGCGCCTCCCCGGGCCCAGGCTCTGAGTCTCGCCACTGGAGGCCACCAGAAGGCAAGGGCCTTCTCTGGACGGTGGCCTTGGGCCTGTGCTGGCTGGCCTCCTGCCGGCCTCCAGGACTGCTGCTGCTGCTGCCATCTCTGGGGGTGCTCTGGCCAGAGGCCCCAGGCTTGGGCTGGTGGGGCCCACGTTGAGAGCCCCGGCAGCTGCTCATGCAGTCCTCCTCCGAGGCAAAGTTATTGGAATTGCCATGGCAGCCACCATACCAGAAGCGGTTACATCGGCCCACAGAGGCAATGAAGTACCAACGGGCGGCCCAGTCTGCGCAAGAGCCGTGGGCGCTGGGCAGCAGGCACCGCACGGGGTATGCTGAGGGCAGGAGGACGCATGTCACCCAGGTGGCCAGTATACCACTGGCCAGCAGAGCCCTGCCAAGAAGCACCCAGCATCCCTTCAGACAGGAGTGAGGCCCTTCCCAGGTTGTGGAGCATGGCTACACCTCTGCCTGGGCCCCTGGCCTGGCCCTGGGAGCAGTCTGTTCACTGCCCAGGCCTGGGCTGGGACCACAGCAGCTTCCAGAATCAAACCACACACACACACACACACACACACACACCCCGCCACCACCACCCCCAGCCCCCCAGAACTAGGGCTCTCCAGAAGGTCAGGGCGTGAGCTCCCTGGACGGGCTCCCTCGCACGCCTCCTCATCCCTGACCAGGCTCCCGGAGCGCACACCCAGACCAACCCAAGGGCTTGACCTTGATATGCTGCTCAGCTCAGGAGAAGGACCCAGGCCTGAGCTCCCAGGGGCCTGTGAAGATGCCCAGCAAGTCGCTCGCCCTGTTCCCAGGACCCTCCACCAGCCTCTGAATAGAGCTCCAGCCCCTACCTGCCGGCTCTAGCAGCTCTCCTGCCCAGCCCAGCCGGCTCAAGCCCTCCCCATTCACACGTGACCACGGCAGACCCTGACCACCAGCCCGCTCGGCTTCCTACATCACCGTGTTGGTCCCCAGCAGCTCCACCCATGCATCCCATGCTCCCACCTCAGTAGCCTCCCTCCAGGACTCATCCCAGGCAGGGTGAGGGAACCCCATCTGTCCAGCACTGACAGCCCTACACCCTCTCTGCCTCTGGAGGAGGCGGAGCCACAGGGGAAAGATCGGGCCTGCCTTCTCCACGGGATCTCTACCTCCAAGTCTCCCCAGCTCCAGACTGTTGGAAACAAGAACAATCTGGGTCTGCTCTCTGGCCTGGCACCTAGTAGGTGATCAATAAATATTTGTGGAAGGAATGGATGAACAATTGAGCCAGTAGGAACGTCTTTGGCTCTGGGCGGAGGTGGAGGGGCACAGTGGGACCAGAGCCTACCTGCCAGGAAGGGTGAGAAAGGGCAGGCACTCACCGTAGCTGGGCTGGCCCACACAGCCTTCCCCAAGAGGGCCTGCTGCAGAAGCCACGTTGTCATAGCAACAGCCAAATTGGGAGCCCCGGCACTCACTGGGCTCAGTCTGCTGGGGCTGGTGGGCCTTGGGGACCTGGGGAGGAAGTTGGGAATAGGTCTGGCTTTTGCTGGGGTCCCTAGGCTGCCTGGGGGAGGAGGGCTGGAAGAGGGAGACAGAACTGTGAGCCCACAGTGCATAACCCCAGTCCTGGGAGATCAGCAGCCAGGAGAAGGTTGCATGAAACCCCCATCCCCAGACCATCTCTGAAGCCCTGCGCCCTCAAGAAGACCACCCAGGCCAGCAGGCTTCAGGCACCGCCTTCCTCCAGGGCCAAAGCCGCACAGTGGCACTGAGCAGGCTCGGGGGCTGGACTCCTGCCCCACGTGTGAATGAGACACTTACTCTGGAGGCCACCGCTCTCGCCCCTGGCCTGCTCCTGGTGTTGTCATTACCATAAGACCTTGCACAGCCAGCTTGATGGGGCCCCTCAGCCACAGACACCCCGTCAGGGCAGCACCCGTACCTAGACAGACATCACACAGCCACCCCTCACCACCCAGCTCTAGTCCCCACCCTTCCAGGGACCCTGAGCTTCCAGCACCCCAAGACCGAGGCTCCAAGGCTCCCTGTGCTGGGGGCTGACCAGGTGAGGATCCAAGTGGGAGATGGCATGTCCCTGCATGCATGGCACACCTTCCTGTGTACCCGTCTCTCCACACCCACTAACCACTTTTAATGGCCACCAGGGAGGGCAATAGTAACACAGTAGAGTTGCAACCCTAATAATTGGCAAATCCTCAACTCACACTTTCCACCACAAAACTAAAGAGGAGGACATGAACCTGAGCCTGGCTGGATATCAGGTTCCCAGGGAGTTTTTACACAATAGCAGCAGATGGGAGATGGGATAGAAAGTGCATCAGGGTTAGCCTGCACGCACCTCACCTCCACAACCAGGACTTGGGAAGGAAGGTGAAAGGGGGAATAGATCAAGGCACTTCTTCGTGCCAGGCATGGTGTGATGTGTTTCATCCTCAGTCACCCCAACCAGTGGCTGTCATTGGTCCCAGCAGAGGAAGCCAAGATCAGAGAGGTTAAGTAACTTGCCCCAAGTCACCCAGCACACAGTAAGTGACTGAGCTGGGAATCACCCCCAGGCTGCTGGCCCCAAAGTCTGGGCTCTAAGCACTCCAGCCCCTGAGGCAGTGGGAGCCTGGTTTGGATGGAGAGCTGGACTCCTACCCCATGTGCCTTTCCAGGGCCTCAGGCTACATCTCCACAGGCTGACTTCTGCAGAGAAAGCAGGCCTTGCCACCACCACCGCCACCTACCAGCACCCCACGACCCCTGCCAATGAGGAAGCCAAGTCCTCAAGATGGAGAGGAGAGGAGTGGGCGCGAGCCATGGTCAGACCTGATCAACTTTGCTCCCACCCCAGTGCTCAGGCCAGCCCAGGGGAACCCAGGACAGCAGAAGTGACAGGAGCAGTACCTGTGATTTCATAAAACACCCTTCCCATGTTTCAAAAGTCTAATCACAGGGCAGCTTGGAGACAACACCTCCATGGTCCCATTCCTGAGCTCGGCAAACCCACCCCACCCTCTCTGAGCAGAGATGCTGGCTGCCCATCAGACACCCCACACACACACACCCCTCCCCTCTATGACCTGGTGAGGAGGAAGAGGCACCTACCTGCTCTGCTGACAAAAGGCTTCAGGGCAGCCTTGCCACTGTGGCCCAAGAGATGCAGTGTGGCCATCGGGGCAGCACCCGTGGGGGCTGTGTCTGCAGTCTTGAAACCTGGAGCCAGGCCGCAGGGGCTGCTGGTGTGGGGACTGCTGCAGAGAAGTGGCTGGCCCCAAGGCTGGCAGCTGGTGGGGACTCTGGTCTCCTCTGGGGTTACCCCGGGCGGAGGGCTGCTCCAGACGTGCCCATCCCTGGTCTCTGGAATCTAGAAAGAGGAAGCAAAAGACACATGACATGTCCACCTGGCTCCTCACTTCCATCTGTGTCCACATCAGAACCCTTCCTTCCATTCTCCCAAAAGCCACTCGCCCCCTACCCTCAACCTCCATCTCCAGGGCCCTGGGGTGGGCGCTTCCACTGAGCTCCTCACCTGAGGCAGGCGCTTCCCGAGGGTCCAAAGACATCCAGGGGTCCCTGGGGCTGGTGTGCACATCCTGCACACTGGGGACTTCTGCAGGGAGCCAGAGCAGTCGGGGTGGGGTACAGAGGGACAGGGGAGAAGGGAGGAGTGGGCCCGAGCCATGGCCGGCCCTGCCCAACACTTGCTCCCACCCCACTGCTCAAGCCGCGCCAGGGGAACCCAGGACAGCAGAAGCGACCTGAGCAGTACTTGTGATTTCATAAAACACCTTCCCATGTTTCAAAAGTCTTTAATCACATAGAAAACGCTAATATTACATGTTCAGCAAAAAGAAAAGCCAGATATAAAATTAGCATCTCTGCTTAATCCCATCAACAACAAAAAGCAATACACAATTTTTTTTAATTGGGTTGATGAAAAGACAATTCAATTAAAAAATGGGCAAATGGTAGACGGCTGGATTAAGAAACTTTGGTACATTTATACAATGGAGTATTATTCAGCTATAAAGAAGAAGGAAATCGTACCATTTGCAACGATTTGGATGGACCTAGAGAATATTATGCTAAGTGAAATAAGTCAGTCAGAGACAGACAAATACCATATGATCTTGCTTATATGTGGAATCTAAAGAACTGAATAAATGAGCAAACAGATAAAGTCTCAGAGATACAGAGGAAAAACTGATGGTTGCTAGTTGGGGAGAGGGATGAGGGAGAAGGTGAAGGGATTAGACAGCATAAATTGGTAACCACAAGATTGCCACGGGGATATGAAGGACATTTTGGGGAATATAATCAATAATGTTGTAAAGATTTTGTAGGCTGTCAGATGGGCACTTGTCTAATTAGGGAGATGATGTCATGGACAGTGTAGATGCCTGACCACTGCAGTGTACACCTGAAGCTGAAGCTGAATAATACTGAATGTCAACTATAATTTAATATATATACATATAGTCACAGGATGTGGAGTACAGCATAGGGAATAGAGTCAATGGAATTGTAACAGCCATATATGACGTCAGGGGGGTAATAGATTGGGGGAGTTATCACTTTATGAGGGGTGAAATGTCTATTACATTGTTTTGTACACCTGAAACTAATAAAAAAAATTACAATTACAATTAAAATTTAAAAATGGGCAAAGAACTTGAACAGACATTTTTCTAGAGAAGACATACAAATGGCCAACAAGCACATGAAAAGATGTTCAATGTCATTAGTCATTAAGGAAATGCTAATCAAAGACATAATGAGATACTACTCCACACCCATAGGAAGGCTCTAATCAAAAGTCTGAAATAGGGCCGGCTGAGTGGCGCAGTGGTTAAGAACTGGCTTGGGACGCCAGAGGGCCCTGGTTCGGATCCCACATATGAGGGCCAGTGACACTGCCCTCCACAGCTAAGATGCTGAACAACAGCTCAACCTGGAGCTGGGCTGCCGTGAGTCGCTGGCGACGGCGTAGGCTGCAGTCCCTGTGGCAGTGGGTTGCCATGGGCTACCGTGTGTAGCCAGCAGCCAGCGTGAGCGGCCAGCAGCCGCAGTGAGCGGCCATCCAGAAAGCCGGCGACTGATCTGCCTCACCCGGGAAGAGCGCAATGATGGTGCCAACTTGGGCCAGTGAAGCAACATCCTCCACAACTAGACTGAAGAACAAAGCGACAGCAACTTGTCTGTTCCCCTTCCCCCAACTCCCCAGCACTGTTACCATCCCTCCAATTCCCCAATAAAAATCTTTAAAAAAAAAAAATCTGAAATAAGTGTTGGTGCGGATGTGGACAAATGGGAACCGTCAGACATTGCTGGTGGGAATATAAAATGGTGCAGACACTGTGGAAAGCTTTGCAGTTCCTCAAAAACTTAAATGTGGAATTAACACATGGCCCAGAAATACCACACCTGGGTACATTCCCAAGAGAAATGAAAACCTATGTCCACACAGAAACTTGCATGTGAATGTTTATAGCAGCATTATTCATAATAGCCAAAAGGCAGAAATAACCCAAATACCTATCAGCAGATGAATGGATAAACAAATGGTGGTGTATCTATATAATTGAATGTTATTCAGCCATAAAAAGGAATGAAGTACCGATAACGTGCTACAACTTGGATGAACCTCAGAAACACTCAGCTAAGTGGAGGAAGCCAGTCACGAAAGGTTTTACTGATCATTTTCTATGATAGAATTCAGGATAGGGAAATGCATAAAGACAGAAAGGAAATCAGGTTGCCAGGGAAGGGGGTTCGGGTCAACGGGAAGTGATTACTTAATGGGTACAAGGCGCTTTTATGGGGTGATGAAAATTTTGAAACTAGAGATCTGGTAGTGGTACAGCATTGAGAATACACAAAGTAGCACCAAACTGTACACTTTAAAATGGTTATCCATATGTTATGTGAACTTTACCTCAACAAGAAGATTCCATATTACAAGTAATTGGATTGATAGAAAGGATAGACAATAGATAACGAAAAAGCAAATATAACTAAATATTAATTGTAGAATTTAGAAGGTGGGTTACTAAAAATCATGAATTATACCATTTAGAATGGTGAGTTTTATGGTATATGATATTTAACCACCACAATGAAGTTATTGAAAAGATTTTTCATCGTAAAATGTTGGAGAAAAAAAATGCCAAAGGCTGTGTAAATTAAGGCAAAAGGAATTTTTTTTAATAATACATAGAAGACGACTTGCAGAACACACCCCAAATGTTCATAGTGAAAGTTTCTGAGTGCTTCCTATGTGTGTGGTCGGGTGGGGATGGAAGGGGTCCCTTCCTTCTATTTGTTAATGTTTTTCAAATTTCCCCCAATATGCATACTACTACATAACGGAATAAAGTTATAAAAAAATAAGTGAAAATTCCATTCCCATACAGACTGCATCTTGCCAGTCTTCAGGGAATATTTAGAAAATAATTTAGGGTGGGAGGACTCCAGTAGATTTGCGGTAAAATCCTTGTTTTCGTTTTATTGCCTACCCCACCCAGGCCTAAACCTCAGGGGAGGCTGATTCAAACTCCCTCCCCAGTTCTATCATCTTCTACCGGCTTTCTGCAGTCCCTAGGCCCTGCATTCACAGTCCCCAGCCAGCCTGGGGATCTCTGCCTTCTGTCCCTCTGTCATCTCAACATGAGAGGCACCTTTCTGCCAAGCCCACCCCGCCTCCGGCCTCCCGTCCTGTGACGCTTCTCTTCCATCTTTTGAGACTTAACTTAGGGTCCAGCACCCCTTTCCCACACACCCTCTAGGCAGCAGGCTCTGCTGGGACAGTGCCTGTTCCTTCATGTCTGTTGCTCTTTCTAGCACTTGAATCTCTGCAGCCCGCCCCTCACCAGACTCCTGCTTCCGTGTCTCCACTTCAGTATGACCCTTAGGCAGATGCCCAATTTGTCCTCCTAAGTAGCTTTCAGGAGCTCATCTTCCAGCTCCACAACTTTCACTGACTCCCCTGGGCCATATTAGACAAATTGAATCTGCAGCCCTCAGCGTCACCCCAGCCCAAAGAGCACCAACCACCCCTAGACTTCCTGCCCCTGTCCCTACCCCCTGGGCCGAGGGCCGGTTCTTGGGCCTCTACTGGTCTCAGTTACTGAGCACTTGAAATGTGGCCGAGGTGACCCAGAAACTGAGTTTCGCGTTCTTTAATTCAGAGTAATTGAATTTTAAATTTAAACACTGATGCTTGATTCATTTATAGAAAAACATCTCAGTGTATTTGAAACAACGTGGGCAGTGAACCCACTCTGCCAACTATACACTTTATGAAATCTAAATCTAGATCAAGTATGCCAGGGAAATGTTAGCTTCTGACTGGAGATGTGCTATAAGCGTACACCATACATTGGATTTCAAAGATTTAGTTTTTTTTTTTAAATCTTGTAAAAAGAAAAGAATGTAAAGTATCCTGTTCATAATTTTTATATTGATTACACGGTAAAAAAAATATATATTTAATTGGGTTAAATAAAATATATTATTACATATAAATTCATTTGTTTCCTTTTACTTTTTTGATGTGGTTCTTAGATGCTTTTAAATGGCATGTGTGTCTGGCATTCTATTTCTACTGGTGAGCGCAGCTCCAGATTCTAGAAAGAAGGACACGCAGAGGTTGCAGGGGTGAGTCCAGTGCCCCCTTGGATGCCCACGCCCCAGTGGGCCCCTCCTCCTGGGCTTACACCAGTATGCATTACAGCGTCAGTGACAGTACCCAGATCACCAGAAATCACCTCAAGTCTCAATTCTCACCCATTATGGACTTCTGTGAAGCCCCAAGAAATCACCACACCAAACAGCATTAAGAGCAAAAAGGCAGAGAGAAAACCACACTCACATTACAAGGAAGTATACTAAAGATTTATCCCACTGATGGATGGGACCGAGGGAAATTGAAGTTTCTATATACTACTTTTCAGATTTCTCCAAATTTTTCACAGTGAACATACATTGTTTTCATAATTATAAAAATAGCAATGAAGGCTTTTTTTGTTAACAACTCAACTGGCCTGAAATTCCCTCTCCATTTCCTTCCTTTTTACCTATGTGAATGCCTTTCTGGAGGGCCCCCTATTCCAGGAAGGCGTCCAGGGTCCTGGGACAGTGAGTAGCTCTAGAGAGCTGGACTCGTGGGAGCCGAGGAGCCCTCTGCTCGTGCACCGTGAGGGCCAAGGCCAGGCCAAGGCACCCAGGAGCCCCCACCCAGCCTCACCACCCCAAAGGCCGATGCTTTGCTTCTCCAGCACTGTGTGTTCAGGCACCCTGCCAGTGACTCACCACAAGCCTGGAAAGTCGCTCTAACCCCATTGTACAGAAGGGCAAACCGAGAACCGGAGAGGAGAGGCAGTTGCCCATGCCCACATGGCTGGTCAGCAATGGAGTGGAGATCTGAACCAGGTTAGCTGTTGACTCCAGGCCACTGGCTCTTAGCCACGCTACCATGTATCTCCATCGGAATCCTACTGCCTCCACCACTAGCACGTCAGGGACAAACACGCCTGTCAGAAGGCCACCTCCCAATATCACAACCTCACACCAAGCACGTGCTGCCCTCTGTGCCCTTCCTGCTGCAGCTTCTCATGCCTGGGACACCTTCTTTCCCAGGGGGGATGCAAGGGAAGGAAAGGGGGAATACAGAAGCAGAAAAAGTGTGTGAAGACCAACTTTCCTGGGCCACCTCCCTCCTCTGCACTCAGTCACTCAGTCATTCAACAAACACTTACTAAGCACCTACCACATGCTAGCTAAGTTCTGTGGGGGGTACAGACAGGAATAAGGAAGTCAAGTACCCGGCCATCAAGAAGCCTATAGCTAGTAGGCCTAATGGCATCTTAGCCATATACAACCACTGCAGCCAAGGACACTAACCTAAGGGTGACAGTGAGCTCTGGGGGTAGGATGCTGCCTCTGAGGGGGAAAAAATAGGGCTCGTGAGCGAGGTTGCTTAGAACTGGACTTTATGGGCGGCAAAGGCTTCAGTAAAAGGAGATGTAGGAAGAGAGTAGTCCAGGTGGCTGACGCAGCAAAGGCCCAGAGGCAGGAAGTGCTGGCTAGGTTTGTAGTGGGGAAAGAAGTCAGACCAGGCTCTGCCCCTCCTGTCCTTACCGGGAGGAAGATGGCAGAGCTGCGTGTTACAGGGCTCCACGCTTGCAGGTTTCCACAGCTGCAGGCTCCTACAGTGGCTGGGTGGCCCAATGGCACAGATGACCTGGCGCCTCCGAGTGCCCGAGCCGCAGCTCTTGGAGCACTGGGGCCCACAGGGTGGGGGTGGGAAGAGAGAACATGCATGCTTAGGGAGAGACCCTGAAGGTGGGGGTAGGGGTACCCACAAGGGAGGGAGGAAGGGAGGAAAGGAAGGAGGGAGAAGGTGGCTGGTGACGCATGTCAGATCCAAGGACAGGCATGTGTGCAGCTGCCTCCCAGAGACCCAAGGGACCGGAATAGGGCAGCAGGTATGGGTGGGAGGCAAGCACTCACTAGGCCCCAGGCACCGATGTGCCAGGCCTGGTCATTGAGGACGGGACAGTCATCATGCACACAGGGCTTAGTGAGAGGTGGCTGGTCCTCCAAGGAGCATGCTGTGGCATGGAGCAGAGACCCCTGGTCACCCCGGCAAGTGACGCTCCTCTTCTGGACCCCAGAGCCACAGCTGACAGAGCACTGTAAGGACCAGGCCATCAGCAGGAGCTTGTCTTTGCCCAGAGGAGCCATGCTTGGTTGGACAGCTAGAAACTGTCCTAGCATGGTGGGCAGACAGCACCCTACTGCCCATGTCCAGCTCCCAGGCCCAGAGAGGCTGAGTCACTCTCCTGAGGTCACACAGCATGAACCATAGCTGTTGACACCAGGCTGAGGTGCGTGTTCCATACTCCCTCGTTTGCAACTTGGGACATCTGTAGGTGCTGGAAGCAGTAACCAGCAGACCCAGATAGTACCAGCTCCTTCTTTGCCCCCAACCAATGTGTCCGAGGCAAAGCCTTTCCCACCTACCTGGGACCCTAGAGAAGGAGGAAGAGCACTGAAGAAGGAGTCCAAGCACCTGCTCCTTGTCCTAGATTTGGCCACAGCTTCCAAGACAACCCAGCAGGTCACTTTACCTCCCAGTATGTTTCCACGGTGGACGACAAGCCTTCCAACCCTGTCCTGCTGCTGCCCAGGCCCACGACCCAGCTCCTGATTTCCACCCCATCCCCTCCTGGGCCGGGCAGGGGCCTCACCTCTCCCCAGGGCTCCACGCTCCAGGCTGCGCAATGCTGCAGGTTGCAAGCCTGCGTGCTAGGGGGCTTGCCAGGCAGACCTGCACACTCGGCCTCCTCGACAGCCTCCTGGACGCCAGCCCCATTGGACCAGATGCAGTAGACGGAGCGGGACTGGGAGCCACCTCCACACGAGGCTGAGCAGGGCGCCCAGGGCCCAGTCTTCCAGCTGGCAGGGAGCAGGAGTTGGTAAGGCTGGCCCAGAAGCAGGGGACCAAAGCCCAGGCTGAGGGGGCACCAGCTCTCACACACGGGAGTGGACTGGGGACCTCCCCAACCTGCCCCATCTTCTGAACATCCAGGCCTGTGCAACTGGGGGGCAAAGTGCTCTGCACCAAGGCCAAGAGCCAAGCCCTGCTCACCATCTCCTGCCACTGTGCACTGGGTCCTTACAACACAGAGCCTGGCTGCCTCCCTCTCACACATCCTCACCCGCATCTCCCTTTCTCCTTCTCACCAGGCCCCGTCACCCCCAGACAGACTCCATTTCCTCAGGGTCTGACTTTAGTTGGGGGATCTCCCAGAGGGGCCACGCTCACCCATGTGTGGAGTGGCCATGCCTGGTCCTTTGGCACATGGACCCAGAGGAAACGGCAGTGCCCATCACACATGCAAAGCCAAGCTCACCACCATCCCATGAGGCCAGCTGCCACCAAGGCCACGAGGGTGGAAGTACTGCACCAGCCCTGCAGGGAGCCTGTGGCCTGCAGATTACCAGTTCACACACACGCTGGGCCCCAGCAAGCCATGCGCTCTGGGCTGGTACAGGTAAGAGGTCCTTTGCACAGGAACAAAGGCACTGCAGACGCCCACAGGCCCTTTGGCCCAATCCCGGGCCCACTCCTGAGCATCTGCTGAGCCAGTGCCTTGATGGCTCAGACAGATGGGACCGCCAGTATCTTCCCCAACCCTCCTGCCACCAGCCTGGACATTCTGGGCACTGGGCCGCATGCTCAGACCCCTCCAGTCTCCCCCAGTGACAGCTGCCTCCCCCCACCCCACTGTAGCCACAGCTGTGGGAAGCACTAGGCCACCCAACCTCTTTGCTCAACACCTAAAGCAGCCTAGGCACCCCACTGCCTCCCACCCAAGTGCTTGGGCCCCGCCATGGGTGGAAGAACTGGCAAGGGCCTCACCGCTTGGTCTGTGGGCAGGGCTGAGGGCTGCAGGAGCGGCGGTTGGCTGGCCGTGGCTGGTGCTGGCACATGTGGTCAGGGTAGACCTCATTGTCAATGGTGCAGAACACTGGGCGGGACTGGTGACCTGCAGAGGCCCGGCCATAGTGGGCAGCTGGTCAGTCAACATTCACCAAATGTGTTCTCTGGGCCAGGCACCGTTCTGGACACATCCCAAGTGTCACCTTGATTAAGCCTCAAACTATCCCCTGGGCTAGGTGCCATCATCATCCCCAATTTACAGATGAGTAAACTGAGGCTTGGAGAGTTTTATCTGTGAGTGACCAAGCCCCACTATGACAGCTGGTCATCAGCTCCAGGCCCTGCCTCCACTGCCAACAGAGTACCATCTCTTATGAAATGCCATGGCCTCTGTTTCTCTTAGCTTAGGTGGGGGCCCTTCATGGAGTCCCCCAACCCCTGGGTTTCCCCAAGGTGATCCCATGACTTGCAGATATTTCATCTACTTGTCCACCTCCCCCGTAGGACTGGAAGGCCCCAAGGAGAGGACTGCCCCGTCCCCTGGGCCAGGCCCTCACCTCCGCCACACTCAGCACTGCATTCACTCCACGAGCCATGGCTCCAGCTGAAGCCAGACCTGGGGGCACTCAGAGGCAGATGGTACTCATAGCGCACGCCGGGGTTGGGCTCCTGGCTGATGAGCTGAGCAGGGGGTCCTCAATGAGGTCTGTCGCCAGCGGGGCCTCCCCTTACCCCATTCCCGCAGCCTTCCTGCCGGCTTCAGGCCTGAGCCCCCACCATATCCTCCTGGAGACCAGGTGCCCCCTTCACCTCGGAGGCCTCTCCTACCAGCCCAGCTTACCTCGATGACCAGGGGCTCCGAGGTGGGACCCCGGGCATGGAGCCGCTCAGGTGCCAGGTCCCCCTCAGCGCCCCGCTCATAGTGCAGGATGGTGTTGGCCACGGGCAGGGCTCGGGCAGCCTCGATGGTCCAGTGCCCGTTGAGGTAGTACACACCACGGACGCTCTTCACCGCTGTGTGGGGTGAGCCCCCCATCAGCTGCCACGGCCACCCGCTTCCCTGATACAACCCCTATCTCCCCCAGACCCAAACCATTCTCACCCAGGAAATTTCTGCTGGCAGCCACCTCCTCGATGTGGATGCTAGTGGCCCCCGTGGGAACTATGAGGACCTGGTTGTAGCCTGAGGAAGCAGAAAGACTCTGGGACCACCCGAGCCACAGGGAGGAGGTGGCCCCAAGGACGCTAAGTCCCTGGCAGCACAGATGGGATCAGGAAGGGCAAGCAGGAGAGACAGCGGGGCTGAGCTGCTTGGGAAAGAGTGTTCCTGAAGGAGGAAAGAGTTTCACAAACGCCAGGGGGGCAGGCAGGCTTGGGCACCCAAACTGACTGGGGAGAGGACAGATGGGGACAATGGAGAAAGAGATAGGGAGGGACATCTGGAGAGCGGCACTATGAGATTACACTGGATGAGTGGGCAGAGGTCCTAACCAGAGTGGTCCTACGGGCTCCTGTGAAAGGGTTTGGTCTCCACCCTGAGCCTTTTGGGCATGACCTGAACACCAGGTCAGTCCTTCTCAGTGCCGTGAGGGTGACTCAGCCAGAGCAGGAAGGGACATTGTCTCAACTGTCTATAGACCCCCACCTCTGCTGAGGTCACTGGCATCAAAGGTTCCTGTGACACGGTAGCAGGTCGTGCCATCACCCCCACACTGCAGACACCTGTCTTCCTGCTTTGTTGAGTCTAGGTTGTTGTCACAGCCGACAACCTACCAGGCAGAGATGAGGAGAAGCGGGAGAGACTGGAGTCAGGTACACCAGGATTCGAACCCTGGTTGCCTGGCCAGGTCAGGGAGGAGCAGTAACTATAACTGACCCTTGAACAACATAGGTTTGAACTTCACAGGTCCACTTATACGTACATTTTTTAAAAATAAATATATTGGAAAATCTTTTGGAGATTTGCAGCAATTTTAAAAACTCTCAGGTGAACCACCTAGCCAAGAAATATCGAGGTCTGAGTAATATTGGATCTGGCCCGTGGCTGACAAGCCACCTCTTTTGCCCGCTCAGCACTTAGCTCCCCTTCTCTGGTGACACCACCTCATTTTCCTTTGGAGGCCACCTCTCTCCTACAGTCTTTGGATGGACCTCTCCAACAGTGGGTTTGGGCAAATCAGTGGGCTGTACACCATGCTCAAGAGAGTGGTTGAGGGGAGTCCCAAGCCAAGACAAATCGGAAGTAACCCCAGGTCGCTGAAACTCCTGGGAATAGGGCACCTTTTCCTGGGCAGCTGCCAGGCTGGGACAGAAGCTTGGAGCTGCTGGTGGCCATCTTCACGCCTCACAGGAAGAACCTGCCTGATCCTAATGCTGAGCCCCAGGAGAGGAAAAGCCAAAAGGCAAGGAGAGAGGGATTTCCAGCAGCACCGTTCAGAAACCTGCAACCAGCCAGCTCATCTTTCAATTTTTTTTTTCCTTAAGTCAGTTTTAGTTGGGTTTCTGTAGCTTACCACCCACAGAGTTACTCTTACTGTGGGGTTCATTTTCAAAGGGTAAAGGTAAGAGGGTCCTAGGGCATCTACGATGCAAAGTACCTTAAAAGTTCGTTTTGGGAAGACATTCAAGCTTACGAGGGCCACTGGCCTTGCTGGTGCAGTGCAGGGAGACATCCTACAGTAAGCCCCACGCGAGCTCCAAGGTGGGGGGTCTGGGGAGGCACAACTCACCCGGCATCTGCCCTCCACACAGACGTCCCGTTTGCCAGGCTCGCAGGGCGTCCCGTCTACCACGGCCTCCCTGTGCTTGTAGTAGAAGCTCTCCCCCTTGGGGATGCAGGTCAGCTCACATTTGTTGGGAGCTGGGGCAGGCAAGAGAGGAAACCTGAGATCCCAGCCAAAACCTATCCTAGCCACAGGGGAGTGTGGGCAGGGCCAGAAGCACACAAATGAGGGGAGAGAAAGCCCTAGCAGCAGCCCCCCAAGTGACTCAGAGTTGCACCCCTATCTTAGAGAGAGGGGGCACTCTCCACAAAACTGCTGTATCTCTGGGGATCAAGACAATAAAAATTGCACAATAAGGGAAAAGCCAGACACCTGAAGAGGTCTATCTCAGTGTTATTTACAAATCCAAGTATAATAATCAGCAACTCTTGAAGGAAATTATAACCTATCAATAGAATGTTATACATGCTTACAATTGCTGTTAAAAATTATGAAGACTAGAAAAAGGAACCCTCATATACTGCTGGTGGGAATGTAAATTGGTACAGCCACTATGGAAAATAGTATGGAGGTTCCTCAAAAAATTAAGAATAGAATTATCATATGACCCAGCAATCCCTCTTCTGGGTATCTACCAAAAAAAAAACACATTTATCTGTAAAGATATATGTGCTCCCATGTTCATTGCAGCATTATTTATGGTGGCCAAGCCATGGAAACAACTGAAGTGTCCTTTGATAGATAATTGGATAAAGAAAATGTGGCACATATATACAATGAAATATTACTCAGCCATAAGATGAAATAGTGCCATTTGTGACAATATGGATGGATCTTGAGGTTATCGTGCTAAGCAAAATAAGTCAGATAGAAAAAGTCGAGAACCATGTGATTTCACTCATATGTGGGATATAAAACTGAAAGAAACAAATGAACAAGACAAACAAAAACTTATAAACATAGACAACAGTTTAGTGGTTAGCAGAGGGTGAGGGTGGTGGGTTGTAGAAGAGGGTTTAGGAGGGTCAAATATATAGTGATGGAAGGAGAACTGACTCTGGGTGGTGAACACACAGTGCAATATACAGATGATGTATTATAGAATTGTACACTTGAAACCTATATATTTTTACTAACTAATGTCAGCCCAATAAATTTAATAAAAGTTTTAAAATCATGAAGACTATACAATAATGTGGGAAGATGCTTATAACACAGAATGCAAAATGGTACTATGCCATAATTACAGATACGTAAATATATGTATACAGAAAATAACGTGAAAAGGGCTAGAATAAAAAGCTAGCAGTGATCCCATTTTTTTGTTTTAATTTTGTCATTTTCTTCTTGTTTTAATTTTTATATTTATCTAATACTATATACACATTGTTTAAACAGCCTAAAAGTGTTAATAGGATTGTAATCACCTCCACAACAAAGAAGGCATCCTTCAATGACCCTTTTAACCTTACCTCTGTGTTCCAATTTTTCTATAATATAGATATATTTAAATTATTTTCAACATATGCTCACCTCAGGATCCAGGAGGAGCAATGAATGCCAATGGCCCTCACTGGGGCCACCCCCTCTAGCCAAGGCTCCCCTCCCCTCCACCCCACAGCACACATAGGATATAAATGTTCTATAACTTGGAGTCCAGAGTGCCACAGAGTTTCCAGGAGTCATTTGCAGTGAGCAGTGAAAAATTAATGCTCAGAAAAGTTATCCTAAGCTACCTTGACTCATTTAAAATGTTTTAATTACATACACATTAGTGTTTTGTTTTGTTTTTTCTTGAACTGTATGGCTCTAAAAATGAACAACATACACTCTGCTCAAAGTTACCCAGAGCCCACAGTCTGGCCCCAGAGATCCTGAGCACATGGGCTCTTGCTATACCAAGCCCCTTGCAGCCCAAACGCAGCCCCCGCTCCTCTCCACGGCCTCCATGCAGCACGAGGAATGCACTGCAGAGCAGGCCAAAAACAGGGCTCAAAATGGCATATCCATGGCCATGTACACAGAGGGAAAACAGGATGGAAAGGCCCAAGATGGTCACCACTGTTGTGCTTTGATGGGCACATGCTGGGGGTACTCCTGATTTTTTTTAAATGTAATTGAACAAAGTGTCTATAATATGGTAATAAGAAATGTGAAATTAAAAGTCAACGTATAAAAGAGATCCCAAAAAGATGGGGACCAGCACAGGAAAACGCAGGGTGGGGCAACAGGAACCCCCGCTTTGGAGGCCACTCGCCCTTACCCCCGTAGTAAGGCAGCCACTTGTACCGCCGGCCCTGGAACTCGTGGGCATCGAACTCCGAGCACTGCTCCGCCCGGAAGTCGCGGGCACCATCAGGGCAGCTCTGCGGGGGCGGAGGGGGCAAGGGAGGAGGAAGTGGACACACCCCTGGGGTCTGCCCACCCCATTGGTCCTGGGGAGGGCAGGTCCTGTCCCCCCCACCTCTGTGCAGCTTCGGGGAGGTGGAGTGGCCCCAGGGTTATCCATCCCCCCAGGTCAGCTGGAGGGGAAGCTGTCAGCTGTCATTTTTGTCATTCCGTGTGAGGTGAGGAAGGGATTTCCCGCGCAGCCCTGGCTGTGCTCTGACAGGAGGGCGCCCCAGGGCCCAGGTGTCAGCCTGGCAGGGGGTCTGGAAAGCTGGCCGGGCCTTTCCACGTGGGCTTTACCTCGGTGTGGCAAGAGCGGTGGCTCCGGGCGGGGCCCACACAGCTGGAGCCCCCATCTCTCCTGCAGGACAAGAGGACCAGGAAGCCCCAAGCCCTCTGACCCAACACCCACGCCCCCTCCTGGGGCTCTCCCGCAGGCCCCCTCAGTCCCTGTGGGACTCCCAGGTTGGGGAGGGAGGTGCCAGCAGTGATTCGTACTTGAGAGGAGACTCAGAAGCCTAACTATCCTGGAGTCTAAATCTGGACCACTCTGCCTCTGAAGGCAGATTTCCAGAGAAGCCCCAAATTCTGCCCTTGGAGATAAAATAAAATATATACCAACCTGATACGGATATTCTGCCATTTAAGGAGTGAATGACCACAAGGCGCTTAGAATAATAGCGCACCTCTTTCTCTTCTTCACACGAGGTTCGCAGGAACAGTCATTTAAGCCCACTGACAGGCAAGGTGTCATCACCCCTTCTTTTGTGCCCACCCCTCTATAGCACCTATCAGAGTGCAGGGCACATAGTAGGTCTTAATTCACTTGAAGTGGGAAATATCTATACTTGACAAAGTGGCTGAAGGTAGAGAAACTGCACAATGTAGCATTGTTGAAGATTATTAATTCAACAGGAATTTACTGCATCTGCCCTATGCCCACCCTGCGTTAGGAGGTAGACTCAGAGGTGGATGAAGTAGGCATGGCTCCAGATCCTCGCACTTAAGGCTGATTATTGAAATCAGACTGTAAGTACATGGGAAATGACTTGATTTCAAATGCTCCATCCACGCTGCTCCCAAGACAAGTCTGTTGGGTGGTGGGTTCTGCCTTTGTGACCCAGAGCTGGCCCAGGACCCAGCCAACTCCCTTGGGCCTGCTCTCTTTTAACCAGCTGGCGCAGTCTAGCCTCCCCTACCTCTGTGAGTAGCAGGGGCGCTCCCGGAAGCTGATGCCTCCCCCACAGGTTCGGCTACAGGGGCTCCAGTCACCCCAGGAGCCCCACGTGTCACTCTGCCGCCTCACCTTGGGAGCCTAGAGGAAAAGACACACTCGAGATCTTGAGTTAACACTTGGAGCCCCCACAAGGGCACTCAGAGGCTCATCCAAGCCTCCTGCCTAAAAATAACACTCCCCCTGCTCATTCAGAGAGTCTGGGGTTCTCTCTCCTACAGCCAGCCCTTCAGGAGTTGGCAACACTTGCTAGGCATCCCAAACATATTCATTTACAGAATTGGCCGGCTTTCACCAGAAGGAGCTGAGAGCCAGGCCTTTGCATCTGTCAAAGTAGCCAGCTCCTGCTCCTTGCCAGGCATGGTGGGGAAAACACCAAGCGGGGGCAGAGAAGTAAGTGCACACTGATGATGCCAACCCCTGGCCTGTGCAGAGCCTGGTTTGACAATCAAGATGTCTGCAAACATTCCCTTGCATGGCAGTCCCTGGGTCAGCAGAGCGGGCCCTTCCAGGAGGGAGCTATAAAAGGGCAAGAAGAACAGAGGGGATTCTCAGGTAGGCTGGGAGTGTTACCGCAGGCAGTGCCATGCTTCACCAGGATCTAGAGGGCAAAAGACACAGCAAACCTTGTTGCAACTGCTTCTGCCCTGTGTGATGACCTCACTTCAGGAAGTTTCTGTAGCTCTGGCCTATTAAAATAAGAAGTTAATCTAATCCTGTGTGTGTGGTGATAGTGTTGTGATGGTGGTATGTGAGAAGAGGTTGTGGTTTCTTGCTGCCAGACTCCAGTAATCTCTGTAAGACATAGCTTGCATGTGCATTTGTCCTTTTTCTTCTTCCTCCTGTACTCCTGTTGGTTGGAAAGCAGGTGTGATGGCTGGTGTCAGAGCAGCCTTCTGGACTATGAGGTAATTTACGAATAGAGGCTTCAAACAGTGAAGCAAAGCTACAAGGATCCTAGAGCCTAGAGGACTTTGTGACGCCAAACATCCCCAGGCTTCTTGTTTAAGTGAGAGAGGAATCAAGTCTCTCTTGTTGAAGGACTGCTATTTGGGACTCCATAATAGGAATATAATCCTAATGGATACAGTTTTTCACCATGACGATCTAACACCCTGTAGCTGGCATCAGAAATCCACATGCTACCCACGTTCTCTCATTTAACCCTCAGAAGCCAACATCTGGGCTCACACACTGCTGGAGAGGAGGTGGGGAAAGGCTACTCAGGTGTTTCTAAGGCAGAAAGCACTTAATAGGGCCCAGGGCACTTTGTGAACCTTGACTATTTCATCTGCACAGCAACCTGTGGGTGGATATTATTACCCCAGTGCATGGATAAGAAAAGTGGGCAGAGAGAGGTAGCCACATAGGAACAAGTGGACACAACATCAGGTCAGCTCCACCACAGGCCTTTGCTCCCACCTACTCCACTAGGGCAACCAAGGGAGACACAGATGAGTCCTACGGAGCTGGACAGGTGTTAGACTTGACTTCACTGTTTTGCCAGGAGGCAGAAGGTATACTGGAAGTATGTCCTGTTTGCTGGAAGGGGATGTTATTTTTAGTGCATCACCACATAAGAACCTCTAGAGAAAAAAAAAAAATGTCACTCCCATTTTCCAGACAAAGAACTCAAGTCCTAATGTGGGAAAGCAAGCTCTGCCTCCCACAGTGAGCCTTGAACAACTTCACAGGGTCTCAGGGGGAAACAGGTTTAGGCACCCGCAGGTCCCTCACAGCTCAGCTCTAACACCAGGATGCCAAACACCTAGTTATCCTCGCTTTATAATAGAGCCAGAACCCTGAATCAGAACAAATCATACTGAATTTGCTGAACCGTGCACAAAACCAAGAAGGAAGGGCCAGCCAGTCCAAAGGTCTTAGCTTTCACTCTTCAAATCATTTGTTCTTCAGTTCTAACTGGGACAAACTCGTCAAGCTTTTGAAAACCGGTGAACCAGAATATCAAAGTGTTCTCAAATGAAATTGAAACTGAAATGTACTTGATCAAGTCCTATTTTGAAGGGGAAGTGATTGAGCGCTGGGGGTGGAGGGTGACTTTCCAGGGACCGCCAGCATCCCTTCCTCCTCACCCCCCAACACACACACACACACACACACACACACACAGTCTCATCACCACAGTATAAGAATTCTGGAAGCGGCCCACAGAGAATGCTCCTTTCTCATCCTGCCGGCCTTGGTCTAGTTACTAATTATCCTCTGACCGAGGCCTGTCTGGATTCAGGCTTGCTCCTGAAGCACAGCCACTGAGCCTCCTCAATCCACCCTTCCCGGGGGGGCAGGGCTGGGCTTATTGGTGTGGAAGAGACAACAATGAGCTCCCCTGTCACCCAGCCACCTTGTGGCAGCTAGGTGGGGGTGAGGGAAGGACTGGCCTGAACACAGGGCCTTCTAAGTACCGAGCCTTACAAACATCCTCTTGCCTCATGCCCAGCACCTGTGAGGCAGGCATCCACTTGCCTGGGGCCATCCGCAGGCTTGATTGAGGGACCTAGCCTGCCCGATTCTAGAACCATGCCCTGTTCACTACTCTACACTGTCTGAGGGAAAAAAGCACTTTCAGCCACGAACAAGCGGCACAGGCACATTTTGTTTCCCTATAATTACCCAAACCACAGGCTGATGGTGTGAAGCCAGAATGAGCTGGTCCAGCCTGCCCTCACCTTGGCCTGTCCTCACCTGCCTGCTGCTTGCTGTGCTCAGCACCCCACCCACTCCTCCTGCAACTCCCACCTGGGACTACTCAGGAGCCCCCTTTCCTGCTGTGCTATTCCAGGGGCACCGGCTGCCCAAGGTGCTTAGGTGTGAGTGTGTGAGAGGGTGGGTGCAGGTGAGGGTGGGGGGACTGGAAGTCCATCACCTCAGGAAGCCTCTCCCTGACAGGCTGGGGACTGGGGGCAGTAAGGCTGCATCTTTGCTTTACTCTCCTTAATCCCCTACTCACTCTGTTCAAGCTGACCCGTCAGCACTAGAACGGCCCAGAAGTGCTCAGGTATCCTGTGTGGATCCTGCCCCAGCTAGAACCAGAAACCCAGGCAGCTGAGCTGTGAGCCTGGGCCACACCTTCTCCCAGACAGTAGAGGAGAGGGCAGGAGAGCTATCAGCCCAGCAGGTGGGAGAAGGCTACTCAGGTGTTTCTAAGTGAAAAAGTACCTACTAGGACCCAGGGCACTTTGTGGACCTTGACTCTTTTCACCTGCAGGGCAACCTATAGATGGGCACGTTACCCCCAAATTAAAGGAACCTATGGCCTGGTGGTTTGCTTAGGATCACGCAGCTGTTAGGGGTGCCTCTGGGTTTCATCCTGGGGTCTTGACACTGGCACTGTGGCCTCTCCACCTGAGGTGTGGACATCATGCAACAGGAGGAAGCCTGCACCAAGGACCTCAGAAGTGGCATTTGGGGAGCAAGGCCCATGGGGTGGCAGAGGTGACTGGGAAGCTGGCAGGTGGTGGGGAGGACGTGAGGAAGGAGAGCTCTAGCCCACTCACAGCTCTGATTGCAGCCCCCACTGGATCGGTCCGGCTTTGGAGGAGTGCCCGCTGCCCACCGCTGTTGTCCATCCCTGCCTGCCCCTTGCAGCCCTTCTCATCCTCAGCTCACATTTCCACAGAGGCAGCATTTCCTCAGCCCTCCCCAAGGCAGCAAAGTGTGGTTCTTTCTCTCTCACCTGCCTGCCTCACAGAGGTCTGGTCAAGGCTGTGGGTCTCCCTCGTGGAGAGGGGTCTGGCTGCCTCTGCCCCTACCATCCTACCAGGAGACTTGGCAGGAGCTGCTTCCAGGACCAAGCCCAGGTCTGCAAACCCCCCCCCTTCCACTCCCCGGGCCAAACATGGGTCTGGCAGTGTGGAAGATTCCCTATCTCCTCAGGATCCATGTGGCTGTCCAGGGAGCCCCGTCCTTTGGGCTCCTGATAATGAAACGGCTACTCTGATCACCAGTTGGCTTCTGTGTCCACTCTCTAAATTTGCACGAATGCCATAGCCACTAGCCACATGTGTCTATTTAAATTAAAATGAAATCAAATAAAAAATTCAGTTCCTCAATTGCATTAGCCACATTTCATGTGCTCAATAGTCACATGAACACAGCGTCTATCTAACTGGACAGCACAGATACAGAATATTTCCATCAGCTCAGAAGGTTCTACTGATAGCCCTGCTCCCGATGCTAACCCCTCGGTGGGGCAGGGCACGGCGGGCATCCCAAACGTCTAGGTCCAAACAGCTGAGGGGCAGTGGAATTTGGTTCCAGGCAGGTGGCAGGTGGGACGCCTAGCCCTGCACCTTGTCTGATGCCAGTATTACCCTCTTCCTTCTGCCTTGGAAGACCACCCCAGCATAACGTGCACCCAGCACTTTCTGAAGGGGGAGGGCGCTAGGAAGGTGCCATTCCTGCAAACTGCAATCCCCGCAGCCAGGCAGGCAGAGATGGGCGCCTTTGCCAGACGGCTTCAAGGTCCCACCTCTTTTTGAAGGAGCTCAACTGAGGGCTGGCTTCTTCCCACCCCATCTTCCCGGGCTTTGTCCCTCTCCTGGGGTTGTCGACACCGCCGGGGGTCTCCAGCAGACACCGGGCGTTTCCTCCCCGGTCCTAAGCCCCGGGCATCCTCCCTGCCGAGACCCTCGCGCCCGTCTCCCCAGCAAGGTCGTCCCGGGGCCCGGCAGGGCCGCACTCACCGAGGACCCGGGCGCCGGGGCCACCAGCAGGGACACGAGCAGGAGCAGCTGCATCACGGCCTGCGGGAGAGGCCGGGGTTGGAGCGGGAGGGGGCAGAAGAGGCACAGCCCGACCGCGAGCCCCGAGCTCAGTCCGCGGCCTTGCGGGCGGGCGGGGGCGTGTCCCTCCTTGCTGCCCACAGACCAGGAGACCCGCAGAAGAACAGGGGGGCAGGAGGGAACGCCGTGGGGCGCAACCAAGCCCCGGTCGCGCCACCCACATAAGGCGGGTAGAAAAGGCCGGCCTACAACTGGCTTCTAAAAGTTCAAGAGTAACTTTCAGGGTTTCAGAGAGGGGGAAAAAGAGAACAATTAAAAATACTTCTTGTTGAAAGACAGGGAGTTCCGAATTAAAGCAATCAGACCCACTGTTTTAACTCAGTAAGATTCCTTTTTAAAAAGCCATTACACCAGTTGTTTAAAAACTCGTTAATATATTTTTATTAAAAAGTCTCTGAAGACACTTTTAAAACTCAACTTAAAAGCTTTCAAAGTGTTAATTGTATCCTACTTTAAAATCAAGCCAGTATTTCTTTGTACTGGGGAAGCTAAGCTCCACAGCAGGCTCCTTAAGCAGTGCATGTATGTACAGTGTGTGCACGTGTACGATGTAGTGTGTGTGTGTGGGGGGGTGTGGGTGTGGGTGCGTTCGCGCGCGCTGAGTGCCTTGTGGAGTTTGGTGTGTGCATGCACGTAATATGTGCGAGTGCAGTGTGTATACTGGGGGCCGTCTGGTGTGTGTTCCGTCTGTGCAGTGTATGCAGTGTGTGTGCGTGTGTGTACATGTCACTATACCGGAGAATGACATGAGCAGTGTGCCCTCGTTCAGTACAAAACACCGCACAAGTACTGACTTGTATGCTTAAATTTTAAAATCTGTAATTCTACCAATGTTCTCGCTAATGTTTTTAAGCATACAATGGCTTCAGGTGACAAGGATAAAACGGCAAACATAAGCCAAGTTCAGCAAAATTTAACCTGGCACAGTTAACGGCGTGCACGCTCCGTTAATTTAGCACCACCACTGATCCAGGTGGGTGTTCTTTTCACAGTCAATTCGGAGTTTCTGGGGACTGGCGAGGGTGAGGTTGGTGGCTGCCTCGTTCCCCAGGCCCCCTCCCGCGCCAGCACCTGTAATTACAGCTCGCGGGAGGGGGGGCGGCGTTACTGTGGGAGCCCTGTTCTAGGGCTAAGACGAAGATGAGCGGCAGGTGTTGCTTCTCCAAGGCAGAGACTGGCTGCCTTTCGGGGCGGGGTGAGCAGAACTAAGCGAGAGACTGAAGTAAGGACCGGAGGAAAGAACTTGACTTACAGTTGCCGATAGGGAAGCCTCCTCCTGGGGACCTGCCCGGGGCTCGCGCCTACGGTCCCCGTACAGCCCCGCTCCCCGGTCCCCCGCGGACGCGCGAGGCAACGCCCCGCTCCGTCGGTCCCCCGCGCAAGGATAT
>NW_017731399.1:3808161-3826744 GCF_001890085.2 Hipposideros armiger
TCGGAGGAGGCGCTCGGCCCCCGCAGGCTCCTCTCTGCCCCCGACCTCCTCCCCTGCTCTCGCGCGCCCGGTGCGGAGCCACCGGGGGCCCAGCGCGGCGCCCGCCTCGGCGGACAGAGTCGGGGGCGGGGTGCTCCTTACTTCCTCGACGCCGCTCTCCCTGGAGGACAGGCGGGCGAATTCCTCCGGCAGCCCCGGGGTGAGCCTCCCACGCCGGCGGGTTCCAGTCCCACAGCCTTCCTACCTGTCTCCAGGTGCGGCCTGGCGCGCAGGGCTGGCAGGGCCGCTCCGATGGTACCCGCCCCGGCCGCAGCCTCGGCCCCAGCCCGGGAGGTTGGCCCGGCCGCGCGGAACGCCTGAGGAGGTTGGACTTTCGTTGACGCTGGCTGGCTTCCTCCCCGCCCCATCTCTCCCCACCCACCCTGCTGACAATCATCCCAATCCCGGTGGGAGGGCATGACCCCGTGGAGAGGCCCCCACGGTGACCTGCAATGCCCTGGGCCTCTGGCCCCTTGGGTCTGAGCCAAGCCTTGGCTTGTCCCCGACTCTGCAGGCGTGACCACGTGTTTCCTCTCTTGGGCCAGCGTCAGTCATCTCTCCAGTCCCATTTTGCTCTGTGCCCAAGTCTTCCAGTTCTGTGTCATTCCCACCTCCACGCCCACCTTACAAACGACGCATCTTTGTGTCCAGCCCCTGCTCGTCTCCACCCCCGAATTCTATACTTAAGCCACAGTTGAGTTTCTCCACGCAATGTTGCTGTTTCCCACCCCCAGCTGGCTTCCACCGCCTAGAATGCCCTTTGGAAAACTCCCTCTACCATGCAAACGCCTCCTCATCCCTCAGGACCCTGGTGATGTCACCTTCTCTAGAAATCTCCCCCACACCACAGCAGGCACTGCTCCCTCAGTCTCCGCCCCTGTCTGTCTATGGTGCTTCACACCGTGGGAATCTGAGTCTCCTTGACTCAGCTGTGGGGTCCCTGAGGGTAAAGCTTGCACCCCCATCAAGTTGGGATCAAGGCAGAGGCTCAATAAATGTGATAAATTTCCTTTCCTTTCCTAGTTGTGCTTCTTTTTCTCAACCAAGGCACACCTTGCTTGCCATCCCTTTTTGGAACTAGAAATCACCCATCCCCAGGAAAACAGCACTGGCCCCGAGGCACGTGGGAGGTGGGAGGTCCCTTTAACCCCTTCCTCTTCTGCCTTCGGTCCCTTGCCTACCCTGGCCATTGGTCATTTCTCCCCTGGCCTCCACTGGGGCAGAGAAAAGTCACCAGCGAGTTCACCCCCTCTTCAGACCCCTAACTCCTGCAGGTCATCTCCCTGGGCCATTGCTGATTGATGCTCAGACAAAATGTGTATTAAAACATAAGCATTTTAAATCTGGCCCACTTCTTACCTATGAATGGAGAGAGAAGCAGCAGCTGTGTAGCAGGGGCCCCTGGGAACTTGTGTGAATTCTTAGGCAAAGATCAATCTTGGCAGAGAAAAGGGAGTGGAATTACCCAAAGCCTCTCTAGAAAAGGAAAATAGTTTCTTCCATTCAAAAAGCCCTACTCCCTGCCCCCATCAGCCAGGAATTTTCTGAGCTTGGTCAAAGGTCCCCTGTAAAGTGGGAGGAAACTACTTCTGCTGGGGGGTAGGTGGCCAGGCAGCGAGGCACCTTCCTGAGCTGTTCCTGTTTTTCCTCTATGATCACTTCTTCTTAGACAGCCAGGCCCATGATTTAATTACTCCCCACCCAGCTGCAAAGAAGACCCAGAGGTTGGGGAGGCAGAACCCACACAGTTAGGGGGCAGCCTTGGACCCACCAGCTGGGCTCCAGCAGTTAGCGGCTTGGACAAGTATTTCTCTTCAAACCTCACATCCTGCTACCTCAGAGGGATGTTGTGAGCACTTGCCCAGCATATAATTGTTCACCAAAAACTGGTGTGCATAACTGGTGTGCGCGCGTGCACACACACACACACACACACACACACACACACACACACACACACATTGTGGCTTAGAAAGAAAACTCCAGGAAGAAGTGTAAGACCATCCCTCCACTGAGTCTCTCCCTCTGCACTGGCCCTGTGCCTCTCACTGGCTTCAGGAGATTCCCTTCCACCTGGGAGTTGGGGTAGCCCAGGCGGGCAGGAGTACAGCCTTGGGAGGCAGACAGACCTGGCTGGGGACCTGTTCTGCCTCTCATTGTGTGTGAACTTGGGCAACTCATGTCACCTCCTTAAGTCTCAGCTGGCTTACCTGAGCCTCACACAGAGGCTGGCAGAGTAGGGAAGCAATCGGCTTCTGTAAAGCTCCTACAAGGTGCTCAATAAAAGTTAGTTCCCTCTGCCCCATGCTCCCTCCACGTATATCCTGGACTCCCTACATTTTTATCAGTTTTGCAGTTTGCAGATCCAAGGGCACGACCAAGAAATAAGTAGCCAAATCTCTTTGTGAGGTTGGGTTGGGATGGAAAGCTGGAGAGAAAGGGAAAGGGCAAAATTCCCAGGGCCGGCCAAGTGGCGCGTTGGTTAAGAGCTGGCTTGGGACGCCAGAGGGCCCCGGTTCGGATCCCACATATGAGGGCCAGTGACAATGCCCTCTACAGCTAAGATGCTGAACAACAGCTCAACCTGGAGCTGGGCTGCCCTGAGTCGCCCGCGATGGCGTGGGCTGCAGCCACTGTGGCAGTGGGTTGCCATGGGCTACTGTGAGTGGCCAGCAGCCACAGTGAGCGGCTGTCCAGAAGCCGGCGACTGATCTGCCTCGCCCGGGAAGAGTGCAGTGATGGTGCCAACTTGGGCCAGTGAAGCGGCGTCCTCCACAACTAGACTGAAGAACAAAACGACAGCAACTTGTCTGTTCCCCTTCCCCCAGTTCCCCAGCACTGTTACCATCTCCCCAATTCCCCAATAAAAATATTTTTAAAAAAAATTCCCAGAACCTTGAGGCTCCTGGGATGCACCTCCTCCAGGAAGCCTTCCCTGCACCAGCTTCTGTGCACCTGTGAACTACTGCAGGGATATATTTGCCTGTTTTTCTCCCTCTAGATAATGAACTTTACAAGGGCAGGGACCTCTTTCATCATTGTACCCTGTACTAGAGGTTTGTGGGGGTCCTGAAGGTGCCCCTCAAGAGAGCATGGTGCATATATTTTTTTGAATTAGCGTTTTGGATTTCTCTGGATAGATACCTAAGAGTGGAATGTTAGATGGGCACATCTTATTAGGGAGACCGCTTCATGGGTGGGGTAGAGGCTTGACCACTGCACTGTACACCTGAAGCTGAAGCTGAATAATATTGTATGTCAACTATAATTTAATATATATCTAGTCACGGGATATGGAGTATAGCATAGGGAATAGTCAATGGTATTGTAATAGATATATACAATGTCAGAGGGGCAATAGATTGGGGGAGGAGGTTATCACTTTGTGAGGGGTGAAATGTCTAACTATTACATTGTTTTGTACACCTGAAACTAAAAAAAAAGAGCATAGTGTAGAAAGCACGGTTGATTGACAGCATGCAGCTGCCACACCTCAGGTCTACACCATATCCTGAAGGCTCTCCCCACTTCTACTCCCTCCCATTTATCCTTCCTGGCATTTCCCCCCAATAGATCTCTGCACATCTTACCTAATCTGACACACAGGAAACCACAGAAAAGAGTGTCATTAACTGAAGCAGAAAAGTTGCTTAGAGGAAGGGCATTGGGAGCTTATGGAATGGACAGGAAGCTGGAGAATCAGCTACAGACATGGGCTGAAATCCTTGCCAAGGTCATAGTCATGGCCCAGGAGCAGTTCTGGTTAGGACCTATCCTGTTGGACACCAGACTACTACCACCGCCACTGTTAGGCAACACTGCCCATGCCATCCCCAGAATGGTCCTTGTAGACTTCAGCTCTAACAGGAGCATGCCAGGACCTGAGCAATGAGAATTGGCAGCTGCCCCAGATGGGAAGGTCCGATGCTGGGCTACCCCAGAAAACAAGTGTCTACTCTCTCCCTGCAGCACCTGGCACATGATGTTTGTTGAGTTGAACTTAGAGAATGCTGTTGCTTCTCTTCTTCCTTTGTGGGTTTTCTTTTGTGTGTGTGTGTGTGTTTGGTGGTTGTTCACTCATTTATTCCGTCCTTGCATATCTGAGTGCCTACCCTGTGCCAGAAGCTGGGGAGAGATCTGTCTAGTGGTAGATGTTTAGTAACCAGCTCTCTGGAGGAGAAAAAGCGCTGCTTTGGAGCATTTATCAGTTTTCATGGTGTAAGTACCCCATGGCTGTGTTCAAGCTACAAAGGTAATGTCACTGGACACAGTTGGGGAGAGATGCACTATCAGCTCCCCCAAGCTGTGGGCTCTGACACACAGATCATCCTGCCTTTGCGGGGCTTACATTCTAATAGGGCTTTGCATCCTAGTGTTGTGTGTTAATTTAGAATAAAATAAATCTTACAACCTGACTATTCAAATATTTCTACTATAAAAGACACAGAACCTATGCTACAGCCCAGTAGGAATCCAAAATGAAAAAGGAACACTTCACAATTGAGGATTTCTCCATTTATCACTCTACCTTCTCCCCACCTTCCAACACATACATGCACTTCCTTTGATACAGTCACTCGACGTCGAGGTGGTGGGGAGAAGAGTATTAAAATACTCAGTTTCAGTTTGTCCCTCAACTTGAGACGTAGTGCTTCCAGAACCCACACCAATCCTCTCTCCTCTCTCTTGCCACCACAAATAAATCAGGACCTTGAAACATCAAGCAAGACCATGGGAAGGGGAAATAGAGTGCTCAGTATATCTGACAAGTGGCGTCTAAGATAAGCCACAGGCCTCCGGAGCGGAGTTTTATCCTCAAAGTTAGGACAGAAATATAGCTCCCTGACCCTTCCCACAGACACGAGGGCCATCCAGAGAGAAGGAACAGAGTTCCTGGGATATCCCTCAGTGATATGGGGCCTGATACGTACCCACCCTCAATTCAGACTCTGGGAAAGGGCACCAGGAGGAGGGGAGGTCCTGTGAGGAAACTGGAGCTGAGGCAGGACGCTGCTGTGGGGCAGGAGACCAGAGCCAGGAGAGGGAGGGGCTTTCCAGAAGACCTGTCCTGATTGACCCCCACCCAGCAGCTCCAGCCTCGGAAATCTTATCCCTTTCCTTCCACATGGGAACACACACAAACATACACACACACACACACACACACACACACACACACACACACACTGCAAGCATCTGGGCTACAGAGAAGAAGCTGGTCACCTGAACTCCTGGAGACATTAAAGGAGCTGTTGTGAGGAGCCCATCTTCGCCCACCCACCACTCCCTGAATGGGGGAGAGGCTCCTCAGGACCTCAGCCCCCACAAAAGTCAGTGTGGGTGTGGGGTCAGCCTGCAGAGCACAGACCTGAAGGGTCCATCTCAGCTCAGGTGAGCGCCCTGGCCACCAGAGCAAACCTGGTGTCTTGTAATTGAGCCGCGGTGCTCAATCGCGCTCAATCGCTGGTCGCCAAGACAGGGCAAGTCTTCATTCTCGTTCTGTGGACCCTGCACGCCTGGCTCAGTGTCTCCTGCTCTGTTGCTGCTGTCCCAGTGGGCGGCTGGGGAGGGGTCCTGGATTGGGACCCCAGAGGCCAGCAGCCAAGGCTCTCTGAAACCTTCACTCTACCTCACTCCCAGGGCACGTCTCATCTCCTCTGCTCTATTTGGATGATTCTCAGCCCAGAAACTGAGAGGTGTCTTTGCCTTGTGCCAAAGGCCTGGAAACATTACCCAGAAAGTCAGAGGACCAGCGTCTTGCAATTCAGAAACAGACCTCCCAAAGCTCAGCTTAAATGAGGGAGGAAATAATAACTTCTTTTTTTGCAGTGCTTTTCTAACTTCAGTCATTTTTGGACCGTTATCCTGGACCCATTTTAGAGTGTAATGCCACTTGATATACAGACATAAAACTAGGTCGAAGCGCTTCATTTTTACAGCTTTTATATAACTATAATCCTATTACAGAGATCTAGGTCCCAATCCCTTATCAGAAATTCTTAGGGCCAAATGTGTTCCAGAATTGAGGCATTTTCAGGTTTTAAAAGTTACTAAACTGTGTATGATATACCACCTCCAGGCGGGCCTGGAAGCCCTCTTTAATCAAAACAAACCCACCAAAAAGCACAACAACAAAAACCACATATAGCTCTGCAGATAAACATAAATATTCACCTAAACAAGATAAATTGAGAACTCTCAACAGCCTCACAGAGTTCAGGCAGGCCAGGTCTCACAAAGTTATGAGAAACCTTTCCATCTTCAGAACATTTTTAATTTCTTAATTGCAAATAAGGGATTGTAGATCTGCACAAATTTAACACAACATAGCCGCAGAGCAGATGGGACTCTGGTTAGCAACATTCACACAACGCGCAGATGACAGTGGCCTGCTGAATTCCCTCATGGTGGGGTCCATGCATGTGGGTCCGAGCGTGCGAGGCAGTGGGCTTGGGGGAGGCCTGGAGCCTGTGCAGCTGGCTGGCCTACGTTGGAGTCTGACCGGGACATCTCTAGCAAGTTACCTTCAGGCACGGCGGTTTCTTCATTTTCAAAAGACAATTGATTCATGTCAATAAACACTAAAATTGAAAATTTCCAAGACACAACAGCCCCAGGGGCTGAGAACATTGGAGGGCAGCAGAGAGATGGAAGGTACACATACATATGGCCCAAGGAGGGGCCTCCAGCACAGGCCCCACTCAGCGCGGACCCTGAAGTCCAGCTGGGACAGGGCTGTGCTGGTTGGCTAGAGAGGGGAGGAGTGCTTCCAAGCTGGAATAAGTCATGTCGGGGACACAGTAGGACACCAAGCAGACAAGGCACAGCTTCTGGGAACATCAGCTTTAAGACTGGGAGTGTGTGTATGCGGAGGAGGTGGTTAAATGTTTTTGGTGATGGTTTATGATGCTGTTGTGGTTATTTTTATATTAAAACAAACATATAAGAACATGGATGAACCTAGAGTACATTATGCTAAGTGAAGTAAGCCAGATAGAAAAAGACAAATAATAGATGATTCCACTTTTTTTTTATTTTTAAAGATTTTATTGGAGAATCGGGGGAAGGGGAACAGACAAGTTGCTGTCCTTTTGTTCTTCAGCCTAGTTGTGGAGGGCGTTGCTTCACTGGCCCAAGTTGGCACCATCATTGCGCTCTTCCTGGGCGAGGCAGATCAGTCGCCGGCTTCTGGACAGCCACTCACGGTGGCTCACGGCAGCTCACACCGGCTGCCGGCCACACCAGTAGCTTATGGCAGCCCACTGCAGCCCCACTGCAGCCTACACTGTCGCTGGCGACTCAGGGCAGCCCAGCTCCAGGTTGAGCTGTTGTTCAGTATCTTAGCTGTAGAGGGCAGTATCACTGGCCCTCATCTGTGGGATCCGAACCAGGGCCCTCTGGCGTCCCAAGCCAGTTCTTAACCAACACGCCACTCGGCCGCCCGATGATTCTACTTATGCAAGGTTCTTAGTCAAATTCATAGCCAAGGCCTCGGGGAGGGAGGAACGGGGAGCTGGTGTTTAATGGGTACCGACTTTCGGTTTTGCAAGATGAAGAGTCCTGGAGACGGAGGGTGGTGATGGTCACACAACATCATGAACGCACTCAACGCCTCTGAACAATACATTTAAAAAGATCAAGATGGTAAATTCTATGTGTATTTTACCAGAATAAAACATCATCATCTTATGAAATAAAAACTATTTTCCCCTGTGGCTCAGCGTCCTCTCATGTTGGGACAGCTTTAGGGAGAAAATTTGAGAAACACTGTCAGACTCTGCATTTTACTAAGGAGAAAACGGAGGCCCAGAGCGGTGATCCATTTTGACAGAAACGGGTCTCCCGTGCCTGTATGAAACAGGCTCTGGCTTCAGACCTCCCTGGGCTGGGCCAGCCTCTCCCACTTTCTTGCTGTGTGTGAGGCTGGGGCTGTTACTCGTCTTCTCAAAGCTCCCATTTTCTCCCCTGTGAAATGAGGGTAACAGGCCCCTGCTCAAAGGTTGGGTGACGGTGACCCGAGACAGTGCTTGTGATGGGCTTAGCATAGCGTCCAGGGCATATTCATAGTAAATGCTCGATGGACGATGGTTTTATGGGGCAAGTATGTTCCTCTGGAGTTTTTCTTGGTTACATGAAGGATAAACACAAGTATTAAGAACTGCACTATCCTTTAGTCTTCCCACATTTAGCGCGGTGACATTGAACCAGGACAAACCCAGACATTTCTCAAGATGTCACAAATGTGTCCTGGGGAGGAATCCTGTTTGGATTCAACCCTGACCATCTGTGTATAAACACTGGTCTCTTCAGCAGATAAGGCCAACTGACTTCAGGCCCCCCAGTCTCCAGCACAGGCTTGTAAACAAGGGCAAAACTGGTTAATGTTTGTTCTTACTTAAAACATGTTCCCACACACGTGCCCTGTTTACATCATCCTGCACGGAAGTCCCCTCCTGTGGACCCCTAATCCATGGTTACTTCATTTATTCACCAAACACTGATTGTGCTACTCCCAGGAGCCCCGGGATGGGATGGTGAATACTTGGACCCAGCTCCCTTGTACCGCGCGGGCAGCTGGGCCTACACCTTAGGGAGCAGGGCACCCACCTGAGGGAGGTGCACCCCCACGGTCTGTGAATGTGTCCACGTTGGCTTCCCTCATCTGGCTCACAAGCATCAGGGTGAAGAAGACATTTCCCCTGCCAGCTTCCCTGTGCAGGGAGCCAGCCTGCAGACAAAGGCTGGCTTGCTCTGAGAAGGACAAGGAGTGTCTGCGGAGGGGGAAGAGCCAAAGGAATGTCAAACCTCAAGGAAATAAAGGGAAGGAACAGGGCCTGGGGGGCTCTCCCCAGCTAGAGACAGAATCCTGGGGCAACAGTGTGGGCGGAAGAGGGCCAGGCGGTGAGAAACCTGTGCTGGGAGGGGGCAAAGGGGATGAGTCGGGGAGGGGCTGCAGGAAACAGCTGGGTTGGCTGAGCTCCCGGTGGGGAGATGGGGCCAGACTTGTCTCCAGCCCACGGGTAGGGGCCCACTGAGGGGGTGCCAGGCCTCACCCTCCTCCCCACCCGCCCCGCCTGCTGGAAGGTTGGAGTGCTGCCACTGAAAGGCGGGCAGCCAGGGGCCAGCGGGGGAGGGCGGGGCGAGCCCAGGGCATTGCCTGCCAGCTACACATCAGCCTGGCTGGGCACAGTGGCTGGCGGCCGTCCCCAGGCCAGGTCCCCAGTGAGCTTCTACTGGGACAGGACTGAGACTCTGGATCAGGTCACCCGCCTCCCCTCACAAAAATGTTTACGAGTGCATTTGACTTGAAAACAAAAATCAGTTCATGCAACAATTATCAAATGCTTGGAGTGCCTTGGTGAATCATATCTTTAATGACAAAAGTTGTGTAATCACTTGAAACAAGTGAATTTATCTAGAGCACAAGAGGAGAAAGGGGGAATTCCTTGCCTGTTGGAAAAAGTCTCTCCCAAAGGATGGTTTGCTACATGTGGAAGGGGCAGCGGACCCTGGTCCGTCTCTCCCCAGAGCAGGCAGCTCTGGGTCATGGGCCGATGACACAACATGGGCGCCCTGGTGTCCATGGCAGTGTCCTCATTTACCAGAGTCAAACAGGCTATGCCGTCAATAGCACATTACCCCCAGGCAGGCTGGCTTCACTGTGGGGATCTAACGAAGGCTGAAGGCCCTGAACAAAAAACACCCATGGAACTCACTTCTGCACGCCCACTGCGGTAAGCTGAGAGCCAGAGCAGCCATATTAACAAAATGCAGTCTGGCTCAGCTCTCCCAGCCCTACCCCAAGAGCACAGACTCGGCAGAAATCACAATGAAGGTAGACACCTCATAGTGTCCTCCAACTGTGTCCCCTAGGCCCGTGCAGGTTACCCAGGACAGAAAAGCCCTTCCCCTCCCACTGGGATGTGACAATCATCCAGTCCAATGACGTTTTCAAACTGGATGACCTTCTGCCTGGGTTATTCCAGAGCAGACCCCTAAACTGGGAAGGAAAAGAGCGAGGAAGCTGGTTAGAAGTCTTCCAAACAAGGCTTCCCAGTCAGATCTCTACGATGACACTGGCAGGATGGCACAGAGGTGATTGTCAACATTTCAGAAAATCTGAAGACATCATACATTCACATCTATCTGGCTCATGCAAGTTAAAACCCAGTCATCTCACTAAAGAATTAAGTTTCATACAATTTTATAGTATATGTAGGAAAATCTGATTAGTAAACAGAAAGACAAATTATCACCGGAGTTACAGTTCTTGGTGGACAAAAATCTAGGTGCAGGATGAAGTCCCAAAAATCTCAAATACCTTGGCAGGTATTTGAGAGACAACTGTGTGTGCGCCGCTGTGTGTGTGAGGGGATGCACCGGCCCTTAAAGAATTCACTTAGATTCAGGTATTTAAATGTAAATATTGGGTTGTCAGAAAAGTCACGATGTATTTTTTCTCTGTTTTCCGTTGCAAAAATGCGTCATGACTTTCCCGACAACCCAATATGTTTATCTAGCGCCCCGGAATCACCCCTTTAAAATCATCTTTGTATGTATCCCTTAGAGTTTAGTGGCTCCTGACTAGGTCTGCCACCCAAGGAAACTAATCACATTCAAAATTTTACCTGCAGTCCACCTCACTGGTATGCTGTGGGTAAAATGGTAACAAAATCCTTTCCTCTTCTGCATGAGGACTTGACCCTGGGTGACTGTATAATTAAAGCAATCTTGGGGGTGGGGGGAAGACAGAGGCATTGGGAGTATGTCACCTCTTCTCCCAAGAATTAGGTCTCCAACAAACCTGGTTTCTGCGGCTCTCCCATCTCTCCCTCAGAAGGCAGGGCAAACCAGACATAGACGTGCCGGCCAGTGTAAGAGAATCAATCTTTGTCAAATAGAAGAGGTTCTTGTGTTAAAAGGTCCCTGTGATAGGTCAGATCATCATCCGCCATGGTTTCTATGTCATGTAATGAAGGAGGTATATTCTAAGTAAATATGGAAACAGATCTGGTTTGCTAATTGGGTTTTTCTCTGGATACATCATCACCTTAACTCAAAAGCCAATTGTTTGTGTGTCTCCCAAATACTTCTTTCTTCCCCGTTTTTAAGTGAATGTTCTTTGCCTTCTTGCCAATTCAGATGATTCCCTTCTTCCCAAATTTGGCTCAAATTTTATGTTTCCGGAGAAAACTCTGATCTTAAACCCTGTCTTTTTTTGGATCGCTCCTTTACTCCACATTCCCATTCAAATTCAATGTAGTGAGTCAACATTGAACTTGCTTATACCCAAGTACAATGTCATTTCGCTTTTAACCAGATCCTAAGTTACTGGTGGGGAGGGTCTCTTTCTTTCTCTCTCCTCACATACACAGCACACAGAAGAGGCCCCAGAGAGAATGGCTGGGCTACAGAAAACTGGCACTTACCTAGCGATGCAGAAAATCTGGCCCCATTTCTCTTGCATCTTAACCCTGCCCCAGGAAATTCTCTCTCATCAAGGGCACCATTCTCTCAGAAACCTCTCCCAGGCGATGAGGACAAATCATGATGCCTCTGTGGCAGACTCTAGTGACACTGCCTACAAGATTCATAAAAGCAAATGATGCCTGTGATTCCCAAAGGAGAGAACAGCCACCTCCCCTGCTTCGTGATGTCTTTAGCCAATGGAGCCAGGAACGCATCCATCTCTTACATGCTCCTTCGGAAGACAGCGGTTACTGTGGTTTTTCTGCCACAACTATTTCTGATCAGTAATTCCCAACATTGTGCATGCTACTCACTGTTAAGAAACAAAAGGTCGTGTCGAGTTTGGGGACAGAGTGACAGGACAATCTACGCTTTACCAGGTCAATTAAAGTAATGTTGCTTTTTTTCCGTTGATGTGACCTATGTGATAATTTTTAGAAGATCTAGCACATGAAATATCTGCATTGTACTACAACAAAATGTCCTGTAAGTTGTTTTGACAGTTTATACATTACTTTAAGTATTTTCTAGAAATTTTTTTTTCAAAAACTATTAATAGTTGTTCTGAGATGTCTCATAAATAGGTTTAATGTTACACCCTTCAGAGGTGTGGCCTGCTATTATCCACACCACTTTATTCTGTGTGAAGGATAGAAAACAATGCATTTGTGTTCCTAAACTGTTTCCTGATCGTTGCTGAACACTTCTCTCAGTTACACATTATACTACTTTCATGTAAGAAAACTAGCACAGCTGGGTTCATGCGCGCTTTATTCATTTGACGAATACAGGAAAATCTGCAGTCATCTGTCAAAATAACATCTTCCCAAGAATTTGAAAGGTATTTAAAAAAAGATATATTCACAGTCTGTCTGAATCATGTACAAAGCAGCGTCTGCAGAAGCAAAAGCCAGACAATAAACACGTGAGTAAACGATCCTGTGGAACCCACATCCCAGCCCCGCCAAATGCAGAGGAAACAAGACAATTCTATACTCGCTATTCCAGTTGAGTTTGAAACTGCCCTGTTGCAGCAATTACTCATTTTAAAAGGAAAATTGTTTTCTGGGCAATCTTTCCTGCTCCACAGACCAGACTGAAGTGCTAACATTCCTGGGCCCAGGGCAGACCCAACTTCTTCCTCAAGGCAACGCTGCAGCTGCCTGAGGCCCTGGGAAATGGCCTTCACATTTGAGAAGAGTTCATTTCAGCTCTCGGCTCACTTCTAATAAACACACATCTGAGATGTACGCTACCAGAGGGGAGGACTGTTTAGATTATGCTGTTCAGATGATCTGGGACATGGGCATGAGGACAACCTTGTCGGTAAACTCTGCTCGGCAATTTCAATGAGGGTTGTGAAGAGCTGAAACCATTGTTTTTAATCTCCTGTGTTTGGGAAATTCAAAAAGAGGTGAGAAGAGGGTCAGCCGAGTGGCTCAGTTGGTTAAGAGCTCGCTCAAGAGTTCAAGCTCTGAGCAACAGTAGTTCGATTCCCAGCCCGAGCTGAGCTGCTGCTGAGCTGCCTGAACAGGTGGCAGGATGGCTCAGCTTAAAAAAAAAAAAGGTGAGACGATCACAAAGATCACTTCTGGGCTCCAACTTACAATAGTGATATTGTTTTACCCCGGGGCAAAACCAAATGTCCATTTTTCAAGTCTCTTCCCAAACTCGGCATACAGGATACCCTTGGAGGTGAGAATGGCAGGTCGACTGTTCTGTATAAACTACTCAAAAGCAAATTTAGAGAAAAAGGAGTACTTGACTGAAAGAATGGGTTTCTGGAAAAATCAAGTCAGTATGATAACATCAATTTTAATAACAGTAACTGAAAGGCGTAATTGATAAGTACCCAATATTTTAGAGACGTTAAAGATGGCATATGCAGAAAACAAGACAACAGCTGCATTCTGAGGACAGATCTTATGCATCCTTACATCTTTAGGCTCCACACCATGGAAGACATTGAACAAATCTTTTCATAGTGGTTTCTGAACTTCTTCCAGGACTGGCTCGTCAATGGGGAAACGTGCACGGCTGGGCACTGGAGGTCAGGATCAGGAGCTTCCTTGAGACACCTGACCCTGGAGGGTCTTATGTGGCAGCTTAACTTCTGTCTCACACTCTAAGAATTATAATCAAGACTATATATATATAAGGTATTTTGAGAACAAGTACTAAACATATTATTTGTTCAAGCATCCATTATGGAAGAAGGGTTTTCATAACCAAGGGATTTTTTAAAAATGGGGATCTAGGAATTTAAAAGTAAAAACACCACCTCTTTAGTTGTTGCTTCTATAGTGAAATCAATAATTTGCTCACTTATGAATATTTCAACTTACTTAAAAGGCTATTTTTTTCTGATCAAGAAATTTAGTCAGTGAGAGCTGTAATTGATCCTAAGACTACACACTAACCTAGTGAGAATCAAAAACAGGCAAGTGAGCCTTTCTTCTTTGAAAACACTACAAATCTTCCAAATATGGCTGGTACTTCCACAGGCTAGTTTGCAGCCACATTCTGTATATAAATGCTCTTTACTCTGTAGGCCAGTCAGACCCAGACGTCAGCGGTCGGTTTTTCCTAGTTTTTTTCCTCGTTCTAATTGAGCAGATTGGCTTGGCTGCTTGTGGTTTCTTTACCGTTTGTGTTGCCTGGGCCACCCCCTGGCCTGTGGGAAATCAACAGTGGACCTCCTCAGTGGAACTGCTACTATTTTCTCTGGTGACAGTGATTTTTCATGGTGGAACGCTAGCATTTTGATACTTCAGAGACAACTGTATGGATTCTAAGAAGATTTGAAGAAAAAGTTCTGCATCTGAGATTGGTGATTTAAAGAAATAAGATGTGTTCTCTGTCTATGCTGAGATGTGGTTCCATCTTGTAGAAAGTGACAGATTTATTGCAGTCTTTCTACGTGGGACAATAACACGTAGGGTGGATTTAAACACACACACACACACACACACACACACACACACACACACACACACACACACACCACATATCCTCTTCATGAGCCTTTCATGAAAGCTACAGCACATTTGGGACCCTAACACTAAGTACTCTAGATAGGGCTCCCTCGAGACTGCTTCAAATCATAAATTGGTGTTCAGGTGGCTTTGTTGTAGCTGTTGAATCACATGTCTTTCTAGAAGATAATACTTACACTGCCACATGTTGAGGAGAAAAAGGGGGAAGCTTGGAAAAAAGGGGCTAAACAACAAAAAAGAGACGAGAGAAACTACTACTACTGCTCTTTCTTTGCACAGCTTACTTTTCCTACCGTTCTCAACTGCCTAACAGGAGCCAGTTTTTACTTACACTCAGGTTAGCACCAGCACAACGCTCCTACACTTAGTTTCTAAGAAATAGTCCATAACAGAGAACAGGTATCCTAAACTCTACGGAGAACCCCAAACCAGATGGCAGAGCAGGCTGAGAGAAGGCGGGAGGAGGAGAAACGCTAGTCTTTGTTCAGCCACAGCGGGAGCTAAGTTCCTCACCAGTCCTTCCAGTCAGATCACCACGGCGGAAGGCTGTGTGGGGCAAAGACGGGTTGTGCCCTGGCACAGCTTCCTTTAGAGGGGTGTGCCCGTGGGCTGCTGGCTCTGTTTATGTGCATTGTCCAGCTGAGCTGCATAGAGCCTGAATGCCACTGCCCAGTTCACACAGAGGTACACTGAAAGAAAAGGTAATGCAGAAGGGAAACCACCAAACACCCACTGAGAGGTTCTTGAGCAACAACTTGGATCTCCGCCTTAACATGTGCCCATGGGACATTAGCTCATTTTGTCCCAAGACTGCTGGGGATCCCTCTTTCTTCTCTTGGTAGCTGGTTCTCCCCGATCCGAGGTTCTTCCACAGCTCACCAAGGGACATCATGGCTTTCTCCAAACTCTTGCTTTGTGCTCGTACCACTGATCCATAAACTTTATAAACCACCAGCTTTTGGCTATTGGTTGGAATTCTGACCTACTGCCGAATAGGTTGTAGTAAAAAAAGAAAAACCAGGACAGAAAGTGCTTCACCAGCCATTTTACTCTTCTTTAATGCTACTGTCTTTGGGCGCACACAGTATTTGCTATTGAAGAAATGACGACAGTGAGGCTGATAGCACTGATTCATCACACATTCTTTGCACCACACAAGGTAAAATCCTAGAAGAACCGTTATCATCTGCTATCACAACCGAGCTGTCTTATTTGCTGTGTAAAAGGAAGGCTTGAGGGGAGTGAAGGGAGAGACGGAGAACACAGAGGCATCGGGGACAAGTGAACCTACAAGAACGTCTAAAAGTTAGGAATTTGATGGTAAATCCAGAATTTACCTAATGGTGATAGGGAATCGTTGAGCTAGAGTTCCACTATTTCCAGAAATTACTGAATTTGGAAACTAAGGTTAAGACTTTTAAGATAAAGCAACCTCAGATAAATTCAGACTGGCCTTGGGAAGAAATGGCAACCATCGATGATGATAAGTTTCAGTGCTTGAGAACAAAAAGTGTCAAAATCAACTTATACATCAGACTTGACTCAAGGCGAAAAAAACATCTTACTTAAAAATGATTAAGTCTGCAGCAAAAAAGTCTGAAAGTGAAAGTTTGAGCCCCTTTCCACAATTCCATTTTGCTGCTGGTGCCTGTTCTTACAGTACCTCCTGAAAAGGGTTAGAATTCAATACAGATTTATTAGGTTGATTTTCAACATGTTGCTTAAGATGATGAGTCCTGTTTGGTTTCCATCACTTCATTTAACCTCTTGGTAATGGTAGTCCTGAGAGTCTGCAGTGTTGGTACAATCCGCCTGTGACCAAGGGTCAAAATGTTGGTGGGAGCACAGCAACTTCTTGGCCCATCACTTGTCCTTGTCCTTGTCCCTCAAATCTGGCTGTTTTGCACTGAGGGATTCAGTCCACCACGATGATATATGTTTAAAACCATTTTCTGTAGACACCTCCTTCCTGTGCCCAACAGTGCAGGTGGTCAGGAAGACTTGGAAGGAAGCTGCAAAAAGTCCAGTCAGGAATCTTGACTTTGTTAGAAGTGGACACAGGGAAACACCTTTGTCCTTCCCAGATTTTACTATAGTCAAAGGAGAAAAATCCATGGGATTCTAATTGCAAATATGCTAGATATAAAATTGATGGAATGCTAACTGGTCCATAAAGGGCTGCACAAGATAATCTGTGGCAAAGTAGAAGACAAGCCCAAAGGTGATAGAGATCGGAAGAGCTGGCAATGCTTTCTTGAAAATGGCGAGGAGTAATAACGTAAGGCACAAACCCTGTGGGGAAAAGGGGAAAGACAAAACCTCAGACATGACTATGAAAGTATTTCATGTAAAACAACTCAACCACAGATCTTGGTTTTAATTTAGTGAACTGAGTACTATCCTTTGAGGTTAAATTTTAGAACAAATGTTTCCATGAAACCTGGAAACAACTTTTATTTTCCTTTGCAACATAGGGCTCATTACGCACACACTCTTGATTCTTCATCCCCTAATTCTAGGTAAGGAATAGAAACTGAAAATAAGTAAAACTATTTTTGAAAAACATTTAATAATACAGAGACTTCTATCGAAAATACTGAGTTGGCTACTGTGAGTTTTGTTGGGCTGGCTAAAATCCCAGAGGTGAAAAGCACTCCTTATGCTGTGTGGAGGCAAAGATGCTTACAGAACACACCGATAAAAGTGTATTTATGAAAGAACATTGCTGCTTTCTTGGAAACACAGGGCAGCCATATAACATAGTCCATTTTTTACTCTAGTTACTGAAACACCAACTATAAATTCTGGAGGCTGAGCATCATTTCAGGTTTACCCAGTGTAAGCAATTTTCTTCTTAAAAGGATATAACACATCCAGAAAGCTAACCTCCAAAGAGAAATACAATACATGAATATTGTAACTGGTCATATTATCATGATAAACCACAAACGTAATCACAAAATAAATGCAATGTAAAGGCTCTCATCTAACTCCACTCACATATATCAAAGATATCACATCTTTAGTAAAAAAAAAAAAAACAGTAAGAAATATCGTCTGAGTGATTTACGTAAATCAGTTTTGAAAGCTTCAGGGCTCATGGCACCTCGAGATCTGAGTGAGATCACACATTGTGTTAACTTGCGTCACCTCCCACTTGCTGTGCCTGTATGCAGTAGGCTGTGGAATTAACTGCAAAACCACCACCAAACTCAGGGACTAAGTGAGCGTCTACTGACCCCTTTAAGACACAGTTAATTTCCTACGTATCTGTGCTGCTTAAAGCAGTGGTTCCTAATCAGAAGTACTTTCCAGGATTTCCTGGGGAACTTTAAAAATAAGGTACAGAATTGAAACCAATTAAATATCTCAGGGTGGGAATGCAGTTTTAAAAGATTCCAGGTGATTTTAATGTGTGGCCAGGTGGAGAACTACTCAGGTGAGGTCCAATAATTTGTTTTTAAAAAGCTCCCCAGGCGACTGGGACTATCAGCCCAAGTGGGGTTAAAATGGGAATGCCTTAAAGGGACAGCATGATCAGTTTTGAGGTGAGGAGCTCTGACATGTTTCTATCAGTGCATACTTACAATTAATATGGCTACAAAACAGGCTATGGTTGTGTTCCAGTCTCCACTGGCTGTTGCGGAAGCCTTACCGACCAGAACACTGTAGAAAATGAAATCTCCTAATCCAAGTTTTACTCCCCCTAAAAAGGAAAGATTGCAAACATGAAAAAAGTTTGTCACTCTTTGTTATGATTTCACAATTCAAAAATGTCAATGCTCCACTCCACCCTGCACGGAATGAGATGTCAGCAAATGATCTCATACAAAATTAGGCAGCAGCTAAGTTTCCTCTTTCTTTTTTTTTTTTTTAAAGATTTTTATTGGGGAATTGGGGGGATGGGAACAGCGATGGGGAATTGGGGAAGGGGAACAGGCAAGTTGCTGTCGTTTTGTTCTTCAGTCTAGTTGTGGAGGACGTTGCTTCACTGGCCCAAGTTGGCACCATCTTTACGCTCTTCCCGGGCGAGGCAGATCAGTCGCCGGCTTCTGGACAGCCGCTCTGCGGCTGCTGGC
>NW_017731399.1:3827525-3829249 GCF_001890085.2 Hipposideros armiger
TCATCTCCTTTTTTAAAACACAGCTTTGTTAAGGTACAATTTATTTCATAAAATTCACCTATTTGTATAAGTGTATAATTCAACAATTGCAAAAAATTTAGAGCTGTACAACCATCATCACAATCTCCGACATTTCCATCACCCCGATAAGATAACTTGTGCCGTTCAGTTAATCCTCACTCCCACCCCAGGCCTTAAGCACCCACTGACATGCTTTCTCTATATATAAACTTGCCTTTTATAGACATTTTATAGAAATGGACTCATAGGATATGAAGTCTTTTGTGTGACTGGCTTCTTTCACTTAACATTTTTGAGGTTTATCTATGATACTGCATGTGTCTGTAGTTTGTTCCTTTTTACTAATGAATAGTTTTCCACTTACGGATATACTATAGTTCGTTTATGCATTTACCAGCTGATGGACATTTAGATTGTTTTCAGTTTTGGGCTATTATGAATATTGCTGCTATAAACATTATTGTACACACACATCTTTGTGTGGACAGATTGTTTTCATTTCCTTTGGGTAGACAGATCCCTAGGAGTGGAATGGCTGAGTTCTATGGTAAGTTTATGGTTAGCTTTTTAAGAAACTGCCAAATTCTTTTTCACACTGGCTGTACCAGTTTACATTCCCACCAGCAATGCATGAGGGTTCCAGTTTCTTGACACGCTCACCAACACTTGGTATTGCTAGTTTTTTTATTATGGTCATTCTGATTAATGATGTTGAGTATCTTTTCATGTGTTCATTAACCATTTTATTTTTTCTTTGGTGAAATGTCTATTCAAAGCATTTCCCTATTTTTTATTGGGTTATCTTCCTATTATTAATCAGTTGTAAGCAGTCTTTCTATATTCTAACTACAAGTTCTTTGATAGCACTCATAATATGGTTTGCAAATATTTTTTTCTCAATCTGTGGCTTCTTTTCCTTTGCTTAATGTTTTAAAAAGTTTTTTTTTAATTGTGGCAAAATGCACAGGTCAGTGGTATTATGTACATTCATACTGTTGTGCCATCATTACCACTGTCCATCCACAGAACTCTTTTCATCTTGCAAAACTGAAACTCTATACCCATTAAACAGTAACTCCTTCTTCTCTCCCTCCAGTACCCAGCACCCAGCCCCCAGCCTTCTGCTTGCTGAGTTTGATTATTCTAAGCATTCCATATAAGTGGAATCATACAATACAGTATGTTTTTTTGTGACTGGCTTATTTCGCTTAGCATAATGTCAAGGCTCAACCATGTCACAGCATGTGTCAGAATTTCCTTTTTTAGGCTGAGTAATATTTTATTGCACATATATGCTACATTCTGTTCATACATTCATTTGACACTTAGGCTGCTTCCACCTCATGTCTATTGTGAATAATGCTATGAACGTGGGCGTACGAATATCTCTTCTCTTAATGCTATCTTTTGAAGTATAAAAGTTTTTAATTTTAACAGAGTCCAATCTATTAAATTTTTCTTCTATGTATCAGTGTTGTATTGAGGAACTCTGCCCAACCCAAGGTCATGAAGTTTTCTCCTAAAAGTTTTATAGTTTACCACTTACATATTTCAGTTTATGATCCATTTTGAGTTAATTTTTTATTGTGTGCATGATGGAATTGGTGAGGCAGGGGTTTCCATTTATTCTTTTTTTTTTTTTTAAGATTTTTATTGGGGAATTGGGGGGGATGGGAACAGTGCTGGGGAATTGGGGAAAGGGG
>NW_017731399.1:3829639-3863346 GCF_001890085.2 Hipposideros armiger
GCCCCTCCATTTATTCTTTTGCATATAGATATCCAATTGTCCCAGTACCATTTGTTGAAAAGATTATATCCTTTTTCCACTGAATTATTTTAGCAGCTTTGTAAAAAATCACTGACCGTAAATATAAGGGTTTACTGTAGACTCTCAATTCTGTACCATTGATGTACATGCCTGTCCTTCTGCCTCTCCTGATTACAATGGCTTTAGGGTAAGTTTTGAAATCAGGTAATGTTAAGTCCACCAACTTTTTTCTCCTCTTTCAAAACTGCTTGGGGTATTGTAGAAATTGACAAGTAGATCCTAAAAATTATACAGAAATGCAAAGGCCCTTGGTTTTCTGTTGCCTAACAATTTTAACCTGATGAGTTCTTCTCAAAAAGATAAACCATCAAGCAAACACTATAGATATCAAAAGATATGATTTGACTTAGGGTCCAATATTAACCTGTTAAGTGTTATAATTGGCTTTCATCTTTTTGGTTGTTAAATAAGTATTTCCTACTGAATTTGATCCTGGTCTTAAAAGTTTTGTTGCCTGGGTTACAGAAACCATTTCCAGAAGATAGGGGCTGAGGGACCTGAGAAGTATAGTCTACTTTACATGTGGGTGAGAAAAAAGCAGAGTGCTGGTTAATAAGATCTTACTGAGAAACCACTGTTCTTCTTAAATCATGGAAGCCAGAGCAAAGTCTTCCTTAGTGGAAAAGATAAACATATGTATAACCTGTGAAATCTGATGTTATGAATTACAGGGCTTGTTAACCTTCCCAGACTGATGAATACACTCACCAGTGACAGGGCTGCTCTACCATTTAAGTACTTGTGTGATCTAGAGCAAGGTGATTAACTTCTTTAATCCTCAAATTCCTCAGCTCTAAAATGGGGATTACAGAGCTATCTCATAGTGCATCAGAATTAAAAAGAATAGAGAAGGGCCGGCCCAGTGGCTCAGTGGTTAAGAGCTTGCTCAAGAGTGTGAGCTCTGAGCAACAGGGTAGCCAGTTTGATTCCCGGCCCGAGCTGAGCTGCTGCTGAGCTGATGGCTCAGCTAAAAAAAAGAAAAAGAATAAGGAAAAGTTCTTGGCACATACACAGGCTAAACAAATGATAACCTTAGAAAGACTTTTGATTCCAAATGTTAAATACTGTAAGAAACTAATTTCTTCAGGAAACAAAAAAAAACGCTATAGAAATAAATTTTTAAAAAGAATCCAAGAGAAAATTTTTGCATTTATCTAATAAGGAACTTGTATCCAGAATGTATAAAGAACTATTACAACTCAATAATTTAAAAAAGCAATTAAAAAAATGGGAAAAGGATTTGGATAGTTCTCCAAAGAAAACATACAAATGGCCAATAAGCACAACGAAGTTATCAAAAAATAAACAAAAATTATGTGTGAAATCAAGCTTAAAATTATGGCCTCATATTTTTTTCATTTAAAGGCTTATGTTCATTTAAATGATAGCAATATTATGGAAAATGCTCTAGTTATAATTCACAGAATTCATTTTAATGGAGAGAGAAATGTAGATATATTTTATTAGCAAAATTAAAATAGAGTAAGGAAACAAATAACCATCAATTTTTTTCTTTAGGCACTTACCAAAGTGGTAAGTTTTATTCACCTATAACCAGAAGAAATTGAATCAGTATATAAAACCTAAGAAAAAATCACATTGCTCGGAATTTGTTTTCTTTAAACAGCTCCTTTTGATTTAAACAAAATATGCAATGGCCAAACAACTAAAGTCACAGTAATGGTAACTGCTTAAATTAGACATAATGAGTAAACAGTATCCTAATGCCAAATGTTGATGCTGAGATTCGCTGCTAGTATTTTATTGCTATTTGCTAATGGTAGTTAGGCCTATCGTTTTTTGTTTTGTTTTTGCCAACTCTGAAAAATAATTAAGCAATTATGGTATTCTTTTAATATTAAAAGGGGCATTTGCTGGTCTACCCAACACAAGACATAGTAAAGCCCATTCACTAAATAATAGTGAACAGCCACTTTAATTGTAATATTTCTCTACATGATTTCTAACAGTATAATATGTACCTAGCTTAAGTATAATAATAAAAAATGAAAATTTCTTATTATCGTTTTAATAAATATAGACATATTAAAACTGCCTGAAACTTACTGTTTACCTTTATACTACTAAAATCTCTTCCTCCACTTGGAAAAAAAATAGCAAAATCCATCTCTCTCTCCTTCCTTGAGGTTATAGAAAAAGAAACTCTATGAGTCAAATTCCCATTCCTGGAAACAACAGGTTAATTTCACTCCTTTACATAAATGTTAAGTCTATCAGTAGTACATGCAGGATGAGTCTGTTAGGGGTATGATACCTCAGGGAAATATATTTTGAAATTCTCTAGAAGACCAACTGCCTTCACATTGAATAAAATGATATACATTTCTATTTAAAAACTGTTCAGTTTTCTGATTAAATGTTGATTTTTAAAAGGTGTTCTGGAAGACACGTGCTTTTTAGAAATCAAATTTTAGTGTAAATGGAGACTTTTTTATAAGTTACCGTAAGTCTGGTTTAAAACCCTAATATCAATCAGAGATGGTGGTATGTGGTGGTAGATGCTAAGATGATGAAAGAATGTTATTAGTTTATATTGGTCCCAGATAAAGAAAATATTAATCTGGGCTGGCCGAGTGGCGCGTTGATTAAGAACTGGCTTGGGATGCCAGAGGGCCCTGGTTCGGATCCCACATATGAGGGCCAGTGACACTGCCCTCTACAGCTAATATGCTGAACAACAGCTCAATCTGGAGCTGGGCTGCCGTGAGTCGCCGGCGATGGCGTAGGCTGCAGCCCCTGCTGCAGTGGGTTGCCATGAGCTACTGTGTGTAGCCAGCAGCCAGCATGAGCGGGCAGCAGCCGCCATGAGCAGCCGTCCAGAGGCCGGCGACTGATCCGCCTCGCAGGGGAAGAGCGCAATGATGGTGCCAATTTGGGCCAGTGAAGCAACGTCCTCCACAACTAGACTGAAGAACAAACCAACAGCAACTTGCCTGTTCCCCTTCCCCGATTCCCCAGTGCTGTTCCCCTCCCCTAATTCCCCAATAAAATCTTTAAAAAAAAAAAAAGAAAATATTAATCTGAAGTTACGAGGGGTAATACTTGGATTTTCCTTAAAAAAAGAAAAAAGAAGTTAGAGATGAAGAGAAGGACAGAAAGAGATGATCAGGAGAGAGAATCTTCAAGTTGGAAAGGCAGTCAGGAAAGACTCATGTGGTGGTGTGTGCAACAGATGTATCACTTTCTTTTGGCTCCAGCACGTTTGAGAAAAGAGGAGAGGCACAGGAGAGACAACCTAGTTACAGTGGTGACTTTGCAGAGAAAAATTACCCGCAAAGGCAAGCTCAGGCCTGGCTATAAGATGAGGCACTTGAGTTTTCCAGGAGTGTGAAAGTCACAGGCTGCAGCTGGCTCTAAGATCTGGAAAACCCAGCCAAGTACCAAAGTCATGGATATGCCCAGGTTCTGACCCAGTTAAAAGAGTAAGGATGATCCGTAAGAAGTGTTCTCTTCAAGATGAAGTATAATGTCAAGGTCATAATAAATAGTGATTAGTTAAAGAAGCTAAGGAATCCAGGTGTTTGTTTCTTTAAAACTAATATTTTCGCTATGTTTTAATCAAGAGTTTCACTTTTGTGAAAATGAAAAAACTGACGATAATTTAGTTGGAAAATGTGCTAATCTCTTACTCAATAAAGTACATCTCTAAGACTAAGCCCTAACCAAGTGACTCTGCTGGCTAATGTTCCTAAGAAGCCCCAACTGCTAACCTAAATCTATCCAAGTGACAACACATCTTAGACGCTGAACAAACTCTTACATTTCTGTCCATAACCTAAATCCCTTTGATTTCTTTAAAATAAAATATAGTGCTTGCCAACAAACGGAGTAACTATGTGAAAGGCTGAAACATTCAAATCCATAGGTCTCTGTACAGCAAAGCATAAAGTATATTAATGAAATTTTGTACACAAATATACTGCAGCCATTAAGTCTCACTGGAATAATAATAATTTCAAAGAAATCTTTTCCCTTGTAAAACAAATCCCAGAGATCAGGCTCTAAAGGGTCAATTTCAAAAATCTGAGGGGCAGAATTTGACCCATTAACAAATATAACTATGAGAAAAGTACCAACTATAGGTATTTCCCACTAAAAGCTGTAGTGTTATTTAGAATTAAGACTGTAACACTCTCGATTCATTTTATTTGGGGAGAGTTTGATTATGGAGTACCTAAAGGAATCCATAACTTTTCAACTATAGAAATGCACATACTTTCCTCTGGGTCCTCACTGGCTACAACGCCGCTCGGAAGTCCCTGTACAGCAGTTCGTGACTCAGTCGTAGAGTGATGAGGTCCTAGGCGACTGTCCCTCTGGGCTTCCCACTCGTCGCTGAAGCCGCCATCGTCATTCTCTGTCACAGGGTTTTGTGGCTCATTCCCTGTGCCTTCAAGAAAAAGTGGAAATGCAGCTATAATATTTAGAAACCTTTATTAATACTTTTAAGTACATGGAAACAGTAACTACTTGATCAACACTGCTACTAGGTTAGCTGGCTCTTAAACCACGAAGCACGGGCTGCAGGAAGGTCTGCTGGCTGCTCACCCAACAGCCATTTCTCCCCCTTATTCCCGAGGGCCAAGTTCTGATTTGTTGGGTTTCCACCTCTCACTCACAGGACTCTGGTGGTAAATTCTGGTCAATCCAAGCCAAACGTGGTAATTCCATCATTCCTCTCCCCAGTGGAAGTTCTAAGGCTGTGGGTTTGCTATTAGTCATGTGTGATGAGGCAAGTCTGCTGGGAATTTGGGGGGGAATTTTTTCTCACACTTTAAGAGAAACTTAGGAAGATACAAACCATCCCTTTCTTCCCCTGGATGTTGTCTTATCTGGACATGATGTCTGGAACTGCACTTGTGGGCTGAGGACCAAGCCTATACCGAAGGATGGTAGAGCAGGAAGATGGAAAGAACCTGGGCCCTTGATAACACCAATGAGCCACAAAATTAACCAGCCCTACAAATGTCTACACCTCAGGATTCTAGTCATGTGAGAGAACACATTTCTTCTTTGTTTTTTTATGTTTGCAGCTGAAAGCTTCCTAACTGATGGCACTCACCACTGGCTTTAGTGACTAAGTAACAAAAGTAGACCATGACTGGGGGGAGGAGGGAAGAGAAAGGAGGGATGCATTTTGTATGGGCTACTCGTTTTGTTATAATGAGTCAGTCTGACTGAAAATTATGAGCATAACATGATAGTCTTGCGAACCTTCCACATATCAAAAATAATTAAAATATGTAAGTTGATAATGTTTTTCCCCTCCTTTATTTTTTTTATAACAGTGATACATGTTTATAGCGGAGGTTAATTTACCATGAATACAGCTTGTACACTTTAGGCCTCTCACTTGCATGGGCTTTCTCTGGGAAGGGTTCTTGCAATTCTGTATTTGTAATTTTATTCTTTTTCTTAACCAGGTCTCCTGAAATACTCCCTGGTTTGGAGTTTATGAAATCATAAGCATAAGGTTTATAAATAAAAACAGCAATTTTCTTTAGCTTATCACAGGTTAACACGATAACCAGACTTGTAGCAGTTGTTCCAATATATTGTATTTCCTACTTCTCTACCAGGTCTACTACTGGTATAATGTCACCTTGTTCTGCTGCCTTGCTCATGCAGAATAGGCCTGATACCTTTGGGTCCCATAAAGGGACTCTCAGGTGAAAGTGTCCTCATCACAGTTACCCAAATGCTAAACCAGTTTTCTTGGCTCTATAAAACCCAAACTCTTCCTTTCCTGAAAAACAGCAACTTATTTAAGGCTCTTTTCTCTCACCAACCTTTATTCTGCCTATTTTTCAGCTTCCTCATAAGGTTAGCCTCTTGTTTTTCTTTTAAAAGTTTCCTTTCTTCTTAACCACCGTATTTGCCGGCGTATAAGACGACTGGGCGTATAAGACGACCCCCTAACATTTCCACTCAAAATACAGAGTTTGTTATATACTCGCCGTATAAGACTACCCCCTCTTCCGCACACCTTCCACACACCAAATAAAAGGTAAAACAATATCAGATTTGATTTCAACATTTTAATTTATATTCAAATGCTTATGACATGCAGGAAAACTGTCACAAGGCTGTATGTAATCAAACATATACATAAAACAGTGCAAGTTTATTACCGGTAAACATACCGGTAATTCACTAAAGAAAACACACTCTATAGACTGGTACCGTAGATTTTGCGAGTGTGGTAAAATCGCATAACAGCAAAATCGCATAACAGCCGAGCATACACCCAGCAGCGCTGCTGATGCCTGAACGGTATGTGGAATGAAGTGGGCGGGCATCGGGAGGCCACTATGGCACGGGGCAAGCACTATGGGCAGTCTATCTGAAGTGTACCTGGCGTATAAGACGACCCCCCACTTGGAGGCATATTTTTCAGGGCCAAAAAATCGTCTTATACGCCGGCAAATACGGTACTGATTTTGTTTTATTATTCAACTCTTTCTAATAACAGCTCCTAACTTGTGTTCTCCTTAACATCTTCTGTGGTACCCACGAGTGGGCCTTCCTATCTCCTATCCTAGGTCATCATTATTATCCTCCTCCAAAAAGCCATGTCTGCCTGGAATATTTTTCATCTTCTCAGTATAAACATTACCACATTGCAAATAAAATTCTATTTAACTTACTCTGGCCATGTCAGATAAGAGGTTCTCATTTTTAACATGTTTGGAGAAAGAGCTTATTTTTTCTTTTAAAAATCATAGCCTCGGGCTGGCCGAGTGGTTCAGTTGGTTAAGAGCTCGCTCAAGAGTTTGAGCTCTGAGCAACAGGGTCGCTGGTTCGATTCACGGCCCGAGCTGAGCTGCCGCTGAGCTGCCAACAGGTGGCAGGATGGCTCAGCTAAAAAAAATAAATAAATAAAAATCATAGCCTCAACTTAAATCTTTCCATACTTGTATTAATGGTATTTAAGGGCAGGAATTCTTCATCTAGGGTTCCTTGGCTGTACTGTAACATCGGAACTCCTTACATATTTAGGTTATTACCACAACTTTTAGGAGATTCTCAAAGGAATCTATGATCAAATCATTGCTTCATAACTCACTGCTAGCCTCTAAAATGACAATGATCCTGAAAACCAGGAAATTACCAAATAAAAGTCACCTACTCTGTACATTATAATTGGAGCTTCGGGGGACCTTCCTCTGGGCTTCTGGGTCTCCTTTTGCCATATTCACCAACCACACCATTGTTGCTGTTGAGAAAGACAAAAGTCAAGGTAAAAACTGTAAACACAAAAGGAAAATGCACAAATAGATAACAGGCCATTAGTTCTCCACACAAATCACCAATCTTCTTAGTGTTGCCTTAAGAATCCTTAACAATCAAAAGTAAATGCATATTAAAAACCACAAAAAGTTCTCTTTGATTTGGGCATTAAAAAAACATTCTGAAACTGTTTACTGTAGCTTTCAAATTGCAGCTGCTATTGTAAAACTGTCCATCATCATTTACAGTCTGTGAAAAGTAACCAAAAGGAAAACTGTTCAGGCCAGCAATAGCTGGACTATTTGAGACAATAGCTGGACTATTTAAATATCCTAAAATAGTGTGAATTCACTGATGAAAATTACTTCTTGGAACTAAATTAGAGGAAAAACTAGGGCTCACAAAAGCATCAGATGATTATTGTAACTCTAAAAATGCGTGGAATACATTTCCTTCATATTATGTCTCACTTCTGGGATTTTCAATAACGCTAAACTGTATTATACATAGGGAATAAGATAAAAAGGTTAAAAGCAATAAACATAAAGGGGAGAGTCAATTGGCCTCTTCTATGTCCCTTCCACACATATACACACAAAATACAGATAGATAGATAGATAGATAGATAGATAGATCAATCGATCAATTGATGGATCTAGGTATACACACACACCTTTATCACCTTTTAGTTAAGAAACAATATGAATACTTTAATATGGTGCTTCTCATATATTGCAGCTGGAATTAAAAATGGTATAACCCCAATTGGAGGGAACTTGGTAACATCTCACAGAACTACATGTGCATTAACTCTTCGACCCAGGAATACCACTTTTGGGAATTTATCCTGAAAATACACCAATTAAATGACATAAAAATACATATAATCATGTGCCATACAGGGCTACAGCAGGAACCAAATTCTAGCAGCAACCTGAGTCCATAGTAAGCAAGTTTAAACAAGATACTTGGCATCTATGTCTCTCTGGCTTTTTATCACTGGTTTTATAATTATACCCATGGTCATAATACTCTTAGGCTTCTTGAATAACTTATTAAAGAAATACATGACCAAAAAGGCTGAAAATTCTATAGTTGGTATACTTATTCATTCATCATGGCTTTGTAATTTTGAGGTCAAACAAACAAGTTTCATTATATGATAACCCAACTAACTGATCAAAGTCAACATAAGCCAGGCAGGCAATACACTGTTCAACTAAATCCAAACCCAAATAAGAGAAACAGAAGGGCAACCACCACATACAAGGCTTAGAATTTCTGGAGCCTTCTTGTCAATAAAGTCAGCAGTTGTTTATCTGATTTTCTTTCTTCAGGCAAGCATTGTATTGCTACCAACCCTTTTGTTTTAATCAGGGGTCAGCAAACTTTTTCTGTAAAGGGCCAGACAGCAAACATTCTGGGCTTGTGGATCACATCTGGTCTCTGTCACATATTCTCCTTTGTTCTTGGTTTTTATTCTTCTGCTCAAGAGCATCCTGTGCTTCCCCAGCGATCATGAAAAGCGTACAGAGATCTACACCAGTCACTCAAAGCTATTTTTGATCTTACCCTAATCTGCCTTTCCAAATGCTTCCTGGTCCTCTCCCCATTTTGTGATCCATATTCTAGTCAAACTGAATGCATGAAATCTGATAAGAGGCCCCACACTTTCATCTCCAAGCCATTCTTTGTGACAAGCCTATTTTTGGAATCAACTCCCATATGTACTTGCTGAAATCCTACTCATCTTAAAAGGTTCAATCCAAATGCTGTCTCTTCCACGAGGCCTTCCCTGATTCCCCAGCCAGAGTTTCCCTCTTTTGAACTCTCTACACTTTGATCGTGTCTCTTCTGAATCTGATAACATTCTGTCTCGGATGTTGCTTGTTCATATACTTGTCTCATCTTACTTCTAAATTGTAAGCAAACGAGCTCTGAGTAGCATAATCATCTTTATGTCCTCCATAGTGCTCTGTGGGAGCAGATTAGGTCAGTGCCCAATAAATATTTACTGAATAATTAGGAAGAGTATTCCTATAAACCAAAAAAAAAAGGGCAAACATTCTGAGGGAACAGTCCAATTCTTTCATAAGCACGGGCAAGCTTCACCTGCAATATATGTATATAACAAGTACTCAATAACACTTGACAATTAAGATGTTAAATGAGCATAACTGCTCCCCAATCTCTAAATATTTCTTCTTGCTCTCTTAAACCAACATCACATAGAAGACAATTTGCAGGGAAACAGAGATTTGCAGAAGTGCCATTAATACATTTAAGATGAGAAAAAGCACCATGATAATGACTATAGCTACACATGTTTGAACTCCTATAAATTCTAAGCTGTTTACTAATTTAACATCATTCCAACATACTTACAGGAGTAAATGAGAGCTGGAAAGAGAGTTTCATTTCTCTCCTGAGCTGTTTCAACCAGCATACGAAGTGGGCCTTTGGGACACAAAACAGCCACTAAATCTAGAAAAAGAAAAACAGAAAAATCTGAAAAAATGTATTGGCTAAATTTGTAAAAGGCTGTGTTATAGGGAGGAATTAACTAATGGAAAAGGTTGACTTTTTTTTTTTTACACAAAAGGATGTTGAAAGAGTATGAAATAAACAGCAGGCAAACTGATGGGGGACACAACAACCTCAAAAAATACATAAAGCATGCAGAAGATCTGGGCAAATTTCATTTTGGTTTTGATGCTATTTGGTTAGTTTAATGTATCATCATTGGGTTCTATGAATAAGTCTTCTCAGTTTGAAGCCAAGAGGCAGAGATAATGACAAGACAGAACTATTTTAGAACAGTTGTCAATTTCCAATAAGTAGAACCAAGAACAAGTCATTATCAACCCAATATCTATGAGCCACAAATAGAGGCTTTAAGAGGAATTTAATAGAGGGGATTTGATTGAACTTTTCAAAATATAAAGAGAAGAGATTCATCCCCTCTCTTTTTAAAAAATAGTAACTACTTAGGGGTATTTGAAATAAGAGGGCCGTAAATTTAAACAAAACATAATAACTAATAAACTTTTCCATGAGAAAATTTAGTGGTTTTTAACTTTAAATACATTTTTATTACACAAAAGTTATCACATAATTGGATATTTCTTTAGTTCTGTCAAAAGCACTTCACAAATATTCAGGTCCTATAATACATGTGGTGCTGAAAAATGGTTTATTTTACAAAAACAGTGACTCAGAGAGGAAGCAATATGCCTCAATTATTCTTAATTTTACCACCATCTCATTCCATCAATTGTAGTTTTTCTTATGTTTTCTGTGTCATAAAAATTCACAAATAGAAATATAGAAAATAATTTCAAACATTTAAAAATATAGAACAGGTATAGCTAAATTTTTTTAAAGACTTGATACACCTGAAACTAATAATAAAAAAAAAGAGTTCAAGATAATTAAAAAAAAAAGACTTGATAGTTTATGTTGACATTACTATCATTCAGATGCATTTAAGTAAAAAACCTTATGCCTGCCAAGTGGTGATGTCTTCTTGTATACTATTACTACTAAATAATAGACACACAGAAATTGCTACCCTCACTGCTTTCAATTTGATTTGTTTTAGATAAGAAAATGGAAATTTGCTGTGCTCCAAAACAATGAGATTTTCAACCTGTTTGAAGCTGCCATGTCCTGTAACTATCTTGGTTTTATGACACACTCCCCCTTATAGAATTGCTAAATAATAAACTCCCTTATTTCTAGAGCGATTAATGTGAATTTAATTTTGTTTAGAACCTTTGTGACAAATTAAAATATCTTGAGACCTTGTAAAAATGAAGTTGAGAATCATTACTCAAAAAATTGGATACGAAAGTCTTTTATTTTAAAGGAACTCAAAGCTCTGAAGAGGTAATTATTTGTATCATGTTTGGAAGAAACTGAGAATTGATAGAAGAAATAGCATAATGTAGTAGAAAGAATATTGGACTTGGGATTCCAATTCTACATCATAGTGAAACCTTGTGCAAATACTTTACCTCTATATACATCAGGTTTCTTAGCAGTAAAACAAGGATAACCGCCTTGCTTACTTCACAGTATTATATAGTAAAAAAAATAACAGCTAATATTTATTGATATACTGTTTTAAGTGTTATATGTATTGTTCAATTTAACCTTCACAATAACTAAGACTTAGGGGTTGAATAATGTGTCTGTGGTCACAAAGCCAATGAGTGACAAAAGCAGAAGAGCCTGGATTTGAACCCAGGCAGTCTGTCCCCAGAACTAGCATTTTTTTTTAATATATATAAAAAATGGAATCAGGGCAGCTGGATAGCTCAGTTGGTAAGAGCACGAGCTATCAACAACAGGGCCGCCGGTTCAGATCCCACATGGGCCAGTGACGCTGCGCCCTCTACAGCTAAGATTGTGAACAATGGCTTGACTTGGAGCTGGGCTGCCATCAGTCGCCAGCAGCCAGCGTGAGTAGCCAGCAGCAGGTGAGAGCTGCTGTGAGTCGCTGTGAGCGGGTGGCCCATGGCTGGCAATTGACTGCCTCAGCCAGGTAGAGTTGAATGATAATACCAACATGGGCCAGTGAAGCGACATCCTCCACAACTAGACTGAAGAACCAAAGGACAGCAACTTGTGTGTTCCCCTCCCCCAATTCCCCAATAAAATCTTTAAAAAATAAATAAATAACCTAAAGTCATTATGAAAGTCAGGCATAGAGAGTAATGACTTCTATAGTTCTATATAGAACGGAACAATACAATTCTATTTCCACAGACTTTTTCTTTGTCAATCAAGTGGGGATGATGAGTTTCCTATTATAGGTCACCTGACATTTCAACAAGCATTTGTATAGGGATAAAAGAACACTGCCTACTTATAATATAGAAACCACACGCTGACCTCTGAAAATGGCTCTCTTTTGGCGTCCATGCAGGGCAACAGCCACAGAGCACACACCTGTTCAGCTGCCTTGGTTATTCATGGCTAGGGTACATTCTGACTGTTCAGGACCCATGGAACACTGGTTAATGAATTTGAATTTCACACTGCCCAAATAAGTTTTCTTTTTGAAAGAGTAATTCTACCCAAGTTGCCTTATAAAAAGTAGGTAACCTAATTGAGCATTTTATATGTATTAAGCACTTTGCTATCATTTTTCACCATACATTCTGAACTTGTACAACTTTAGGAAGCATTGTTCTCATTATTCAAATGAGGAAACTGAAGTTCAAAGAACCTGAGTAACTTTCCTAAAGTCCTAAGGCTGTCAGTGATAGGAATGGGATTTGACTCTAAGTCTTCTGACCAGAAAGAAGTCTATGGATTCTTCCACTAATCTGTCACTGAGTAAAACTGGGGACAGTAATAACACATTTTTAAAGAACTTAACCTCAAAAACATAAAAACCTTTATATGAAAAAGATACCATAGCTAATTAATTATTTACTGAAGACTTATGGGGTATAACCATTATCATTTTCATAAGTCAAGATAACTGGAAGAGGAAGGAAAACACACCAGTGAGGTATTTCTGTAACAAACACAACGTCAGTCTTGGGTTTTACCATATACTGAAATCACAGCCAAGATGAGCCATGCAGTCCACTCTGGGAGGTACTTGATAAACACCAGGGCCATGAGGGCACTGATCATAATGAGATATGCCTGCTGGAGTCGCAGTGGACCTTTCCAATGAATGGCAATCATTCCCACCACACCAAAATTCCAGATCAGGAGCGCAACAGTAATGTAGTCCATGGCAACGTTATAGGTTTTAAACACTTCCCTGAAAATAATTACATAGAGATGTAAAAAGATTTATGTACAAGTTTCATCAAAACATTGTTTAGAACTATGTTCCCAAACATTAGATATTCATATCCTACACCTTCATATTTTTACCATATCTATATCAACAATGCTATTATTTAACACTTCTCTTTAACTTTTTCCCTCAAGTTGAGCTTATTTTAACAGAAAACTGTATAATTCATATAAATGGGAAACTGGTATCACAGACCATAGTTGTAAAAATAAGTACAAGTACAAAAACGAAAAAAGGCTATAGACCACCTAAAATACCATTCTGTGCTTTGGGAAACCCTCATTTAAAATAACTGAAATATAAAAAATTAAACATGTGCAATAAAATTTATAGCCAGAATGTATATTATTTTCCTAAAATGAAATTTAGTGCAGCCATCAAAAAAACGTGTGTATTTTGATGTAACTACAATATTGCCACAGGGACATGAAAGAGAGTTCGAGGAATATAATAATGTAAATATTTTGTAGGGTGTCAGGTGGTCACATGTCTTGCTAGGGAGACCGCATCATGGAGGGGGTAGAGGCTTGATCACTGCACTGTACACCTCAAGCTGATGTTGCATAATATTGTATGTCAACTATAATTGAATATATATATAGTCAGGGACATGGAGTATATAGTGTGGGAGTAGAGTCAAGGGAATTGTAATAGATATGTATGATATTGGGGGGGAAGTGGGGCGGCGGATTGGGGGAGGGGGGTTGTCACCTCGAGGGGTAAAAAGTATAACTATTGCACTGTGCTGTATAGCTGAAACTAATTCTAAAAAATGTGTATTTCACAATAAAAAATAATTTTTTAAAAAAGTGTGTATTTTGTATATACATACACAAATGTGGAATATAGACATGACACACTGTTGCCTGAAAAAAAAAATGATCTCATTTATGAAATAATGTGTGAGTAGTGAGTGCAATATATCGATATAGTAACTCCTGAAAAGATGCAGGACTTATATTCAGATAGATGATGGGAGTCTGGTCATTTTTTCACTTTTTTCTTTTTCTTTATAATCTTGTGAAATGTTTCCTTCTCTCTCTCTCTCTCTCTCTCTCTCTCTCTCTCTCTCTCTCTCTCATGTCTCTTGTCTCTGTCTGCAATAACGTTTAGTCGTTTTTGTAAGGAACAAAACACTATTTTAACTTTGGGGGATAAAATTCCACCATCTAAAAATAAAGAGATTGCAAGTATAGAAGATGCCTTTGCATAATTGAAGAGAAAGCAATCACTCATTTAAGCACAAACTTTGTGTGCCGAGACTATCCAGAAAAACAATTTTTCCATTTTGAAATCTCAAAATAAATGTTGACATTTCTAGACAATGTAGCTATTTGTATTAAGCATTTCAGATATCCTAGCACTCAAAAAAACGAAAACCCCAAATTATTATTAATCTTTGGCTAGGTAATACATGTATAAAATATAAAATTCCCAATACATGTGAAAAGTTTTTTCTCCCCACCTTGTCCCACAGTACCCCTCTCCAAAGGAAAGTACTATGATTAATTCCATGTGTATCCTTCCAGCGATTGTCTATACCTATCATATACACTTTATTAGATATAAATAACAGCATATTATATACACTGTTCTATACCATGCTTTTTTCTCTTAACAGCAGTCAACGGAGATCTTTCCACATTAGTATATCAGAGCTGCCTCATTCTTTTTAATGGCTTTACTCAATAAATGTACCCTAATTTATTTAACCAGTTTTCTATTGATGGACATTTAGAGTGACTCCATTATTTTGCTATTAGAGACAATGCTACAATGATTATTCCTACAAATTACTACATTCAGGACATATGCACTTAAAATTTTAACAGATATGCCAAACTGCTCTTAAAAGTTATAAACCAATGTGTGTTTGTTCATTTCCCTGCAACCTGATTATCCCAACACCAATTACTAAATAACCCATCTATAGCCTACTGATTTTATACTACCTTTATCTTATATTCCATTATATATTGGAACTTTTTAAAAAGTCTAATATTTTCTACTGCTCACCTATTCATGGTGCAGGTGTCCTCTATTTTTTTTTTTTTTTTTGCTGAGCCATCCTGCCACCTGTTGGCAGCTCAGCGGCTACTCAGCTTGGGCCAGGACTCGAACCGCTGTTGCTCAGAGCTCAAACTCTTGAGCGAGCTCTTAACCAACTGAGCCACTCGGCTGGCCCTTCCAGGTGTCCTATTTTAATTAGTGTAGGTTCATTATAATTTCATATCAGGTAGGACTAGTATCCCTTCATTTTTCTTTTTTCAGAATTCTTTGGAATAACTTCACTTAGTAATTTTTCTAAATAAACTTAGAATTTTCTTGTCCAGATGAAAAATAAATTCTGTTTATATTTTTGTTGGACTTATATTAATTTTTACAATATACTTAGCAAGAACTGAAATCTTTATGATACTAAGTCTTTCTATATAACCTGGTATAACTTTCCATTTGTTTAAGTCTTCTAAGGCCTTCAGAGGTATTTAAAAATTTCTTACTAACAAATCGCGCACAATTCTTGTTTAATCCTAGGTATTTTGTCTTTTTTTGCTGCTATCATAAATGGGATTTTTTCCTTTCATTATGTTCCCTAACTAGTGTCTTCATGAATGCTACTTAATTGTGTTTATTAATTTTGTATTCAGGTGCGTTGCCAAATTTACTTAGTGATTCTAATTGCCTTCTGGTTAGTTCTGAAACTAAGTACACAATCATTTTATCTCCAAATACTGGTAATTTAACCTTCTCTTCCAAACTGTATAGCTCTTATGTCTTTCTCTCATTTAATTGTGCTCTATTCCCTCCAGAGCAATGTCAGGCAACAGTACTGAAGAAGGAAATTCTCATCTTGTTACTGATATTAATAGGCATGCTTCTAGTTTCCCTGTGAGGACAACTGACTTTTAGAAGAGATTTATTCATTTTATCATGTTAAAGAAGTAACCATGCATTTGTTTTATTACAGAATTTCATCAACAACAGGTGTTAAATTTTATCAAATGCCTTTTAGCATGTACAGAGATGATGACCTAGAAATATTGTGACTTATATTGAAATTTGCTAATAATGAACCAGTCTTCCATTCTGCAAACAAACCCAATTGGGTCATAAGGTAATATTTCTTCAATGTATTGCTGAATCCTACCTGTTAATATTTAGTCATTCTTTTGATATCAATAAATAGGGTTGGTCTACAGTTTCTTTTTTCTTGGTAATTTATAGGGTTTTAGTATCAATGTTATGCTGGCTTCATAAAATGTTGTACAGTTGTTATTGGTGGACGTAGGATGAGAACCTCTTCAACAACTTTCTGTATTTTGTGCTATATTTAGATTTTCTATTGCATCAGTGGTCAGTTTTGATCATTTTTTCTAGAAAATCATCCATTTCACATAGATTCTCACATTTGTTTCTTTTGTCTGTCATTTTCTTCCAACTGGCTCTACCAAACTCATCAATTTATTTATTAGTTTTATTGCTTCTGTTCCTAATTTAAGAGCTAGTGCAATGGTTTACAAGCATTTTCTGCCACTGCTGCTGAGAGAAAGGCCAGACTGGCAAATCTCTGAGACACTCTGTTCCCTTCAAGAGAGCAGCTCTGCTCTTTCCTACTTTTTTTTTTTTAAGATTTTTTTTATTGGGGAATTGGGGAGATGGGAACAGCGCTGGGGAATTGGGGGAAGGGGAACAGACAAGTTGCTGTCCTTTTGTTCTTCAGTCTAGTTGTGGAGGATGTCGCTTCACTGGCCCAAGTTGGCACCATCATTGCGCTCTTCCCGGGCGAGGCAGATCAGTCGCCGGCTTCTGGACTGCCGCTCACTGCGGCTGCTGGCCGTTCACGCTGGATGCTGGCTACCCACGGTAGCCCATGGCAACCCACTGCCACAGGGGCTGCAGCCTATGCCATCGCAGGCGACTCATGGTAGCCCAGCTCCAGGTTGAGCTGTTGTTCAGCATCTTAGCTGTAGAGGGCAGTGTCACTGGCCCTCATATGTGGGATCTGAACCGGGGCCCTCTGGCGTCCCAAGCCAGTTCTTAACCATCGCGCCACTTGGCCAGCCCCTCTTTCCTATTTTATATGTGAAATTTTCATGTAAGATTTCATTTGGAAAAAAAATAATCCACTGATGAAACAATATAAGAGTTTGAAAATTAATTAAATCATATTTATATACTTTCTTGAAATACTTTCTTAACATTCTGATTCATAGATTTCTACTAGAAGTAAAGAATACAAAAAATTCTTTACTAAAGGAAGTAAATAAATTCTTCACTAAAACAGACTTAGAACTGACTATAGTTTTGAGTTCTTTTGGTTCTACTTATTTATAAGTAAGGATCAACAAAAGAATATCTCTATCGATAATATTGTCTTCTATATACCAAGTATGACCTATATATGGAAACAATTACAATTTAAGAGTAGTTCATCAATAAAGGAAATGACTTTAAATGATAGCGAGCCCAAACATTGTTAATTTCTGAAAAGTAGACCAAATATTTAACAACTTACCCCAAATAAATGAATGAGAAAAAGAACAGCAACAATAGCGATGAAATAATAAGCCAGGCATGGATGACCTAGAAAAGAAAGTATTTCAATATAATTAACAGATCCTAAAGCCCTAAAGAACTGCAAATTTGTGGCTTCAAAAATAGTATGTTATTTCTGTATGTGTTATGCTTTTCAAATGGCAGAACACAAATGGCTTTGGATTCAGTGAATTCTTATACTAGAACTTTTGGGGCTGAACAACTCATACAGTAAATAGAAACTTCAGCAAGACATATATAAACCCTCATTCCTTTAGAAACAGGTGAAATTTTAAAAAGAACACATTCTAAAATATCGAATTATCAATAGAGTCAACAGTTGACATTTTAAACTTTAAAATAGCAATATTTTCAGTGGAGGAATTATGTAGTGTTTCTGACATAAACAATAAATAAATTAAATAAATAACTGATAAATAAAATTGAAAATCAGATATTCAGTTAGGTGACCTGTGTATGCATACTTTAACTGTACAAAGAAAATAGGCCTTCTAAACTATATAACCATTTGACAAAAGAATATTCAGAATCTGAAGTTTCAGTAAGTATTGCAATGCTTTCTACATTTTACATTGTTCATTAATAAGTATTACTATTATGAATTCTTTGAAACGCTTAGAATTCAGTCCATCATTATGCAGAATTCATACAGTACTATACACATATTACTCTCTATTACTCATGTATAGCTTATTAATGTGAGATAGAATCAGAATCTGATTTTTGTAATATATTACACATGAACATTTTATTTTATTTTTCTAATTTTTATTGGCGAATTGGGGAAGGCGAACAGTGTTGGGGAATTGGGAAAGGGAACCAGCCAAGTTGTCGTTCTTCAATCTTAGTTGTGGAGGGCGTCAGTCGCCATCTGGCTGCCCGTCAGCAGCTCGTGGCCTCTAAGCTCAAGGTGCTCTGTTCAATCTTAGTTGCAGGTGGGCGTAGCCACCATCCCACGCAGGAGTCGAACCAGCAGCCTTGTTGTTAAGAGCACACGCCCTATCCACTGAGCCATCCAGGCACCAGCTCAGCTCAAGGTACCAAGTTCAGTCTTACTTGCGGGTGGGCATAGCCCACCATTGAACAGGCAATCTTGTTGTTACACAAGCTGATGCATCCTGCCACCTGTTGGCAGCTCAGCGACAGCTCAGCTCGGGCACAGTGTCACTGGCCCATGTGGGAATCGAACCGGGGGCCCTGTTGCTCAGAGCTCACACTCTTAAGCCAACTCTTAACCAACTGAACCACTCGGCCAGCTCCCAAAAGGTGAACATTTTAAATGACAATTTTATGTTATAGGTATATTTGGGAAAATACTATACAACCCAAAAAGTACGAGGTTTTTAAAAACAGGGAAAAGTATAATCAAGTGTCAAGTAATTTCTAACCAAGAGTGAAAATATTAATATTTCGAGGTGGATACACCCATAATTTGCTTTAATCTTTCAGTGAACTTTATTGCTTAATGACAGAAGTTTCCAATGTTTACCAATGTTTCCAAAGATATCCCTTAACTAGAACAGATCAAATCAAACCTTGACGAAAGGAGAGAAAAGAAAGCCTCCAAATCAAGAATATTATTTCGTCTTCCTTTTTTTCTAAATCTCCCACCTCCACTCCCAGATCCAGTTGTTCCAATAATCAGGCTCTAAGCTATCAAAGTCTAGTTGTGATTAGAATCTATGTTAATTTTCTCTTGTGGTTCTGTTTTGATCACCCAAGGTTATTTGTGATTAATTCCTTTGAAAAAAAAGATATAAAAATTTCACTGACTCTTTAAAATTTATCAAATTTATTTTTTTTCTTCCACAAAAATTTCCCAATGTTTTATTATAAAACTTTTCAAACACAGAGCAAAGTGTAAAGGTTTTTACAGTGAACATCCACATACCACCTAAATTCTACCATTCACATTTTGCTATACTTGCTTTGCAACATTTCTATCCACCTCTTCATCCATTAGTCCATCTTATTTTTAATACACATCACAATAAACTGAAGATACCTGTATATTTCCCTCTAAACACTTCAACTTCAGCAAAATATTCTAAAGGGAGCCCTTACTCTATTTCTTCTGCAAAAAAACCAATACAGCTTAAGCAGAAAGAAATCTCCCCACCTGCATTCCACCTCATCAAGCTCACAGGTCTCAGCTTTAGAAATAATCCAAGTTACAAAACTAAAAAGCATACAAAATATTACAAGGCAGAAAAGCTTTCAAGATGTGTACTGGTATTTCATATTAAGCTCCACTCTCTACTGGCCAGCTATATTTCCTTCGCAATTTGTCTGCTTGGAATTTTTTAAATTTCTTATTAGGATGTTCATCATTTTCTTAATGATCTGTAAGTGATCTTTATATTGTAAGATTTACAACCCTTCCCTGTAGTAATGGTTGTAAACAGTTTTCCTATTTAAGTTGGTCATTTATGTTATCATTTTCTGAGTTATTACCTGAATTCAAAGTCTCTTCTGATGATGACTTAATCGCATCTCCCCTTTTTCTAGATCATCAGATTGTAAAACAAATCTTTCTCATCTTGCAAAAATCCCTAGTCAGCTTTCTTGTGCTAAAGGCTCTGAAAGAAAAGAGCCCTGCTTCAGTACAGAATAGCAAATGTCTCCTCTAAACCCTGAACTACCCAGGCCAGAAATCATGTGACTTTAATAAGCTATATATTGGGTTGTCGGAAAAGTCATGACATATTTTTTCTGTTTTTCATTGCAAAAATGTGTCATGACTTTTCCGACAACCCAATAGTTCCATCTACAACAAATAATAAAAACTGCCTTTTCCGTTTTCTACCTTTTGAGAAATAGAGTAAACAAATTGAGTCACTACAGTGAGGCTGCTAAATTACTAAAATCAAGTAGGTTGAGGCATGAGGAAATGGTTCTATTCTTGTTTTAACTAGCTGGGAACTTAAATTTAAATTTCCAGTCCTATTTCAATACCTGGATATATATCAAGCCTCCAGATAACCCTCTGATTACCTCCTGAAGGACTAAGGAAAGAATGTTTAGTATCCAGACATCTGACATCCATTATCCAGACCACATGTCATCTAGAGGATTACCATCTAGCACCAATCCAGAGGCTAAGAATGCAGAACTCACTCTTCTCAAGAATGTACTCTTTCTTTAAATAAGAACCCTCAGTTTTTCTTTCTTCTTTGGAACACTCAGGGTAGGGCCGAATGATGTTTCCAGTCTGCAAACCTTAAGACCCTTAAATAAGTCTTAACCATTTATTTCTAGCCAAAGCCTCCTGATTCATTTACACTCGGCTGACGATTTTCAAGGTTTGTTGGGTCTTTTAGCTTCTTGTGCTTCTTACAGGCATTGCACAACCAACCACTGACATAATAAATCCTCAGGGCTCATTTCCAGAAAACAGGTTCTGGCAAGTTTCTAAATTTCTAACTCAAAAGCTTTTACTTTATACTAGGAGTCAAAGTAAACAACTTGTTTTTATAGACTTGGCCTGTGCTTGCTAAAACTTGAACATTAAAAAAGCAAAACAACATAAATGAATGAGTAAATGTGAAAATCTGGCTGAATATAAACCTTTCAGATGGTCTAAAATGAAGCATAACTAAAAGATACACAAAACTGGGGCCAGCCAAGTGGCTCAGTTGGTTAAGAGTTGGATTAAGTGTGCAGTCTCTGAGCAACGGGGCCGCTGGTTCTATTCCCACATGGGCCAGTGACGCTGCACCCAAGCTGAGCTGTCGCTGAGCTGCCAACAGATGGCAGGATGCATCAGCTGGTGTAACAACAAGATTGCCTGTTTGATGGTGGGCTATGCCCACCCACAACTAAGACTGAACTCGGTACCTTGAGCTGAGATGCCATCCGAATGACTCAGTGGATAGAGTGTGCGCTCTTAACAACACGGCTGCCGGGTTCGACTCCCGCATGGGATGGTGGCTACACCCACCCGCAACTAAGACTGAACACAGCACCTTGAGCTTAGAGGTCACAAGCTGCCGATGGGAAGCCAGATGGCGACCGGCGCCCTCCACAATGAAGATTGAAGAACAACTTGGCTGGTCTCCTTCCCCAATTCTCCAACACTGTTCCCCTCCCTCAATTCCCCAATAAAATCTTAAAAAAAAAAAAAAAAGTACTTAAGACAAGAGCACATTTAATCAGTGGGAAGAGAATGCTTTCCAGCACGGCTTTACATCATTTGCCCTTTGGCTTTCTGAGTGATGACTACCTGTCATCATCATACACATAATCTTCTCCATATGCTAATGTCAGACTACAGAAGGTCACCACCTAGGTTAACACTTCTACGCACTCAAACGTTCAACAAGCAAGGTTAAAGTCTGTATAATTTTAGAGTTTGTGAACATTGAAGAGGTATTTAATCTTACTAGTAACCAACTAAATGCAAATTAAGACATTGTGTTTTGCCTATAAAAATTAGCACAGATTTTCAAAATTTTTTAAAGTCAATGCAGGTGAAGGCAAGGTAAGACAGATAGTCTCATTCACTACTAGTGTTAAGTACAAATTGATACTATCATTTTGAAAAAGGAATTCTGCACACCAAGACAGTTAAAAATATGTAAATAATTTGCCCCAAAAATTCTGTCTAGGATTTTACCCTAAGAAAATAATTTGAAAAATGAAAAAGCTCTATGCATAAAGACTTCCATTATTTTTTAGAACAGTGAAAAACTGGAAACTTAAATGTCCAACCTGAGGGAAATTAGGGGAAGTAAATTATAATATACCCATTGAGTCAAATATTATGTGGCCGTTAAGCCATATTTTCTAAGAATTTATAATACAGAAAATTGCTTATGCCAAAGTAAAAGTAAAGACAAGACACATACTAGGCTGGCCGAGTAGCTCAGTTTGTTAAGAGTTGGCTTGGGAGCACGAGCTCTGAGCAGCAGGGCCACCAGTTCGGTTCCCACATGGGCCAGTGACGCTGCGCCGTCTACAGCTAAGATGGTGAACAACAGCTCGACCTGGAGCTGGGCTGCTGTGAGTCGCTGGCGACAGCATAGGCTGCAGCCCCTACTGCAGTGGGCTGCTGTGAGCTACCATGAGTGGCAAGCAGCCAGTGTGAGCAGCAGGCAGCTGGCGAGAGCCGCTGTGAGCCGCTATCCAATAGCCAGCAACCAACTGCTTCACCTGGGAAGAGCGCAATGATCATAATACCAACATGGGCCAGTGAAGCAGCGTCCTCCACAAGTAAACTAAAGAACAAAAGGACAGCAACTTGTCTATTCCCCTTCCCCAATTCCCCAACGCTGTTCCTCTCCCCCAATAAAATCTTCCAAAAAAAAAAGACACATACTGATTACACTTTTTAACTATATTTAAAAATATACACAAATATATACTAGGGGGAAATAGAGTAGACTTCAACATTTGGAAAGTCAATATTTATTTGAGAATGACCCTAAAGGTTCATGACTGGTAATAATTTGTCATTTTTTTTGAGGCATGAATCTGGAACGTGTGCCCGGTGGCTGAAAGTCAGGAGTGAGTCACTTAGCTAGAGAGCAAGCTCAGAGAGCAGAGGCTGGGAAAGCTGGGTCTGTCTTTCCTGCACAACCTCCCCTGCCCTTGTTTCCCAAAGAAAGAATCAGTGCTACTGCAGGAGAGGCGGTGAGGGAACGACGACAGTCACCAATTTGGAAGTGGGAATATGGCCAGTTACCAATGAGTTTAAATCGGCATCTGAAGGTGGCCTGATTGTGCTGTACTCAAGTATGAAAATATGATTTTTTTTAAGTTATATGTTATTTTATGGGGACAAATATATTAAATAATGCTATTTGTGAATGAGGAAACCCTAAAAGTCTTAGGATATATGTCTTTGGAATGTTATATATATATCTCGCAAATCAAAACATTAAAACCATTTAGATTGTGACATGATATGAAAACATTTGTTTTCCATTTATGCACTTTTGTATTTTTCAAAGGTTCCACAACGAGAGGGAAAAAACTAAAAAACAACTTAGTTCAAGAATATAAGACCTTCGGGTCGGCTGAGTGGCGCAATGGTTAAGAACTGGCTTGGGACGCCAGAGGGCCCCGGTTCGGATCCCACATATCAGGGCCAGTGACACTGCCCTCCACAGCTAAGATGCTGAACAACAGCTCAACCTGGAGCTGGGCTGCCATGAGTCGCCAGCGACGGTGTAGGCTGCAGCCCCTGTGGCAGTGGGTTGCCATGGGCTACCGTGTGTAGCCAGCAGCCAGCGTGAGCGGCCAGCAGCCGCAGTGAGCGGCCGTCCAGAAGCCGGCGACTGATCTGCCTTGTCTGGGAAGAGCGCAATGACGGTGCCAACTTGGGCCAGTGAAGCAACATCCTCCACAACTAGACTGAAGAACAAAAAAACGACAGCAACTTGTCTGTTCGCCTTCCCCCAATTCCCCAGCGCTGTTCCCATCCCCCCAATTCCCCAATAAAAATCTTAAAAAAAAAAAAAGAATATAAGACCTTCTTCTTTACTAGACCAAGTAAGGTATGTGACAGGAAAATCTAGTCATAAAAAGCACATGGTGGAAAGCAAAGCTCTGTCTCTATGCTCACCTTGTAGCACCTGTATTTATATAGAGCCACCAGGAGAATAGTCATGACAACAATGACGCTGATCATGATAGCAGCATTCAGAATGGAGTGCAGGGCTCTCTGGCCCACAGTCTCTGTTTCCTCTGAGAACGGAGTATAGAGTCTATAATAAAACAAAATGCAAAAGCCCCAGGTAAGTGTTCATGGATAGATATTCCAAACCATATGCCCTCTCCAAACCGAGGTTTGTTTCCTTGATTTGACTGATACATCACTTTTTCCCATTTCATCATCTAGTCTAGAATTTTTACCCTAAGAAAAATAGCTAGCCTCTAAAATAAGTGCTTCAAAATAAAAGGAGATATCTAAAATATGGAGAGGTGGGCTTCCTTGTGAGCCAGACACTGGCTTCATCCAGTGGATCCTATATACTGAAATAATTACCTCATCAAATGTTTCCTCCACAACGTATTAGTGATTTGCTAAAGAACCAGATTCTGCCACATAAACTACCTAAGCTATAAGTGGTTGTCGGAGGAAGGTAATATAGCTTATAATTATTATCTTTCATCTTTAGGGTGACCGCAGCTGGAGTTGTCTTGAAATAATGCCATATGTCTATCTTCCCCTTCTTTCTTGTCCACATAAAAACACTTTTATTCTAGGTGCCAATGTTCCCAGCTAAAAGACTATTTCTGACTCTATGGTCAGGTGCGGCCATGAGACTAAGTAATGGTCAATGAGTTATAAGTAGGTGTGTTGTGTAGAACTTCTAAGAAAGGAGTTAATTCTGCTGAGAGATATGTCTTATTTTCTTTTCTCCCCCACTCCTTCCTGCTATCTGAATGAAGGCTAGGGCTCCAGCACCCATAATAACCTACAGTACAGACCCTGGAATAACCTAGAGTACAGTAGAGAAAGAAGAAAGGAGGGGCCTGAGTCCTTGATGAATGTGAAGCCACTACACCAATCTGGACTGACCCCCTCTGCACACTGTGGGAGAGAGATAAAATATGGTTATCATTTAAACCAGTTGTTTTGATTTTCTATAACAGGGTCAGCAAACTTTCAGTAAAGGACTAGAGAGTAAATATTTTAAGCTTTGTGGGTCATATGGTCTCTGTTGCAACCACGCAACTCTGCCATTATAGTATAAAAGCAGGCAGAGACAATATAAACTGAATGGACATGGCTGTGTTCCAATGAAACTTAATTTACAAAAGTAGGTCACAGGCAGATGTGACGTGTGGGCTATCGCTTGCTGACCCCTGTTCTATAATATATAGCCAAACCTAACTCTAACTCCCACGGAGACTATTCCTCAGTCTGTTTTGGCTACTGTCTCTAGTTCTTGCCCTTCACCCAGTTTTAGCCTTTCTCCCAAAGGTTAAAAGCTTGGCTTTCAGCCCGGTTTTTCAGACACTTGCCAGTTTCAAATTCTAAAATCCACTTAAAAGTTGAGTCCCATGAGAGTCAATAGACAGACAATAGAGACAGAACTCGATGACATATGAATCAAAGCATTTTTCTTGGAGGCAAAGGACCGACACCAACAGTGCCAGAAAATCCACATGACAGTTCTCCAAGAGTCTAGAGAGTGCCAGCTTGCATTAATTCTTCATCCTTTCAATTAACAACTTTTTTTTGCTGAGCATTTATTACATACCTCACCCAGGAAACAAAGTGGCCTGAGAGAACTTACAGCATAGAAGGAAACCAGGTACTGAATAAATAATGTAAATAAATATATGTATTTGCATATTACTACAAGTGAAAAAGAACAGGTTTCTATGAGAAAGAATACATACCAGGAAGTACCTGTTTCTGTTAGGAGGATCAGGGAAGTTATCTTTGGACTTAACACTTAAGCCAAAGTGAGAAGGATGATAGGAATTAATCCACCTAAGTTAGAAAAGGAAAGGATGTTCCAGGCAAAGAACAATAGGCCCAACGGCCGTGAGTTGGAAAGGATTACTATTCAACTCTTTACCTGCTCAATTCCAAATAAATTCAGCCTTTAGTGACACCATACAGGAAACATAGCTTTGTGGTTTTCATTTTCTCTACTTAAAAAGCATCAAGTAACAAATAACCCCTCAGTCTCTCAACTGCTTCTGACTGAAGAACTCTCTAGCCTCCATTCCCCTTCAGTACAGAGGCCTTCACGCTGTGAAGAAAAGCTACACGGGCCTTGAGAATAATAAAACAGAACACTCATACATACAGCTGCCCATCCTTCCGGGTGTAAAAGCTGACTGATTTGATGGTGGCCACCACTACCACCATACAGAGAGTCACGGGGACAAAGAGCATGATCACGTGTTTGGCGCCATATTTCAGTGTCAGCTCCTCATCTTCTTCATCATCTTGTTCCACTGCCTGCAGTGTGTCACCCTGAGGTCCTCCGTTAGACACGGGCTCAGGGTTGCCGCGCCTCCGCCTTTCGCTGCTGTGCTCATGCCGTTCTCTACTGTCATTCTGAAAGTACAAGAAAAACTTTCAGTAAGTCAGACTCTCAGGAGAATTAAGGTATTCTATATCAAAAACAGAAAATGTTAACAGTTGGACCTGAGATTAACAGGCACACCATTACTTGAATTCTAAAAACCTGAGGCAAGAAAGAACCCATTTACAAGAAGTGCACAGTTAAGAAATCTAGCTTATTTACCACTGTTCACTGAAGGAATCCAGGTCCTCCCCTTCATCTGGGTCTCAGCTTACCGCCGTCTCTCTTTCCATTCCCAACCTAATACAAGTATACTCATCCTTTGAGGTTTGGCTTAAAACTGACACCTGCATGAAACCTTTATTTGCTGCAGCTACAAGCAGAGTAATCTTACGTTTTCCAAATTCATGAAGTGCTTTCTATCTGCGGCTTTATACCAGTTATTCAAGAAGCTATCTCACCTTCATTGTTAAAAAGACTTAAAATCTTTTTAGTGATGTACAAGGGATCTCTCTGAATTATTTCTTACAACTGCCATGTAAATCTACAATTAGCTCAAAGAAGTATTCACTTTAAAAAAAAAATCTTTACAGAGAAAACCTAGGCCTAAAACAATTCTGATATCCCTGCCCCATTCCCACTGTGCCCTCTATAGAGTAAGGGGACAATAATACTTGATGAATGACAGGATGAAATGAGAACCTTTCTTAGATTCTACTTTCCTCAGACTCTTAATCCAGACACCATTTTATTGCCTTTATCCTTATCTTGGGTTTATCCTTTCCTATTCTTCAAGTTCAATATCCTTTTTGGTATCTCTGCTCATATTTAAAACTCAGTTTTTGTAAAGGGTAGAATGAATCCCAAAAGAACTAACAACGATAAAAATGATAACAGGAAAAATAACAGGTATTCCTCCTCCTCACAGATAATAGAACAGGAGATAAAAGTAGATCGATAGTCACTGCTGCTGGTTAAGATATCATCAGCTTGGTTAAGAAAGGGTTCTCTTAGAAAGATCATGTGAGAACATGACACTCTTGTACCTCATTTTTTACTACAGAGTATAACTATTACTATAGAATATTATTATTATTCATTAAAAATACATTGCACTTAATAATAGCTTAAAATTTTTACACTGCGCCAGGGATTGATATGCGTTTTACATTTAATTCTCATAGCCACCCCATCATCACCACTTCACAGGTAAGGAAATAGCCACAGCTAATAAGTGTCACAGAGCGGGTTTGAACCCAGGTGTGCCTGGCTGCAGAAATCAAGTTCTTAACCATCTCTATCTGCTGTTCACAAGACATCAGTGAGCTCTGCAGGCTCAGTGTGGGCCAAGTTCTCTTTTACTTTACTTTCAATATATGCATCTCACAGGTAATTTTCCAAATTCTATATTCCAAGTACTATTCTGTGGCAATACTGAAATTACTAGGATCTAAATGCTATCCTTAAGAAGTTCCTGGGCCGGCCGAGTGGCTCAGTTGGTTAAGAGCTCGCTCAAGAGTTTGAGCTCTGAGCAACAGCGGTTCGCTGCCCGGCCCGAGCTGAGCTGCCGCTGAGAGCTGCCAACGTGTGGGGGGGGGGCAAAAAAAAAAAAAAAAAAAAAGAAGTGGTCTTTTGAGCTTCCTTTGCTCGGCCTGATCCAAACTCTTTGGAGTGTACTTTCTCTTCTAATAATGGTCCTTGGGCCATTCTCTACAGCTCGGGCCCGCTTCTGCTTCATTGAAATGTATTTTTACTTCTAATAAACTCCTTTTTTGCAACTTAAAAAAAAAAGTTCCTAAGTTAGTTTTAATATAGACTATATTAGAGATCATTCTCAAGTGCTACAAGGCTATAATTCTATGTGGTCAAGGAAGGAATAAAACATGATTCTTGAGCAGAAACTTCAAGGGTGAGTAGAAGGTGCACGGGCTCCAGGCAGAAACACCGTGAGTCATGGCACAGAGGTGTGGAAGGGAAGTGCAAGGCCTAGGCAGAAAACCAGGGAGCACTCATGAGGTGGCTGGAGAAAGGGTTTGTCAGGGTCGGTGGCAGAAAAGGTTAGGAACAGGTTGTAAAGAACCCTGTTTGCCATGCCAAGGACTTTAGACTTTGTCTTACCAGCAATACAAAGTCATAAAAACTGTCAAGTTTGAGGACGTGACACATCAGATTATGTTCCATTTTTAAGAAGCTTGTCTGAGTGGCGATGGAAAATAGATGTGTAAGAAAGATATTTCAGAAGCAGAATTGACAGGACTTTGTGGCAAATTACATGTGAATGGTCAGGAAGAAGTCAAGGATGACTTTAGAGGTTCCTAGCATAAGAGACTAGGAGGGTGATGATAACGCTGCTCGAGATGGGGCACACAAGGAGATGAGCAGGCTGGAGGGGGAGAGGCACTTTAATTAGGGAGATAGGTTAATTTGAAGTACCTGCAACCAGCCAGGAAAGTCTAAAGGCAGTTAAGAATTTCAAGCTCAGAAGAGAGTTGGGGGAAGTCATTAGTTTCTGTAACTTTGGAAAAGCATGAATAGGAAGTAGGAACAGTACGAACTTGTTGGACATTAATGCACTATAACAGCCATGGAAGGAAAAATACAGAGGGAGATAGACTATAACCAAGAAGAGAAGTGTGAATAAGCCCTAAACTTAAGCAGCAGGAGACAGGAGAAACCCCACCAAAAGAGATCAAGAAAAGAACAGAGGAGAGGGAAGAAAACCAGGAATCAACGTGTCACAGAAGCCAAAGGAAGAGCACATTTCAGAAAGGTGTCATCAACAGTCAGGCCAAATGAGAGCTGAAAAGGCACTGCATTTGACACTGGGGAGTTCACCAACCTCTTCACACAACTAAAACAGGTAAGAGGGAAGTCAGATTATAAATCATTATGGACCGAGCAACAGACAGAAACTGAGAAATTAAAGGCAATCATTTTTTGAAGAAAAAAATGATATGATGAAAGAAGGGATTCAAATTGAAAAAGTTATTTTAGGGATGTTAGAGTCTTGTGCATACTTGTCAGGTCAAAGTAAAGAATTAGGATTAGAGGAAGAGACTGACAATACAAGACGGGGATGAGAACTAATGTAACGGGGTGGGAATAAATGCAGAACAAAAAATGACAGAAGAGTTGCCTTACAAAGGCATTGGTACCCTCTACCTCAGTCTGGAGGTAAGGAAGTAACTCTGACTTCATGGAGAAAATATTTATGAAGACTGAAACCCTATGAGAAATGGAAAAGAAACTATTCCAAAAGGTAAAATACATACACCACTCACCAAGAAAAATAATTTTTGCCAAACACAAATCACTAGAGTGGCCAAAGTCAGGTAGGAAGGAAATGGTTATGAAGAAGGTGGGATTTAGAGGACAGAGGCATCGTGGGATAGCTGAGGAGGACAGCTGAGGGAATTCATCACTCTGTTTTCTTAGGAGGAGGTGACAGCCATATGCTAAGAATGTTATGTTTGTGACTCAGTAATATAATTATGAGAACTTGATGGGTTGATTCATGTTCAAAGTAAACTAAAATACAGTAATAATAGCTCTCTATATACACTATTTATTTACAAAGCACTTTCACATTATCTCATTTATTCTTTTCATATGTTGAGAGGTTTTGGTTGGTAGATGTACACCAAAGCAACTTGTCCAAAATCTTGGCCAGGAAACAGCAGATGCAGGAATCAAAGTCAGGTCTCTTGCTTCAAAACCTGTGTTCTTTCTGTGGCACCACTGCTGTCCTATTAGGCTACAGAACAGTTTAATTAGGTTAAGTCTAGCATGAAAGAGGCAATCATAATATGCTCATTCACATCACTCAACTGGATGTTCTGGTTTATAATGAACATTAACCAACTCCGCCCTGCCCCACCCTCGAAGCTGATATGCGAATAGTAGAGCAGGGTTAAATACACATACCCTTCTTTATAGTACTTTGGATTCTGTTTTTAAAACTCAGTATATGTTTTCTTTTTTTTTAAGTACTATTTATTTATTTAAACAGGTAAAACATTCACCTTGTTGTAAAGTTAGAGTATCAAAAGGTGTGCAGTAAAAAGTCTCCCACTTAACTACTTATTTTCCTAACCTCCCAGTTTAACACTGTCATTGTTCTCTATAAATCCTATTCAAGTTTCTTTGTGTATATACAAGCAAATACAAATATATATTCTCATTGCCCTTTCACACAAATGGTAGTAGCACAATAAATGCACTGTCCTGCACTTTGCTTAACTACATATTGTAGAGACTTGCTTTTACACATCAGTATGCAAAGAACATCCCTATTCTTTAAAAAAAATTTTTTTAGCCAGCTACATAGCCAGTGTATGAATATATCATAATTTATTAGGCCAATCCCCTAACGATGGACATTTAACTTGCTTCCAACTTTTTGCCATTACAAACACTGCTGCAATGAATGCCGCCTATAAGCTATTTCACACATGTGGGGGCTTATTTGTAGGAGAAATTCCCTGAAGTAAAACTGCTGGGTCAAAGTACATATGTATTTGAGATACTGATATATACTGCCAAATCACCCTCCCTACGGGTTGTACCACTTTAAAAAGTAACGTAGGAGAGTGCCTATTTCATCAAGCCCTTGTCAACACAGTAAGCTATGAAATGCTTGGATTTCTACCAATCTGATAGGTGAAATACGGGATCTCAATGTAATTTTAACTTCTATTTCTCTTATTACTAGGAAAGAAGAGCATTTTTTTCTATGAAGTATTTATTCCTTTGCCATTTTTCTATTTGGCTTATGGTACTTTTTTTTTTAAGTTTCTAGGTATAATTACCATGCTTACTAATTAATTAAAAAACAGTGAATGCCAGCTATGTACTAGGTGCCAGAGATATAGCAGTCAACAAGACAGATAAGGTTTCTGCTCTCATGAACTGATTTCAAGTGGAGGGAGACACATAATAAGATAAATTACAGAATGGAATAGTACTATAGCAGGGTGATGTGATAAAGAATACGTGGGATGGGACTACTTTTAGATACTATAGCCAGAGAATATCTTTCTGAGGAAGTGACATTTGATCTGAGACCTGAAGGATGAAAAAATGTGAAAGACTTATTGTACAATAGAGGATTAATTCAGCAGGTCAGGAGTGTCCAAACCCTGCACATGCCAAAGAAAGATTTGGCCTGGTTTCTGAGAGATAACCTCTAAGTCCTCGGAATACTCTGCCTATTAAGAGTGCTTCTGTATACATGAGGCCTTGGGCCACATTGCTAACAATGGGCTCTATGATGGGGGCCTTGGGCTACATAGTATCTGCTTGACCTTAGGAACTATGGTCAGCCGTGTCTATGTGACCAAACCCCAATAAAACTCCTGGACACCAAGGCTCAAATGCACTTCCCTGGTTGGCAATACTCCGTGCATGTTGTCACACACTGCTCCTGGGAGAATTAAACACTGTCCACACGACTCCACTGAGCAAGGACAACCAGAAGCTTGTGCCTGGTGTCTCCTAGACCCTGCTCTATATGCCTATTTCTGTTGCTAATTTTAATCTGTAAACTTTCACTGTAATAAACTGGAACAGTGAGTATAACAGCTTTTCCTGGGGCCGGCCGAGTGGCTCAGTTGGTTAAGAGTTGGCTTAGGAGCATGAGCTCTGAGCAGCAGGGCTGCTGGTTCGATTCCCACATGGGCCAGTGACACTGCACCCGAGCTGAGCTGTCGCTGAGCTGCCAACAGATGGCAGGATGCATCAGCTGGTATGACAACAAGATTGCTTGTTTGATGGTGGGCTATGCCCACCCACAACTAAGACTGAACTTGGCACCTTGAGCTGAGCTGCAGCCTGGATGGCTCAGTGGATAGAGTGTGCACCCTTAACAAGGCTGCTGGGTTTGACTCCCACATGGGATGGTGGCTACGCCCACCCGCAAATAAGATTGAACACAGCACCTTGAGCTTAGAGGCCACAAGCTGCCGATGGGAAGCCAGATGGCGACTGGCGCCCTCCACAACAAAGACTGAAGAACAACAACTTGGCTGATCCCCTTCCCCAATTCCCCAACACTGTTCCACTCCCCCAAACCCCCAATAAAATCTTAAAAAAAAACAAAACAGCTTTTCTGAGTTCTATGAGTCCTAGCTAATCATTGAACCTAAGCATAGTCTTGAGGAACTCCAAATATACCTATTCACTGAAAAATACAAAATATTGCTATGAAAAATTAAAGAATAAAAGCAAAAATAGGCAAATGGTATTACATCAAACTTTAAAATCTCTGTGCATCAAATAAACAATTAGCAGAGTGAAAAGGCAACCACAGAATAGGAGAAAATATTTGCAAGTCATATATCTGATCAGGGGTTAATATTCAGAATATATAAAGAACTCCTACCACTCAACAACAACAAAACAACCTGATTTTTTTTTTTTAAGATTTTATTGGGGAATTGGGGGAGGGGAACAGCGCTGGGGAATCGGGGGAAGGGGAACAGACAAGTTGCAGTTGTTTTGTTCTTCAGTCTAGAACAACCTGATTTTTAAACGAGCAAAGGACTTGAATACACGTTTCTCCAAAGAATATATACAAATGGCCAACAAGCATATGAAAAGATGCTCAACGTCACTAATCATTAAAGAAATGCAAATCAAAAGTACAAGACACCATTCTTATACCCATTAGGATGACTGCTATCAAAAACCAGAAAATAACAAGAATTAGTGAAGATGCAGAACAATTGGAACCCTGTACACTATTGTTACAACTACAAAATGGTATAACTGCTATACAAAATGGTATGAAGGTTACTTAAAAAATTAAAAATAGGGGCCGGCCTAGTGGCGCGTTGGTTAAGAGTTGGCTTGGGACGCCAGCACTGAGCAGCTGGGCCAGGTTCGGAACCCACATGGGCCAGTGATGCTGTGCCCTCTACAGCTAAGATGGTGAACAGCTCAACCTGGAGCTGTGCTGCTGGTGACGGCATAGGCTGCAGCCCCTGCTACAGTAGGCTGCTGTAAGCTAC
>NW_017731399.1:3867778-3873093 GCF_001890085.2 Hipposideros armiger
CAGCTCAGCTCCAGGTTGAGCTGTTGTTCAGCATCTTAGCTGTAGAGGGCAGTGTCACTGGCCCTCATATGTGGGATCTGAACCGGGGCCCTCTGCCGTCCCAAGCCAGCTCTTAACCAACGTGCCTCTTGGCCAGCCCTTAAGTTTATAATTTTATATTGCTGAATATGACCTTAGATTTTACAAGGAAAACAACTTATTCTTACAACACTCTAAACTGTAATGTTTTTCAATATACACACATACGTAGTTATAATGAATGTTCATAAATATTGCGTCCTTCTTTTTTCATCTAATATTATTCCATACATACATTCCCATGTAATAAGTCAATATGCCTAAAGGTACAATGTATTTCATTATGTTGATATGCTTATAGTCTGCAGATTATTTACTTACTTAATATGAATATTTATTTATAAGAAAAAGTATCAATCCTATAAGACTTTATGGATATTGTTTGGATTCTACATTTAGAAATTTGAGGCTCCTAAGCCTGCCCTGCAGGAACAACTAGAAGAGTAGCTTAACTGAAGAACCAGCAAGTTATGTGGAAAACTTGAACATATTTATTAATCATAGGCAATATGTTTCCAACAGTACACAAAAGTCCATCCAGCACCTGCCCAAGCTTTGTGACTCCCTGGAGTTAGAGATTTAGCCATCACTGTAACATCAAGGAAGGCTGTCATTTCCCTGACAGTGAACATTAACTGGTTCACTACACAGGGGGCATTAACATTAAATAGAGATACTATTTAATATTTATGGGACTATTGCGTTGGGCTTGAACCTAGAGTTTTTAAACAAACTATTAAGATCTGTGCCAAATATTTCTGACTTTACTCTCATACAAAATCAAGCACGTTCCTCTGGAGGTCACCAAGTTTTTAAGTTCTTTTTCTCCTTACTTCACTTTGACATAACTGGGAAAACAAATTCATTTCTATAAACAGTACAGTAACAGTGTCAAAGGCTGACTGGGCCTGGGGACCCTATTCAGTTTAAATTTAGATCACTTCTTTCATTTATATTTTCTCCTCAAGGTCCCAAGTACTTAAACACCACTTTAAGTAGCTTATAGGTTTGCTTTCTGTTTAATTTTATGGGATTTCTCACATTTAAAAAAAGGTGACCCACCATCATCAAGAAAATGAGGTTAGTTCTGCCAGTCTATGATTTGCTAACAACTTAATAAAATTCTTTACATTTAATGTTTTTAATTCAGAAAAGGTATTGCAGATGACCTTCCTTTATAAAGAGCAGACATGATTGAGACCCGGGAGTGCGTGACTCGCCTCAGGTCCCCGATTTCCACACTGCTCTTGCAGAGTTGCCTGGGTGGCGATTGGCTGTCGGGCTGCTCGGCCTGATCTGCGAGCGGCTGATTGGAACAGGCTGAGACTGGGAGTTTTCCTGGGAGTGTAGGGCCGTGAGCTGTGAGGCCGTGATTCAGCCTTGGCTTTCCTGGCAAGTTTGTGTGGGCTGGTTGCCAATGCAGGAGTGCATGCTGCTCTGACTTGGTGGGGGCCACTGACCACACCCTGTGGTGCCTTGGGGGCCTGCCCCGCCCACCTAGAGCTGTGTTGGGGGGGGCACCCTGAGCCCCTGGTGCCTGGCCCCTACCTCCACAGGCCACAGAGGGTCTTTTACAGCAGCAGACAGCCCGCAACAACCTGTGAGGATTTTTGGTGGTGAGCATGGTTCCAGAGCACACAGCAACTAATGGTGGGAAGCTCACTTCAAGTCTAGAGGGAAGTCGGCGCATGATGCACTGAGCCCTTCCCCCCAACAGCTGGTGCTGAGTCGCCCAGAGTCTCTCTATTGCTGAGCAAGTGGTCTGCAGATTAAAGTGGGCAGAGAGCCCCTCCCCTTTTCTTTATTTTTCTTTTTTCTTTTTTTCCTCTTTTTCCCTTTTTTTTTNACATGGGCCAGTGAAGCGACGTCCTCCACAACTAGACTGAAGAACAAAAGGTTAGCAACTTGTCTGTTCCGCTTCCCCGATTCCCCAATAAAATCTTTTTTTTTTAAAGTTAAAAATAGAATTATCATATGATCCAGCAACCCCACCTCTGGGTACATATCCAAAAGAATTGAAATTGGTATCTAAAAGAGGTATTTGCACACCTGTGATCATTGCAGCATTATTCACAAGAGCCAAGAGACGCGAGTAATTCAAACCAACACATAGATAAAGAAAATATGGTGTATACGTACAATGGAACATTATTCAGCCTTAAAAGAGAAGGAAATCTTGTCACATGCTAAGACATGGATGAACCTTGAGGACATTATACTAAGTGCAATAACCAAGTCACAAAAAAATAAATACTATATGATTCCACTTACATGAAATATCTAAGGTAGTCCACTCAGAAAACCCCAGAAAGTATAACTGTGATTGCTAAGGGCTGCAGGAAGAGGGAAATGGGGAGTTGTTCAATGGGTATAGAGTTTCAGCTTTGCTAGATGGAAAAATTCTAGAGATCTGTTGCACTACAATGTAAACACAGTTAACACAACTGAAGTGTACACTTAAAAATAGTTAAGATGGTAAATTTTGAATTTTATTATATGTTATTTACAATTTAAAAAAATTTTTTGAAGACTTAAATATAGAAATATACTGTATTCATGGATTGAAAGATTTAATATTAAGGTGTCAATTCTACCCCACCCCCACCCCACCCCATAGTTTACATCAGGGTTCACTCCTAGTGGTGTACATTCTCTGGGTTTTGAAAAATGTACACTATAACATATATATCCACCATAGTATCTTACAGAATAGTTTCACTGTCCTAAAAATCCTCTGTGCTCTGCCTATTTAGCCATTTCTTCCTGCTCTACCAACAAACTGATTTTTTTACTGCCTCTGTAGCTTCACCCTTAAAGGTTATTGTTAAGGTTCAGAAAAAACAGTGCTGTAGCGATTATAAATGATTTCATTTTACTGGCAGGGGGAAGGATTACTCACCATAAAAATGTTGTAAGTTTCAGGGAGGGTGAGGTCCTTCGGGAAGTAGTGAGTATATGGGAAGTGATGAGTATGTGGGAAGTGAATTCTGATGAAGTCAGATTCCCCCGACTTCCTACACCATTAAGTCAGAGGCTTCATTTTATTTCTTTCTCCTTTCTCCTGACTTCAGAATGTGACACAAGTACAGGTCTAGCCACCCAAGGCATGTGGACCCTCAAGCAAGGAGAATATTTCTCAAACAGCAAAAATTGTGCAAGTATTTTTAATATAGTGTAGCACCTGCCTGTTTTTTTTAACCTTGTTTCCTGCCTGCCTTTTAAAAAGTTTTATTTCTGTAACTAAAAGAAATAAAAACAAAAGTTTGTAAACATTTTTTAGAAGTTTTTACAGTCTTATAAACTTTAGTTTGTAACACAGAAAGCACGTATCCTCCCTAATCTCTGTCCCACAACATGAACATGGTGAGCAATCTGATGTATTTTAAATTTTTTGAAAGCCTTGTTCTGCAATTTGCTTTTGTCAGTTAATCATATATCAGATACCTTTCTATCCCAGTACATATACCTCAAACTTGGGTATTATGCTAAGCGAAGTAAGTCAGAGAAAGACAAACACCATATAATTTCACTTGTATGTGGAATCTAAAAAAAATAAACCAACAAACAAAACAAACTCATAGATACACAGAACAAACTGAGGGTTGCCACGTGGAAGGGGAGTTTGGGGGCTAGGTGAAAAAGGGGAAGGGACTAAGAAGTACAAACTGGCAGTTAAAAAATAGTCATGGGGATGTAAAGTACACGTACATCATAGGGAATAGTCAATAATATTGTAATAACTATGTATGGTACCAGGTGCGTACCAGACTTACCAGGGAATCACTTTGTAACTCATATAAATGTCTAACCACTATGCTGTACACCTGAAACTAATATAATATCAAATGTCAACTGTAATTAAAAGTTAAAAAAATTTTAAACACATACCTCAAATTTAAATAATAGCAGCATAGTAATAATTAAAATTATGATAATAACTGCTAAGATTTATTGACCATGTATATGCTATGCTATCTATGCACTTGTTATCTCATTTAATCCAAATAAGACTGAATTTATTAATAATATAAACTTCATTTAACAGATAAACTGAAGCTTAGAGAGGCCAGAAAATTTGCCAAAGATCACAGAGCTAAGAGGTTCTACAGCGGGTTGGCCGAGTGGTGCATTGGTTAGGAGTTGGCTTGGGATGCCAGCTCTGAACAGCAGGGCCCCAGTTCGGATCCCACATGAGGGCCAGTGACGCTGCGCCCTCTACAGCTAAGATGGTGAACAACAACTCAACCTGGAGCTGGGCTGCCGTGAGGCAATGGCGTAGGCTGCAGTGGAGCTGGCCGGCAGCTGGCGTGAGCTTTTGTGAGCTGCCTTGAGCCGCTGTCCAATAGCCGGCAAGCAACTGCCTCACCCAGAAAGAGCGCAACGATAACACCAACATGGGCCAGTGAAGCAACGTCCTCCACAACTAGACTGAAGAACAAAAGGACAGCAACTTGTCTGTTCCCCTCCCCTAATTCCCCAATAAAATCTTTACCAAAAAAAAGTTCTAAATCAGAGATTCTAATTCAGACGGTTTAGTCAACAGATCCTACTATTAGCCATTACCTTATACCGACTGGGTAAACCATAATAACGTAAGATTGAAGTTATCTCAAAATTCTCACTGTTGCAAATAATGCTTCAATAAAGATTCTTGTCTGTATTCCTTGACACTCTTGTGGTAATGTTTCTATAGCATAAAATTTGAGAAGTGAAAATGCTAGGTCAAAAGGCATGTGCATTTTTTTTTTAATTGCTGAATTATCTCCAAAAGGCATGTGGATTTGCAGACTCAATTAACAACTTGCTTCCAAATAAACATGAACTTAACGCCCATGAAAAGCATACGAGAATGTCTATTTTCCCTACACCTTTAGTAGCAATGGGTATCAATCCTTGCTCACTGATAGGTGAAAAAAGAAAACTTTTCATTTCTATGTCTCTGATTATTAGTAAGGTTGATCAACTAGTCCTTTCATATATTTGGTGCCACTGTTATTTCTTCTTCTCCCACCATACATATTGCTCATATCCTTTGGTAATGTTACTGAGTTGTTCATGTTCCTTTTGACTTCATAAAAATTCTTTATATATTAAGATTTGTCATTATACATTATAAGCCTTTGCGCAGTTTGTTTTATGACTTTGTTCATGGCAGTTTTTGCCACATTTAAGTTTATAATTTTTTAAGTTTTTTTTTTTTTAATTGGGGAATTGGGGGAAGGGGAACAGACAAGTTG
>NW_017731399.1:3878308-3879466 GCF_001890085.2 Hipposideros armiger
AAACAACTGAAATGCCCATCGGTAGATGACTGGATTAAGAAACTGTGGTACATTTATACAATGGAGTATTACTCTACTATAAAGAAGAATGAAATCGTACCATTCGTACCATTCGATGCCCGGCCCGAGCTGAGCAGCCACTGAGCTGCCAACAGGTGGCGGGATGGCTCAGCTTAAAAAAAAAAAAAATTCACCTTTTTGTAGTGTAGAAAAGCAAAACGGTCTCCACTAATCCACATAAACAATGTAAGTCTATACCAAATCAAAACATAAATTTTCACCATTCTGAAGTTTATATTTTCAGTTTCCTCTAGTTTTTTTTTTTTTAAGCTGAGCCATCCTGCCACCTGTTGGGAGCTCAGCAGCTGCTCAGCTCGGGCCGCGCATCGAACCGCTGTTGCTCAGAGCTCAAACTCTTGAGCGAGCTCTTAACCAACTGAGCCACTCGGCCGGCCCACTCTAGTTTTACTATATTACTGTAATGTCAGTAGAAATGAAATGGAGGCTGACTTCTGACAACGAATTATGACAAGTGAAGGAAAAAGGGCTCCATCCATCAAAATTTTGCACCAGAAAAATAAAACCTTACAAATTTTTTAAACAGGCGTAGTAAAAGTAAAACAAAGGATTATGACAGATCACAAACTATAGAGAAAGGCCCAGATAATGTTCTTGTATTTAACAAATCTACTATCCAAGCAGAGAAATAAAAGAGCTGCTTTCAATTCATCCACAAAAACAGTCATCTATGTCCAATTTAAATTTGGATCTACCCCCATTTCTTCATAGCCAACCAGAGCATATATTTATAAAATGGCTTCTTTATAGCTTAAAAAAAAAAAACTTAATAAGATTCTTTTCCTCTTTCTTTGGGGTTTTAAAAAATACATTACTGCAAAAATAAATACAGAGACTTCATATTTTTCCTCAGAATTTTCTTCACATAATAAATATCTCCTTTCAGTATTACATTTTTCTGAGGTAAGAGGCAGTTGGAAGAACAGAAAGAACACAGAACATGTTTGGAATTAGAAAGCAGTTTTAAGTTCCAAGTCTGTCATCTATTGAGTTGTCAGAAAAGTCATGACATATTTTTCGATGTTTTTCGTCACAAAGATGCGTCATGACTTTTCCGACAACCCAATAATTTTCTATGTG
>NW_017731399.1:3880701-3881860 GCF_001890085.2 Hipposideros armiger
GGAGCCACCTGAAAAGAGTGGGAGAACCACCCAGGACTCAGAGGCAGAGCTGAGGAAGCAGTGGGTGGGGGTGGGAGTGGTAGGAGATAAGATAGAGATGCGGCAGAGGGAGGGAAAGGTTAAGACCTCACAGGCCAGATTGTATTCTGAGATGAGATGCCTTTGGAGGGTTTGGGTCAAATGAATGACGTGTAACTGTGTTTTTTCAAAACTTGTGGTGGAATCTTTTGTTCAAGGGATCCAGAGAAGATTAATATGTAACTAGGAGCTGCTCTGGTTAAGGAAGGGGTACCCAGAGCCCTGACTATGCTGTTCCCACTTTCCCTCTCCCTCCTTTGAAGTAACAGTTTAAAAATGAGTATAAAGTCTATAACATCTGAACTTTCATGTCCTGTATCCAAAGAACTTCACAATCCGGCCCATCCTAACTTTTCAAAAAGCTATTCGTAGGGAATAATAAAAAAGAGTAAATCAAGCTGCTGATGCAGAGTAGAGAAGCAAATGTGTTGTCGAAAATCAGTCTTTGTAACACCCCTTTATCAACTGAGCACCAAGGCACATGGTGCAGTCTCCTCTCCCCTCCCCAACACACCTCTCAGTTCACAGCTTGTGTTTGCTTTCAGGATTCCCTTGATAGTCATTTTAACTTGATTTCACTTGATTAAAAATCTTCTAGCAATACTGTGTGATCTGCCTTTGTTGATGTTATATCTCTGCATATGGCCTCCCTGTCAATTTATATTTTAGGAAAATTCTTCCTCCACTAGTGTTACTTCTTCTATCAGTAATAACTTCCCAGTTTACTCTAGTCCAGTCCTACCCATCCCTCAGGGTCTACTTTGTGAAGACTTCTTCCCCACATTTTGACCCTGAGTTGGAATTCCAGATCTTCGGAGTGTGAAGCGAACTTCTAGGCCATCTAGTGCTCTAGTTCCCTGCTCATTCCGCGAACTCTGCAGATTGGGCTGGCAGTCTTCCAGCCTTTTTGACTGCTTTTAGTGACAAGCACACACTGGCCCACGAGGCACTCCATGCTCTTTCAGACACACAGCAATTGTGAGAAAATTCTTTTCACTGATCCAGAGCCTGTGTGGTGGGGTCTTCCCCCATTGGTTCTGCTCTCTGGTTGAAACAGGAGTCTGGCTCCCCCCCCACCCCC
>NW_017731399.1:3885052-3891233 GCF_001890085.2 Hipposideros armiger
TTGTTCACCATCTTAGCTGTAGAGGGCGCAGCATCACTGGCCCTCATGTGGGATCTGAACTGGGGCCCTGCTGCTCAGAGCTGGCGTCCCAAGCCAGCTCTTAACCAACATGCCACTTGGCCGGCCCTGTTTTATTTCTTGATGTGAGTGCTAGTTACATAAGGATTTCAGTCTGCGAAAATGCACTGAGCTGTATACACCTATGATCTGTGCACATTTCTATATACTTCAATTAAAAAATTTAAACAGATTTTGTGGGAGTAAACCTGTATGTAGGATTACTCATACCATGGTCCTGTCTTTTAAAATGGATAAAATTAAAACTTGGCAATACGTTTGCTAGCTTATCCAAAAGGGAGGTTGATTCCAATAGAACAGTTATATTTTCTAAGTATTCAAAGTAAATATTCTAATCTATACTTCAAGATTTTTAAAAGTTTACTAACTGAAATTGTAACATTAATGTAGCATTAATGAACAGCAAACAGAGCATATATCATACCCTTCTTTTCCACACAAATATTTAGTACAGCACCTACTACCTCAGTAAACCCAGAAATGCCACAGGATGGCAATAGAAAAAAGTTGCAATTGATTCTCCACTGACTGCTCTGAAGACTATACTGTATCATTTAAAGTACAGTTATATTACAAAAATAAAAAACGCTTAGAAATCTGTCATTAATAGACTCTTATGATCCCTGAGAAACAAGATAACAAGAAGATAGTGTTAGCCAAATGAAACGAGCAAAGGGCAAGAAAGGGCAATGCAAGCAAAAATATATAAAAAGTAAATAAAGTATATTACATTTACAGATAAAAATGAGAAGGAAAGTGATTTTTCAGTAAATACAAGTTTACTGACTGTCTACTTATATCAAAACTCAAAGACAGACACTGAAAGAATTTAATTAATTATTTTCACTTTACCCATTCTACAGATGAAAACAATGTCGCATACAGTTCACTAACTTGCCCAAGGTCACACCCAGTAAGCAAAGGAGTAAAGCCAAGATTCACATATTATACTATGTTGCCTCTGTGTAAAATTCCATGCCCGCCCTTTAGGAGTTTACAGCGATGAGTATTAAGACATTGAGCTGATTTTTATTACTAGTAAAAACTACTACTTAGAAGTAAATGAAATCTTAAAAAACAAAAACAAACAAAAAATACTAGTAGTAAATGAGATCTCAAGCTTCAATAATTGGTCTAACTATGAATTAAAAACTGAAGTGCCAAAAGCATTCCTAATATACAGTCCTATCCTATATTTACTTATTTTTAAAGAAAGCTACAATGAGAATCTGGTCATTTTAAGTAGTTTCCGTTATTAGCCATATGCTTATAGAATCTGTTCAGCTACTATAAGAAACCATACAAACTGATTATCATATGGAGCTTTCTCAGACAAATCTTCTAAGCATCACCAATAATACTTTAGCATATCCCAATACTGTTTTCAAAGACATATCCATCCGTATTTACATGCGAAAAGCTAAGGCTCAGGGAAGGTAAAAGAATTTACCAGTTAATAATTATGGGGCAAGTAACACCAGTTCCAGAACCCAGGTCTTTTCCAGTTCACCCAGAGAAAGCTCAGGCCTCCACTGATGCTCTGAAGATCATAATGCTACATATAGGGCGACCCTCCCTGGAAGAGCTGCCCTTTACATGAGCTCAGTAGGAAGCAGAGGCAAGCAACAGGGTTAAGCTAGGTCTTCAGTCAGGCCTGGTGAACAAACAAACACTGTTGGTACAAAGAAAGGAGCAGGCAAAGCCATATTTGATTCTGGTCCAGTAACAGCTGAAAACAATTGATGACTCCATGGAGAAAGCCAATGACCCCACTGTTCAGGCCGTGTGGCAAAAGACACTAGCGGACTTTATAACATTCTTAGCAGGGCCGTGAGAACAAAAAAAGATAGTTGTTGGTGAGGACCTTTCGTATGACCTTGACTGCAGAGGGATCGAGTGGGAGTAGGGACAGGAGCAGACTTTGGTATTTTCTCTCTGGCCACCTGTTAACGGTTTTCTGAGATGGATAGAACATACTTGAATTCACTGCCATCCAATTCTTTTTTCTCAAGACACTTGCTTAATCCTATAAAAGAAAAAAGAAATCCTTCTCTGATGGGCAACTAAAATTTCTTTCCATTATATATACAAAAAGCTAAAAAAGAAAAAGCCCCAGGAGAATACAAATAATCTTGAAGCCTAGTTGGTGGAACAGAAAAGTCTGTTTAACCAGACAACCATCTACCCCTCAGCACTCCAAAAAGTATAACCAAAGTTTAGAATCACAAAATAAGTTTATTAAAAATCCCATTTAAGGAAGCACCAGCAGAAAAATACATTTCTGTCTCTCACTATATCCCAAGGTAACAACTAAACCTCAAACTCTTATAACATGTTTATTAATACTTAATTATTGATACCATTTTCTTTCTTCACTCTCAGAGATAAATGTAAACAAAATTTGTACTCCACAGAAACAAACATCTCCATGGATCTTCTCTAGCGCAAAGGGCTTGTGGCTGGTTTTAATGACTCTAGCCACTTGACTAGTTTCTCCTTCACTTTAGAAAACTACCTAAAATATTTTTTAATAGTAGCTTTGTTTTGTAATGCTAAGAAATTTTCAAGTGCCAAATGAGGTTATGATTTATTATATTTTCCACAGAAGTATTTAATCAGCCTTAATGTCACTTTGACAGCTTCCTCCTGGACAGGCAGCCCCAGTTCTGATTATATGGATGGTCTTGGAGAGCCTCTATTTGAGGTTTTAAAAGCTCACATCCAACAATACATTACCAATCTCCAAAATTAATAAAAATAATTTGAAACTAATTCAAAATTTCAGGAATATATCCTGGAAAGGATCCTCTAAATTTTGAGACTAGGAGCAGATAATTTCCCCAGCCCTACAAGAGGCTCTGTGAAAGTGGCACACTAAAAAGAGCAAGGATAGTGATAGCCTATTTGGTGATTTTTTTTTTTCCTTCTTCCATCCCACGCCACTTCTGTGAACCATCTGAGATAGATTAGATTATTATTCAGCAAATATTCACTCCCTCCCCCAGCCTCCCTAAAGGAAGGATATACTTCCCCCCTGCAGTGATGTTGGCCTTGGCTCTGTGACTTACTCTGGCCTCAAGGTGGGTGCAGTCTACTACCCATCCCATGACTTTGGGCACATACTATGACTTGCTTTGGTCAGTGGGATCTTAGCAGATGTGGCATACACACAGACACTTGAACTGTGCTTGTGCAGTTGGCCTTGTCTTCTTGTACTTCTGCTGTTGCCTTGAGCTTACTGTGGGGGTAGCCACTGACCCTTCAGCCCAGGCCCCAGAATAAGACATGCAACACAAAACGGCCCTAGCTGATCACAGACCTACACCTTGAAGCAGTGCCTCAGTGAGAACAAATGCTGTAAGGCACTGAATTTGGGGGAAGTCTGTTATATATAGTTATTGTAGTTTTAAAATAATAATGGTTATGTGGGCTCAAACAATACAATGAAAATGAACAAATCCAGAATCCTTTATTTGAAACCCTTAGGACTAAATATGTTAAAAATTCTTTTTTATTTTATTTTATTTTATTTTATTTTATTTTATAAAGGTAATATGATGCAAATACCATACATTTTATAATGTCCCTTCAGGGCCTTAGCACCACAAAATCAAACACATTAAGAAATATTGGGCCGGCCGAGTGGCTCAGTTGGTTAAGAGCTCGCTCAAGGGTTTGAGCTCTGAGCAACAGCGGTTCGAGTCCAGCCTGAGCTGAGCAGCCGCTGAGCTGCCAACAGGTAGCAGGATGGCTCAGCTAAAAANCAGTCTATCTGAAGTGTACCTGGCGTATAAGACGACCCCCCACTTGGAGGCATATTTTTCAGGGCCAAAAAATCGTCTTATACGCCGGCAAATACGGTAGCCTTGCATTCAACATCATGCATCCTGCCAATGAACGTTGACTGAGCACAGTCAGGAACTATGTTAGATACTGAAAAAATAAAGGTACGTAAAATATACTCAGCCTATAGAAGAGTAGGGCAAGATAGGTAAAATAATAATAGATGAGTAAGTTGGAGAAGGCTTCGGGGGAGGTGACACCTGAGCCAGGTAGGAACTGAACTCATATAACACCTGTATCTCACATAGCCTTGTGTCCCCAGCACCAAAAGATACAGTGGTTTGTCCTCAGATGAAGTTCAGAAAATACATGAATTTGGTTAACGATGAGAAAGCCTGTTCAGCCCCCTAAGCCTCTCTTGGAGGTGGTGCAGGGTGATCACTGAATCCCCAGTCTGGCAAAGGCAGTTGCAGAGGCTGACACTGTACCTGGCTACGTACAGTATTGCTCAGGTGATTGTCCTCGGACATCTGTGCATTCTGGAAGTAGGACAAGGGTGCAGGTAACTCTGTCATTGGAGCAACTGTACAGAAATGCCTTTTCACAGAAAACAAAGCCCCTTGGGATTCTGAAAAGAGAAAAAGAAAAAATTTGTGCATTACGATTATACTTTTACTTATAAACACTTTCATGAGTTACATTTAGCAAAAACAAACCTTTCTTTCATGTGTTCTCCTCCAGGCCAAGCTTTCTTAAGGACCTCGCAGGCTGCTGTCACTTGTAGGCTCCCGGATTAGGTCTGAACCAGGATTTTACCAGGTCGCCCAGAGTTGGTCAAATCCTAGATAAATCCATTCACATCAATCAAACACTTGTAAGATCAATTTGTAAACCACAAATTTATTAATTTGCCATGACCTTCAATTGACAAACTTTTATCAGCTCGAGATACCTCTTTAGTAATGAGATCTACTTGACAAACCAAATATTTTCATAAAGCTACTTAATGATTTCAGATATAGAGCAAAGGGAGTTGAATCATCTTAAAGAATGTTCTCATCAATATTCCTTTTTCTATGCTGACCAAGCCAACCTAATTTTGCAAAATTCTTTCTATCATTTCATTTTATCTTTACTATAATGCCCCAAGGCAGGGTAAACAGGTAACACATGTATTTTACAAAAGCAGAAGGGGACCCAAGTTCAGTGACTTACTTAAAAATCACACAATTGGTCAGACCAGGATAAAAGACTGCAGACTCCTAACTCCTGGCCTCAGATCTCTCCTTTGCATCCTTGCATAGCCTGATTTATATACATCACTCTGTCTTCCTTCCTGGGGGCCACATTCCCATGTGCCTGTCTACCTTAATCTCTATCAGCCAATTCTTTATCACTTCAAATTTCCTTTTCATAGAAAGTCTTCAAAAATATAGAAGGAAAACATCTGTCTGCATACCTAAGCAGTATTCTAATTCATATATATGATCTAAAACATTACCATGCACATATTTACATGAAAGCATTTTGTCAATGTCCTGTTTCATTTTAACTTTCAGGATCCTCCACCCTCTAAATTCTGCACTTTTTTTATTATGATTTTTCATAAAAAAACACATTAAACTTTTCCCTCTAGTAAAGGTATTGAGTTCAAATTCACCCTTAATTACCTATATTTGGCTCATTCAAATCATGACAAATTTTTAACCCAGGTATGCTTTCCCTTCTATCCTACATGCTTTTATATACCATGCCTACCTTTCTCTCCTCCAACTTTGGCCCATAGCTAGGGGCCTGGGAGCAGGGCATTGCAAATTAATATTAACTAAACGATACAATTAATGTAAATTTCTTTTAAAAATAAAGTGAATTAAAAACAGAAATAGAGACAATACTTGTATGGGGGCTATTCACTGGGAGGGGGTACAGGACAAGCTTTTCTTTTTAAAGATTTTATTGGGGAATTGGGGGAGGGGAACAGCATTGCGGGAATTGGGGAAGGGAAACAGACAAGTTGCTGCCCTTTTGTTCTTCAGTCTAGTTGTGGAGGACGTTGCTTCACTGGCCCATGTAGGTAATGTGATCATTGCGCTCTTCCCGGGTGAGGCAAATCGGTCGCCGGCCTCTGGACAGCCACTCACGGTGGCTCACGGCAGCTCACACCAGCTGCCGGCCACACCAGTAGCTTATGGCAGCCCACTGCAGCCCCACTGCAGCCTACACCGTCGCCAGAGACTCACAGCAGCACAGCTCCAGGTCGAGCTCTTGTTCACCATCTTAGCTGTAGAGGGCGCAGCATCACTGGCCCTCATGTGGGATC
>NW_017731399.1:3894928-3925958 GCF_001890085.2 Hipposideros armiger
AGCTCTGAGCAACAGCGGTTCGAGTCCAGCCTGAGCTGAGCAGCCGCTGAGCTGCCAACAGGTAGCAGGATGGCTCAGCTAAAAAAAAAAAAAAGAAATATATAGTGGGGCCTGCTGAGTGGCATGTTAGTTAAGAGCTGGCTTAGGCCACCAGCTCTGAGCAGCAGGGCCCCAGTTGGGACCCCACATGAGGGCCAGTGACGCTGCGCCCTCTACAGTTAAGATGGTGAAGAATAGCTCAACGTGGAGCTGGGCTGCGGTGAGTCACCAGCGACGAGTAGGCTGCAGCCCCTGCTGCAGTGGGCTGCCGTAAGCTACCGTGAGTGGCCGGCAGCCAGGGTGACCAGCCAGCAGCTGGCGTGAGCTGCAAAGAGCCGCTGTGAGCGGCCATCTAGTGGCCGGTGAGTGACCGCCTTGCCCGGGAAGAGTGCAATGATAATACCAACATGGACCAGGGAAGTGACGTCCTCCACAACTAGACTGAAGAACAAAAAGATAGCAACTTGTCTGTTCCCCTCCCCCACTTCCCCAATAAAATCTTTACAAAAAAAAGAAAGAAATATATAGTGAAACATACAGTAGTCTTAAATTACATAAATAGGTTCACGTTAGGTTAGGCCTTTCAGTTTTTCCAGGGGCTTTTGGATTTAAGAATCATGGATTTGGACATTATCAATATTTGTAAAATTATAAAGAAACTTTCCCAAAAGACATTCAATTTCAGTAACTCTCCATGGAAGGTATGATTAACCTGAGTCACTGTCTCAAATTGACTGTGGAAATGGAGAGAATGCAACTAATCTTTAATAAAAAATGAATACATCTAATTAATTTGTAAATCACTGGTTATATTCAGCAATGTTTCCAATTCTCTCTTTTTGCTTTAGATCAACTTAAGGAACTGTACTAGGCATTGTGAAAACCAAACATTATGCCTTTTAATCAACAAACATTGGTTTTCTTCTACATAACAGACACTGTGATAGGTGCTGGGGATTCTACTGAATCACATAATACTTGTTTACTTAAAGAGTTTACTATATGGAGAGGAAGACAGACAATTACATTTTTATGTTAATAACATGTTGAAATAAAAAATATTTTAGGGCCAGCCAAGTGGCTCAGTTGGCTAAGAGCTTGCTCAAGTGTAAGCTCTGAGCAACAGGATCACTGGTTCGATTCCCAGCCGGAGCTGAGCTGCTGCTGAGCTGCAAACAGGTGGCAGGATGGCTCAGATTTAAAATATATATATATATATATATTAGATGTATTGGGTTACATAACATATATTATTCAAATTAATTTACCTACTTCTTACTACCTTCAAAAAACGTGTTCATTAGAAAGTTTAAAATTTACATTGGTAGCTCATGTTATGTTTCTGTTGGACAGTGGTGCTCTAAATCTTCAGTTGTTTCTGCTACACCAGCCCTAACACTGAAAATCCCTGCCAACCTTTTCCTTCCTGAAGCTTCCCTCCCTTCCTCAGCTTTTGTGACACTGCTCTGTGGAGGTTTTCCTCCCACCACTCATTTTCCTCAGCTGGCTTCTCGCTCTTCCACCCCCTCATTATAAATGTTCCTAGGAGTCTGCCTGGGCCTCCTGCTCCCTTCCTTTTCTTAGGTGTCTCCTCCACTGCTTCAACAACTGGTAAGTCTATTTAGGTGACTCTCATGTTTATAGCTCCATGGGAACATTTTCACCTGTTGGCACTTCAAAGTGATACTTCCAAACCACTTCCTCATCTTCCACTCTAAAATAGTTCTTTGCTAACGTCCTTATTTCTGCAATCGTCTCCCCCATTCTCCAAACTTAAAGCCTCCTAGTCAACTTTATGCTTTATTTTTTGCTCCTCAATTGGCTGCTATGTCTTGTTCATGTTTTTCCTCCTTTCTAAGCCTCTGCCACCACTGAAGCTCTCATTATATCTTGCCTGATTATGCAAAGTCACCTCAATTTTCTTATCTATCTAGCCCCAACTACCAGATTTATGTTCCTAAAGCAAAGCTCTGACCACAACAGTGCCATACTTTCAAAACACCTTCTAAACCTGCCTGGCATCTATCACATAACGGAGAAGCCGTATTCAGGGCCTTTGAAAGGTTTTTCAGAACATATCCATATTTAAGGTGTATCTCCCTACAATCTGATATAATAATGGGAGAACACAAGCAAAGGGAAAACAGACAAATGTTCTATCTTTCCTGCTAGGGTGATTCTCAGAGACCAACTCCTATCCTCCAGTTTTCCACAAATGGAAATTCATGCAGCAGTCTAGGGCTAGTAGCAGCCATTAACTTAAAATTCAGCAATAAATCATATCCATTCAGAGGATATGTATACCCAGAACTGTGGAAACTGTCTACCCAAAATCCAGAAATAAAAGAATGGAAAACCAGATGCTTGATGCCACATGTGTCATCTTTTTTTCGGGGGGAGGGATGGGCAACGTGGAGAGGAATCCATGCACTCAATAGGCTTCTTGTTTCATTGTTAAAGGCTTATTAAACGTGGGTAGGGGTGGGGCCTTAAGTTGGTTGAACTCTGCAAATTTGTTGACAACTGAAATAGGCTTTTGCAGGTGACTGAAATTAGCCAAGTGCAACAGGCTGCAATCTACTTCCCTGTTTTATCATCCTTCATAAGTTATTTAATGTTGAGAATGAATCACTGGACGTTTAAGATCCAGAGGGCTCCTGTTTGTAGTACACCCTATAATCATAATGCCCTCCCTACTTCAACTCCAACGGCGAAAACCTTTCCATTGCAAAAGATAATTCAAATAACAAGTTCCCTTAACCAGATGTGATCTCTACCTGCCTCAAACTTCAGAGAATGTTATGACCTTCATAATGTGCCCTACTATATATATGCCACATCGTTGTTTGCACACTATTCTTATCTCCCGTAGTATAAACCTTGAATACTTTATTCATCTTATCCAAAGCAGGCAAGCAATGCTTTAAATTTTATTATTAAATTACTTTCCCACAAGAGAAGCAGGTATTTATTTGAAAGGAATCTGGGCGCGAAGAAAACGCAAATATCTAAGACACATGCAAAGCATCGGACATACATGCTTCGTGACAATACCCATCAGACCCTGTTTTCCGCCTCGAATGTGAGACGTAAAGAACTGAGCCCTGAGTGCTACTAGCTTCCCCTGGACAAGGACAGACACAGGGCACGAGGCGCGGAGTTTCACCAGTTGCTCAATCAGACTCAGCGCAACGCGCTTCCTCTTTCTCCTGCTCCACTCAGTCAAGACTGTCAATCCCGGCCCAAAGCACCTGCGCCCTGAGATATCTTCGGGAAACCAGCACTTCCGGACCAAGGCTCCGAAGGGTAGTCTCTCTTCAACCTGACCGCGCGCCGCGCCCGGAACTCAAGAAACGGGCCACCCCTTCTCGTCCCCCACACGGGGCTCCTCTGTCCCCGCCCGGCCGCGCCCCGCTCATCCTCGAGGACACCGGCTCCGCGGCCCCTTCCGCGACAAAGAGCAGGGCCTTGTTCGCGGCCGACCGTGTCGACACCGGATGAGGGACGCCCTCCTCTCCCCGAACTCCCCATCACGCACCTACTCCTTTACTCGCCGCCGCCGGCCGCTTGCAGCCGAGGTTCCCTCCCGAGCAGCTGCTGTTTTGTTTCCGATGTAAAATCGCTGCCTCTGGAGCTGCCCGGCCCAAAACCCGCCCCAAAGGCTCACCGGTGTCGTCACTTCCGGATCTGGAGTCGTTGGCAACCGACCTGCCGGAGGAGGGGGTGATACCGAGAGGGGGATGAGGCGGGGCCCATTGCCAAAGGGGCGGTACCCAGGGGAAAGGGGTGGAGCTTCCGGTGGTACGCGCGGATTACCGAGGAAACCCTGCGCTCCGGACCGCCTCCGACCCGGAGGAACCCGCCCAGACTGCCAGAGTGACTTAGAGGTTGTCAAAAGATCCGAGACAGGTCTTTAGCTTAGGACCAAAGTTTACGTAAACTGGGCCCAGCGTGTACTCCTCCCGGACTACAAGTGATGGCATCTTAAACCTAACGTTATCATTTCTCTAGTGTACCTATTTGTAATGTTTGTCAATGCCCATCAGCAGCACCACAATCAAGAAAATGCTAATTAAAACTGTAAATACACCCCCTACCAATGAATTTAAACTTCTGGTGGGTGGGAGAATCTGAGAAACTGCATTTTAAACAAACATTGTCTGGGATTCTTAGGCTCCAAATTTAAGAACCAGTCTTACTAAATGGTAAGCTTCCAGAACACAAAATGTCTTGTTTTTGTAAACCCAACTCTAATGGTCAGCGACAAATCTGTCTGTGCACGTGAATCTAAAAGTCATCAATTCAACTAATACGTAAGGTTGCAGAATAGACAGACTAGGAGTGTCATTTAATTCAAACAACATGGCTTGCGAAGAATTTTTATTCACTTTTGTTTATAGAAATCTTCCTTTTTTGGGCATTTTAGATTACCATTCCTAATTTGGCCTTCATATAAGTAATAAAATGAAAGGTAAAGATTGGTCAATTAAAGAAAGATGAAAATGTCAGCATTCAAATGCAAATAAATATTTCAATTTAACATACCCACACCTCAGTAAAATCTTACGTTTATCAAAAATTATAAGCTCACTTTGATCTACAGTATGAATGTAATAGTACGAGTTCCTGGGTTTGAAAATACATGGTGAATTTTCCAGTTTTCTTCCTGACAACTAGACGCTGCCTATTTCGGAATCCTTCTCAGAACCTTTTTATCGAGTGGCATTCACAAATCAATTTCACCATCTTTTGCTGAACAAAAACTATCTCAATTTCATACTGTTAATAGAAGGATGAAATATGACCTGGAAAAATTTGTAGCCATTTTGACATAAAACCTTGCAGCGGTTTTTGGGTACAAGTGAAAACATTCCTAGAACTTATTAAAAAGAGCTGGGTAAATAAGCCTCATATACACATTTGCATGCCTGCTTACATTTATTTGCATAATTTTTTTTTTACTTCATATGAAAAAAAAAAAGATAACAAGTGTTTAGTCCAATTTGACTCTCAAGCTCAGTTTTCTCAATTTGTCCACCATATATAGTATTCATGCTGTTGAGTACCTGAAACAGCACTCTCCACAAAATAATTGTTAGCCTCTACTATTACATAAAAGTTTATCAGGAAATGGTGTAAGATTCAAAGTAACAACATACAGTTCTCTAAAAAGAAAATGTTCTGGGACTGGCTAGGAATAAAGCCTGTAATAGAGTTGTTCTCAAGCATCATTTTTGGAAGATTAGTTTATATTCATGAACATACAGAATAAGTATCTGCTTATTTGCCTCAAAAATGGTTTTCTTTATAATCTACTTAAAAAGAATATTAAGATGCATTTATGTAGTCTGTTAGGATAAAATACTAGTACTGAGTAGATACCTTAAACTGATAATCTAAGTGTAGTCCTTGGATCAGTTAGCGTTGGCATCATTGTCAACATCAGGCCCTCCCCTACCCCTACTCAACCAGAGCCTCCATTTTAACAAGATTCAGGTACACTTTAAAGTTGCATTTAAAAAAAAAAAAACTACTTCAAATAACTTATCTTTCCTCCTGTAAACAGATGTACACATTTTAAATTATTTTTAACATCAAATGAGGAAAAAGCACTATTGATTTCCTAACTGCCAAACTTTCATATAATTTTATAACAACCTGAATGTGCAATATGGATTAACTAAAGGTTTCTAAACTGAAATTAAGTAGTATGGGCAAATGGTAAAGACAACCCAGAAAGTACATGTAATTTAGTAGAAATGTTCTTATGTGTACTCTCCCAGACACTAGAATATGCCAGTTTATACATGTGCAATTCTTTATATGCAAATCTGAAAAACAAACTCTTCAAGTTTAAGCTTGGTGGCAAAACCTAACTAGAATTGACATTAAGCTATTAATGTAGTGGTCTTTAACCCAGTGGCTGTGATCATTCCTGCTCTGATGCAGAAATGTGAATGTACAAGCTTGGGATCCTAAGGCAAATCTCACCAGAGGTGTTATGCAGTACATGGTTTATGTCCCCAAGGGTTTCAGATACAGGCCCTGTAAGATAAATTTAGTGAAAGAGCAGAAGAGACCAAACCAAGGAAAATTAAATGTAACCGAATAAACCTTCATGCTAATTTTGGCTACATAAAAGCAACCTAATATGCTTTAGAAGCAATAACATGGTAAGAGAAGACACATAATAAACTGCTTGACAAGGTGTTAGGCTGAGGGTCAATTTGAGAAAAGGCTACTAATGAATTTGTAAATGGCAAGGAGCATGTTTTTGAAAATTTCCCTTGAGAAGCCAGAATTTAAAATATTGTAACACTAAAAGGGGATATCTCCATAGACATACAGAGTAATCCTAAATAAGGTAAATGGCCTCTTTGGCCTTCAGTTACTAATACTCATAAAAATTCAACCCATATTTTCAAGTTAAGTTTCTAGTATGTACTGCACAATTACAGCATGATGCCATTTATTTTAATAAGACTCTGAAAGAACGAGTCCCCAAGATCAAATATATACATTTTTAATATTTGAAATATTTACATAATGGAACCATGTCATGGTCCAATGTAAAGAACAGTGTTTTCAAATGTCCTTATAATGTAAAAAAATCTAGTAACTCGAGCTCAGTTATGCTTTTTTAACACCCCTGCCCATCTTTATCTTTCTTTTAAATAAATACTCAGACATGGGAAATAGCCGCACCTACTTTGTGTTAAGAACTGTTTAAAACTTGTTCCATTTTCAGGTAATTTTGCTCTCTGGTACAGTTCTGATCTACAATAAAGAAAGCCCCATGTATGTCTTTAACACCATCAGTATATTTTTAAATGTCAATGTCAGAGCTATAAACCCTTTACAAAAAAAAAAAAAGAAAAAAAGAAAAATTAGTGGTAACTGCCTTAAATGATTTACTTTATCTTTAGAAATGAGATGTAAACTTTGTAAAATGCCATGCTGAATTCCTATTGTATTTTCTCAAACTTTCCTAGTCTGTAAAATTGCCTAGTTTTATCTCTTCTTTTTAAAAAGCTTTTTTCATTTATGCTTTCTGAAATTTTTTTAAACAAAGGGGTATACCAAAATAAAGCTAAGGACCAATTAGTGCAAAAATCCATTAAATAAAGCTCCCCAGAACCCAGAATCTAAGGATCTACCTCATTTCTGAACAATGAAATTGGGGGTGAGGGGTGGGGAACCAGAGATCCACAATCCCTTAAAAGACAGGCTGAAGCAGCCAGCTATCAACAGGAGAACCTCATTCTGTTCAACAGACTATTGTTGCTTGCCATAAGAGAATACCATGCTCTGGGAGACTAATAACCTAATTATCCCAGACATTAGGGTTGGCACAACACGACGTTTCCTTTACGATTCTATTCTTCAGCAGTTAGAAAATGTTTAAGGGGGCCCTCCAAAGCCAATTAAAGTTAAGACTTTTATATGTACATTCACACAAACACATTCATACAGAGATACAGGAATGGACGGTCTGCTAATTTCTGCACTCTTAATTTTAAATTTTGTGCCTTCACGAGAGCTTGCCAATTCTGATCAAGAAGGGAAGAACTAGTATTCTTTCAATTAAAATTGTTCATGTTGGTTCCTATACAGTACAGTTCAATATTAAGTGCAATTCTGCAAAAGAATTGGGGAGTCATTTTAATATTTACAAGGAACAAATCAGCAGAACAAGATTATATCAGATAGGCTGTGTACAGTAGCTGCGGCTTATAAAACATACCAGTAATTTGTACCTGGTGAGTATAAAGAGAACCAAGGTAGGATTCAGATGTCTTTACAACCTAGGGAGTACACAGGGCATCAACAAATTGGAGGACAAAAAAAATTCACATTTTCTACATTAAAAAAAAAAATTACAGATCTCACAAATGTCTTTGAAGACAAAGAAAAATTCAGAGTCCTTTGAAGGATGGGAAACAAGATATCTGAAATGTATCTCTTAAGTGTAAAGAGAGTTTTACTTCACAAGACCTATTTTCTTGGCTTCTGTTTCATATATCAATAACCTCCACATTTTGACTATAAAAACTTCTGCTTCTTCATCAAGTACCTAGAAGAGAAAAAGAAAAAAATAGTAACACATGCAAGATAAGCAATCATCATCATCTCCCAACAATAATGACTGGTATAAAAAAAGGTTTTCATCTACTGACAAGCATTTACTTTCAATAAAATGACTTACAGGAAATCTGTCCAGTGTGAGAAATGTCCTAAGTAGTACATGTAAATTACAAAAAAAAAAAAGCATTCAGCAAAATTCCATGGCTTACTGAATACTGAGACCACAGTATTTTGATTCAACTTCTATTCTAACTTTTAACTTTACAAATACTTTATACATGTCTTGAAAAACTCTTTTCCTAAGGAAAGCAAATGTTTGTTATAAAGAACACAGCATTTAGGCAGAACTAGTTGTACAACTACACAGTAACTTAATACAGAGTATCTCATTTACCTCCAAAAACCACCTTACAATCTAAATATTTATGGAGTCACTATGTATGTGACATTGAATTAAATATTGAATGAGAATGTATGTATAGGCATTTAGTACAGTGTCTTGGATAAACAGAGTAAGTGAACACTATCATCATCACAAGGGACATAAGACTACTGAATAAATAAATAAAAGGTCTTTTCCCCTTGGCAAATAAATAAATAATCTTCCAATCTACTCATGAGTTAGATGCATCATGTCCTCACCACTACTTCTGCCCTCATCCCACACACATATTTGGCCTTCACCTTAGGGCTGCGAGTGAGATAAAATGAATAATCATGCTTCCTTCTATAGGAGGCAGCAATGACAGAGCATGAGGGTTATCAGTGACATGATGATTTGTGGCCTAATGTTGCCACTTTAGGTTAGGAGTTAAGCGAACCAATCTCTAGCCAGACTACCTGGGTTCAAATCCCACTTCTACCTCTAATTAGTTACATGTCCTTGGTTGGGTTACTTAACCACAATAAGCCTCAACTCAGTTCTCTCATCTGTAAGATGAAAGAAATAGTAGATACATCATATTGCTTCATAATTTTAAAACTTAACATGTACAAAGTGCTTTGAAAAGTACCTAATACCTAAGTGAGCAGCAGTTAAGTACCTAAGGGGAGCCAGAAATTTTGATTTTTTTGAAAATTTTCCCAAAATTCTCAATGATGACAAATAATTAAAGAACTTTTAATTAGACTTGTGAGCCAGACGACCAGTCGAGTTCAAGAGAACTATGCTACAACACTAATTAATATGGAAATCATACCTCGGAAATACAGATAAAGCACAAAATGCAACCAAAGTTCCTTAATTTATGTAAAATAAGGTACAATTTGAAAAATTCAGATTTTAATAAGAGCAAAATACTACTTGAGCTATAAATTCAATCTCATTTATACAAGAGATGTTTATAGGCTCCATGAGCTTTCAGCAGAACTGGTTGACAACACTAGCTCAACTGGTTTCCTCCCACTGTGATCAACATTGAGACAAAAAATAATCAGAATCATGTAAGTGATTAAGTAGTAAAGAGTCTAACTAGTAGTATTCCAAATATCAAAGTATTTGAACAAATCAAAATGGATTAACACTGACACATAACATCTTCACTGACAGTGATTACAACTTTGTGAAGACCGAAAACTACAACACTGATTTTGAAAAAAATTCCTTAACTCAGGCCTAACTGTGAAACTCTCTCTCTACCCAAGGATAACCTTAAAGAGGCTGGAAGGTCAGGGAAATTCAGATTCTATTCCCCAAAAGCTGGAGTCTATTCACACTTCTCCTTTTACGCGAGGCTCTGCATTATGGAGTCAACAAACTTTTCACAAATGTTTTGTTACGAAATCTAAACAGCTGCATTGGGCTGGCTGGGCTGCAGAAAAGATGTTTTTGGGCTTTAGATATCATATAGTGCCTGGACACAAAACATCTCAACCTTAGAGCTCTTTTTGGTTAAATACCCCACTGTGCCCCTCCCTTGACAACTTTGCAGCTTGAAACACAAGTTTCCCCAGTCACCTGTCATCTTATATCGTGCTCAATGTTTCTCCCTCCTCCCTCACTAGTCTTCCACTGCTGCCTTCCTAGGAGCTTTGCCCTTTGGACCCCTATTCCACTTTATACTAACCACCCTAAACTTCTTTCATTAGTGTTTTCATCTACTTAAATGAAAACCTGGTATGTCCCCTAAAGACCCTGACACTCCCAAGAGCCTTCTCAGGAAGTTCCTTACTTTCAGAGCCCTTAGCCTCCACAGGAGAAGGGAAGTTGCTGTATCTTCGCTATATTCACCCTAGTAAATAGTTTTACACCCTAGTAAAGAGTATCTCCACATGAGCTCGCACGACACTGCTTTCACTCGAACAGCATCTGTCCAGCAAATGCCTAGTCTTTCACCTACATTAAAGGAGCAATCTGGGGCCGGCCGAGTGGCGCGATGGTTAAGAACTCACTTGGGATGCCAGAGGGCCCCGGTTCGGATCCCACATATGAGGGCCAGTGACACTGCCCTCCACAGCTAAGATGCTGAACAACAGCTCAACCTGGAGCTGGGCTGCTGTGAGTCGCCGGCGACGGCGTGGGCTGCAGTCCCTGTGGCAGTGGGTTACCATGGGCTACCGTGTGTAGCCAGCAGCCGCAGTGAGCGGCCGTCCAGAAGCCGGCGACTGATCTGCCTCGCCCGGGAAGAGCGCAATGATGGTGCCAACTTGGGCCAGTGAAGCAACATCCTCCACAACTAGACTGAAGAACAAAACGACAGCAACTTGTCTGTCCCCCTTCCCCCAATTCCCCAGCACTGTTCCCATCCCCCCAATTCACCAATAAAAAAAAAAATCTTTAAAGGAGCAATCTGGCAGCTGGTTCCAGTATTTCTCTCCAATCTATCCCAACATCAGTAATTTCAATTTCTATGTGCATGACCCAGGTTTAAAGTTCGTTCAAGACATTCTAAACAATGACATCAGCTCTGCCCCAGAATGTCTCCCATGGCCACATTTTGCACTGTGCCATCATCTGGAGTGATCCACCACTTATATTCTTAAATGTCCTACTTTCTGACTAATTTCTCGTTCCAGTTGTGTCATTCCAACACCCCTTCCACAACTTCACTGGACACAGCAGTCCTTGACTCATTCAAACCACCAGCTATATTCTGATATTATTTCCTTCTCTTCCTAGCTTGCAGTTCAGTCCATCCACTCTCTCACCTTTACCATCAATTCTCTTCTTCCTTTTCTCACAAAATCACATATTAGATAAGAGCAACCACTGACTCTACTCGAATACCCAAAATTAAATGCAACTGGGAACTTGACGTTTAACCATTGCCGACCCAACAGACATCTGTCCAAGTGACAAAACAGTTATACAATCTCCAGGTCTGTTTAGATGATAATTCCCCTGATGCTTTCCCTAACTGTTCTCAACACCAGCAGATACTCTAAATCCTCTGCTCCCATATCTTTATTACATATCCCCATTATAGCAAGTATATTAGCGTATCAGTATCGATATACCTGTCTCCCTGATAGTTCTTCAAGGGCAGATGTTCCTCCTTTCTATGCTTCTAACACATTGCACTACCCAGTAAGCACTTAATAAATGTTCTCTAAATATGTTACTAGAGCCAGGACTTACATTGATGCACACAAACACAAAAGGTGGGGAAGGGCAGTGACTGATAAAAAAGAAATCCCTAACTTTAGTGTTGCCTAATGATATCTTGCTGTGGGTGCCTCTTTTAATGCATATTCAAATTTTAATTCAGGCCTATAAAAAAAAGATTCTGGAACAAACATTAGGTAGAAAAATCAATCAAATTGACAGATATTAATAAAAATGCTAATAACAATGAATTTCTAACTTACCATGGCAACATCATCTAAAATGCTCTGAGGTGAACTATGAGCCATAACCTTAAAGAAAACAAATAACTGTCACTTTGGAAACAAACAAAAAATTAGCAGTATAGTCAAGAAATTTGAAGGTATCCTCAAACTAGTATGAGAATTTCTTATGGTTTAAGAACCTTTCTATAAATTTCTTAATTCCCCAACACTCTCTTCAATGGAAATTTGACACCATAACCTGGGATCTTAATCACTACAGTTTCTGTCTTCTATTTCAAATCCAGACTTACTTACACGTTTTAATGCTACAATAATTATAAGTGGAAAGGGCAGCCTAAATCTCCTATTTCTAATGTTGAAAGAATAGTACTGATGGAAAAATATCATTTTAATAACCAATTAGTTATTCCCTGACATAAATATCGTGCTTCTACTATAACAACTGTCTTCTTAAAGGTAAGACTTCGTCTTCAAAGAGACAACAGAAGGATGTGGTATACCCTGGTGGTTAAGACCCCTAACTTCATAGGCTTGGCTCTGCTACTTATTATGTAACCATGCTCAAGACACATTCTCTCCCCTAAGCCTTAATTTCTTTATGTTGAAAATGAAGATATTAGTAACTTACACTTTCTAAGGTTGTTGGGAGGTTTAAAGAAGATAAGGTTCTATAAAATGCTTAAACAGTACCTGCCAAGAACAAAGCCTGGTACATAATAATTAATCTATTAGTACCATTACTATGCTTTAAAAGAAACTATTTTGCTCCTCTTCCAAAGGATGGATGGGTGGCCGACACAGGAATTTATGAGACAAGCTATCGGCTGTCTCCTAAAACCTCAACTGAACTTTAGCAGCATTATAACCATTAAGACAAGAAGGGGGTGCAAGGTACGCTCAGGGGTAGGGAGACAGCAAAATTGGCAGCTACTAGCAATTCTGTCCTCCTCAACCCTCTGAAATGAAAGCATGTGGTGTGGGGGTCTGAAATACAATGGAGTTTAAAGTATAAAACAAATATTGGGGGGGAAGAAAGAAAAAGACTAACCTTAGAACAAACAAAATCAACTAAGGTAGCTTCTTCTTCACCTATGTATTCTATAATCTTCTTATTAATCCATGGTCTAATTCGTCGTTCCATCAGTATCTGCAAAATAAAGTATGGTTACTAAATTAAAGAAATCTTTATTACATTTACTAAAAAGTCTATAACCTTGTGATTTTTTCGTACAATTGAATACAGTATAATCATTCACAAGTTGAACTAAGACAGGTTATGTATCAAGATATAATTGCTTCCATTTTTGAAGATTTAAAGTACCACCAAGAATTTCCCCAATGATCTCCTAAATTCAGGGCTACGTCAAGATTTCAGCCACATTATTAACCATATTTGTCATTAATAGAAGCAACTGCGTTTGTATGCTATATTCAAAACCACTTCCAATTAAAATGATGAAATATAATTTGCTACTCACAGAATCCACAATAGACCAATCCAGGGGATAAGCAAAGAGCTCAGGTTTGGCTGTAGGAATTTTCTCAATGAGACTCTTAATATGTTTGCGCTTTTCTTCAGTGTTTACAGTGCCTTTGGCAGCATTTTTATCATCTTCACCGTAATCCAAAGGAACCAGTTTTCTTTTTCTGGGTACATCATCACTGTCTTCATCTTCAAATTTGTTAAAGACACTATCTACGGGGAGTTTCTTTCTCTTCACAGAATTAGGTTGACCAGGACTATTGGAAGCACCTATAGTAAAAGCACTGTATTAGCATGATGACTTAATTTTCAAATGTTACATTTCACAACCCACCATCCCTGAAAAGCAGTGCAAAAAATACTTCCACAATTCTCAGAGAAAGATCCCAACTTTAAAAAATAACTCACTACTCACAAGTGCTAGAAAATTTAACTTTTCACTTCTTCTCAGAACTCGAAGCAGCTGCAGATATAGGAGCACTAGTAGAACTATGAAAACAATAGTGAGCTAAAAAGGCATTTTTGAATAGTTTTCTATCTACCTACCAAGCAGCACATATTTATTTTTTTCCTTAAGGCAAAATTTAGGTATTTGCAAGGAGAAAAATAAAGGAAAGAAGAAAGGAAGGAAATGCTAACATACCCAGTTTAAGACTTAGTCCTATTTTTGGCCTATGCTCCTCAGGTTGTTGTTGATCTGGCGAATTTTCGTGAGGAATAATAATACCACAGGGAGACTCATCCCCAGGAGTGTTGGGGGTTGCATTGCCACTGGCGGAGGAAACAGACGGGGCAGAACTGATGGGTCTCAGAGTTGGTTTGAGACAGGGCTTCTGCTCCGGCTCCTCTTCCTCTTCTATGGGTTCCTCTCGTTTTTCTTCTTTTTCTTGCTTTTCTTCTTCCTCTTCCTCTGATTCTGGTTCTTGCTTTATTTGTGGTTGTCTGCGCCTCTCAGCCTCTTGCTCCATCTAAAACCAAAAATAATCTGATTAACTCAGACAACAACTATACTCAATTCAACTGGCTTTTTGTTTTACATTATCTTTCATAAAGTCTCTTTTTCTTTCTCATTAGGAACAATGAAACACTGCCTGCCTCTATAATCAGAAAGCTGAGTAAATCTGTCAAGTATAATTAGGTACTCGGCAAAATGTTGTTTAATATTTTACATATATTACCATTCTTGAGTGGTTTGTATAAACTCTTCAGATTAACAAATGTAATGACATAATAGTTGGCTAATACAAAATGAAAAAGTATGTCTTTATGTTTTTATTAAAGAAATTATAACCAGAAGTTTTGTTTTACAACAGTATAGACAATACATAAGAGGCAACTCAAATCCTCAGCTTAGTCATACACAATCATTTGTTCTTCCTAGGTAATGGCTGAGCGTGGCAGTCACTTTTGTATTCACAAACAAAAGGAAGAAATGTGGGCAAGAGGGCATTTATTATAGGACTCAAACGCCTATAACAAAACGAACACTCCCCCTGAAATTATGAAAGATAGTAAAAAAATAATCCTAACAGCATGATACAAACTTAGATGAACAGACAAATCATTTTTCTGAGCATGAAACAAGGAAAAAAAAAAATTTAATTAAATCCTAACTAAAATAAACCTCCAAATTTTGGGCTTGATATGCATAACACCATCTAACTATCAACTCACAAAGGAAGTACAATGATCATTAAACAACTTGTAAAGCAGTCAAACCCACTAGTAAAGAATTAAAAAATAAAAACATTTCCAACCTAAATGCTACAATGGTAAGGATTTAATATAAGACTGACAATATGCCATAATAATGAACGTATAAAAAGAGACATAAGGGCTATATAGAAATTGGTAGAATTCTGGGTGGAAGATTATACCCGATTTAAGAACATCAGAAAACAGCATGTAAATTATAATCCCATTTATAAAACTTATGTGTGAGGGAGGGTATATGTATACCTGTGTGGTGACATTTAGAAAAATAACCAAACATTTATAATGACTGTAAATGGCTCCCAAATTTGTGAGGGAAATATAAGGATGTGCATTCTACATGGGTAATACTAATTCCGTATCTACATAAACGTTTTAAATTCTTTTAATTATGCTTATGAGTTAAAAGTGTAACTCTAGAAATCAATAACGATATCTGTATGCAAAATAATACCCTGGAATGCGATAATCAGTTTTGTTGAACTTATGATGAAGTTGCAATGATGAAAAGTTCTTAGCCTTCTATGATGAGTAAATATCATAAATTTGTTACCAGTACATAAAATTTCTTGTACCTTGTATCTTTTCTTGTGTTTTGTAATCATGTTACATAAAATTTCTTATAATATTAAAAAATAAATGCTAAAACTCCTTTATAATACAAAAAACAACTACCTAAATGTAAACAAATAAAAATTTGAATTAAAAAAGTTAAAACGAAAGTTTTTTTCCCCTGCAAGTTTGGGCCAAAAATATGGGTGCATATTATACACGAGTGCATTCATTATACATGGCAAAATACGGTACTCATGTAAGTATTTATTTTATCAACAGAAAAAAGGACACTATTTTATTTTTAAAAACAAAAGGGACATGTAAGAAGACATGGTTTCTGTTAACAAATAGCATATAACAGCTTTAAAAAGACGATATGAAGAATTTATAGTATTATTAGGTTCATGATATATTAAGAACTAAAAACTTTAGAAATGACACTCTCTATTCCTAAAAGCTATGGCATGGTCTTTTCCGTTTTTAAATACAAGATGTTTGTGAAAACATTTTTAATTTATTTTGGAAACAAAATATTTAGGGTGGCAAAGAGAGGATCTCAAACCACAAAAGCACACTGTAGAAAGGTTTCTAGCAAAGTTTCATTAGAAGACATTCATTGAACTTAATATGTCACAGAAATAAAGGAATAAGATACCTGGAAGATGTTTAGAATAATTAATTATAAATCAACTAATACTGATGATTTGTGTAATAAAATAAAATAAAAAAATACTAACAACCTCCCCCAAAATAGCAAGATTTATGGAGCATAAAAGTGCATTTCTGGGCCGGCCGAGTGGCTCAGTTGGTTAACAGCTCGCTCAAGAGTTTGAGCTCTGAGCAACAGAGGTTCGAGTCCTGGCCCGAGCTGAGCAGCCGCTGAGCTGCCAACAGGTGGCAGGATGGCTCAGCTTAAAAACAAACAAACAAACAAAACAAACAATAAGTGCATTTCTCTTATAAACTAAACTACAATACCTCATAGTTGGCTGGCTTAAGGTGGATAATCTTAGAAGAATATAGTTATGAACATGATAATAACTCACCCTCTGGAGCTCTGCATCTGGATCTGGGTGTCCTTCTGCCAGAAGGCGCTGCCTAATTTCTTCTAGCTCTTCCTTCTCTCTTTTTCTATCTCGTTCATCTGCTTCCATTTCCTTTTCCCTATCACGCAACCTTTTCTGAAGAGCACTTCCTCTGCAAATGACAATAACAGGCCTTATTTAATACTCAGATCATGAACTATTACAAATGGTATCTTCAAAAGCATTATCTTTCAATACTAAAAGCTGCAAGCTTATTTTTTCAATCTGTTGAAGATGCTTAAGCATGCATCTAAAGAACACCCAAGAAAGAACACCCATGTGCTTTTTACGTTACTGTTCAATAAATGAGTGTTGTCTTGTCATTTATCACCATGCTTCATTGCTAAGTCATTCTAAATAAGTGTCTAAAACAAGTAGAAAAGTAGCTTTCAGAGAGAAGAAAGTTCTCATTCTGTGCCTATTCTATAGGAAAACCCCAGCACATAACTTGTGTTTTCTTGGATGCCAAGTTGTAAAATTAACACAAGAAGTAATAGAAACACTATGAATAGCTCTATAACTTCAATTAAAAGCAATGATTTCCCTCATGGAAAAAAAATCCCAGAAGGAAGTAGTGCACAATCATTAGAAGGCAGAGTCTATCTAGCAGTTTATTATATCTCAAAATATTGAAATTATGTACTATTTTATGATTCAATAATTTTATCTAATGTTTTTCTTCATCTACAAGGTCAAATCCTTGGCATTCTTTCAGTTTGTTGCTAATTCCAATGTTTTTATTGTTTTGGCTCCAGTGTATTAAATTTAATTATATATTAAATGCCTTTCCTACATGCTTGGATCATGTTAGGTACATGAGAGATTTAAAACAAAAATCAAAATAGAGCCGATATCCTCCAAAATTACAGTTTGGAGCAGATGGGGCAGAACAAAGCAAACAATTTTACACAGTGCCATAAAAACTAGAACACGAGAATAATAGAAATACCATGAGAACAAAGAGATGAGGCTGAAGGCAGACTTCACACCTCTCACTCACTTCACAATAATATATCAATTGCGCAGGGGGAAAGGATGAAGGGGATGTTCAGATTGCTACTTGGCACTCTTGAAATCCTTGAAGACAAATTTTCTAGACCATCCTAGTTATATCATTACACAGATTAGTGATAACTTGCTATAAAAATTGGACCTCTTGCCGCTGAGCTGCCAACAGGTGGCAGGATGGCTCAGCTGAAAAGAAAAAAAAAAAATTGGACCTCTTTGGGCGGCTGAGTGGCGCATTGGTTAAGAGTTGGCTTGGGATGCCAGCTCTGAGCAGCAGCGCCCCGGATCGGATCCCACATGAGGGCCAGTGATGCTGCGCCCTCTACAGCTAAGATGGTGAACAACAGTTTGGCCTGGAGCTAGGCTGCTATGAGTCGCTGGCGCTGGCGATGGCGTAGGCTGCAGTGGGCTGCCATAAGCTACCGTGAGTGCCAAGAGCCGCCATGAGCGGCCGGCAATTGATCTGCATCACCCGGGAAGAGCACAATAATAATACCAACTTGGGCCAGTGAAGCGATGTCCTCCACAACTAGACTGGAGAACAAAACGACAGCAATTGGTCTATTCCCCTTCCCAGATTCCCCAATGCTGTTCCCCTCCCCCAATTCCCCAATAAAACATTAAAAAAAAAATTTGAACCTCTTTAAACACAAAGAAATATTAATTTTTTATAATGCTGTTATGGACTTGCACCCCACAAAGATGCACTGAATTACTGATCCTCTTCTCACAGCTCTTCCCCCTACTGCCCAGCCCCTCTACCCAAAACAGCATACCAACTGCGGGAGTGATTACAAGATGGAATGTGAAGGTTTTCTTATTCCAATGAGTAAACTGCACTCTCTGGTAGACAAAGAAAACTACAGCTAATAAAAAGCTGAAAATGTGAGTTCATAAAGCAAGTCTTCTTTACCTGTAATATTTGGGGTCATCTCTATCATCATCATAATCTTCTAAGAATTCTTTTAGTCGTTTAGCTTCTTTTGCCTTTGAGGAAATGAAAGACCAAGTATGTTAATATTAACGTAAAAATCACTTAGATTTAGAGTACCTCCTCCTCCTCCTTTCTTGGGAATAGATTTTTCTTATCCATACCAATTGAGCTTTATAATTCTCATATACTTTGTATATCAAATGTGAATAACAGAGTTGTTTTTTATTCATAAAACAAGTCAGATTTAGGACTTATCTATGAAATAAAAACCATATACAGTATGCTACAATAAATTTCCTCTGAATATAATCTCCAAAGTGCAGTAATTATTTTCTAATGAAACCTGAGCACACCAAGAAACAAAACTGAAAATTATTTTATTGAATCTGTTTACTGAACAAAAATATTTTACATTTCATTTGTAGGTAGATGATGCTACAAGTAGTTTTTATGAAATGCAGGACTGAAATTTTAAATCACATTCATGACGCAATCTAAAGGTAATCTCTACCTCACTTTTGAGTACACAAACCATGAATGTACATGAACCTCTTACTCCTACTTTTGGAATGTCAAATATAACAAATATTATATTTAGTTGCAGTTATATCTAACGATTATATATGTTTAAGTGTATAACATAAAAATAAATATGTAATCTATATGTATTATATTGACAACTATTATATCTATAAACAAAGTAGATACTGGTAGGTTTCTGAGTACAGTAGTTCAAATGTTACCTCTGTAAAGACTACCCCAATATAATCATCTATCCATGACCAACTCCTCCCCGCAGACAGAATTATCACTCTTCCTCTGTGAACACACCTTTATCATACCTTAAACACTCTCTCACACATGCTATAGTAACTTATCTGACAATACTTCCCACTTGTTTCAAAGTTAGAAGCATTAATGATTCTTGTACACACAGTACTTAGCACAAGGCTAACATATAATGCATACTTAAAATTTGTCAAATAAATTAAAGTAGACTGTCAGATAGCAACAACAATACTTATAAATATCTAAATAAAACACAGGAGGGGGCCGGCTAAGTGGTGCGCTGGTTAAGAGCTGGCTTGGGACACCAGAGGACCCTGGTTCGGACCTCACATATCAGGGCCAGTGACACTGCCCTCTACAGCTAAGATGCTGAACAACAGCTCAACCTGGAGCTGGGCTGCCATGAGTAGCCCGCGACGGAGTAGGCTGCAGCCCCTGTGGCAGTGGGTTGCCATGGGCTACCGTGTGTAGCCAGCAGCCAGGGTGAGCGGCCGTCCAGAGAAAGCGAATGATCTGCCTTGCCTGGGAAGAGCGCAATGACGGTGCCTACTTGGGCCAGTGAAGCAACGTCCTCCACAACTAGACTGAAGAACAAAAGGACAGCAACTTCTGTTCCCCTTCCCCCAATCCCCCAGCGCGGTTCCAACCCCCAATTCCCCAATAAAAGTCTTAAAAAAAAACACACAGGAGGGTCTATAGGTAAATACTAAAACATATACATAAGTTACCACTCTTGAAGAGTAGAAACTTCTATTTTTTACTTCTGTTACTTGAACATTTTTATAATAAGCAAGTAACTGCTTTTGTAACTGGATTTTTTTGAAGCTCCCAAACAAAAACTAATAGCAAATTTTTCTCTAGAAGGACAGATTTCAGATTTGCTTGTAAGAAGCAGAATCACTTCAAATCTATTCCACAATGTTGTTGATAGCAAACATTTCTTCCAATAATTATTTCTCTTTCTATATTATTCTCCTCTATTTTCTAACGTAGGGATGAAAAAGATTTCTAGAATAGGAGCTACAATCCAGGGGAATAAAAATTATTTTAAATTCTATGACGTTAGATGATATACTATGCAAAAAACTCATACTATCTGGTTTGTGCATGCAGCCTTTTGGTTACTTACAAAAATTCCCTCTATGTCTCATGTTCAAAAGCTATTTGAAGAAGATTCCTAACTTCATTGAAGTTTTTGGAAGAATAATCTCCAAACTGGAGATAAAGAAACTTTCATGAAATTCTGGCAAAGACAGAACACATGGAACATATACTACTGAAGCAAGTGCTATAATAAAATATTTTTGTCATTTGACTTAGTAACAACCTATACCAGTTGCTTCACTGTTATAATTTATCAAACAATGTAAATGTAAAAAAGATGTATTTTATATCACAGTCAAAAGAATAAGTTTTAAGTGAAGTAAAAACTATAATCCATGTTATATACAGAAGACAACAATTTTGATTTATAGAAACAGGTCTTCTATGACATTATTTCCTCCATCCAAATACCTATACTACACCAATACAGAACAAGAACAATATCAAAGCCTCTTCAAATTCAAAAATGTTGCAGATTCTTAATCAAAGAATGTTTTTATCAATTCTTTTTATACATTACTCTATGAGTGATTTAATTTTGTTTAGACAGCAAAAATGTGAAAAATAGGAGAAAAAAGATTTTGGTGTACTGCCAGTGTCTCAAGGTTACTTGAAATATATATAGTGGGAGCTCATATGTTTTACTTATAAAGTTCCTTCTAGTTAACAGTAAAGATTTGATCTGATTTTTATCTGAAAATCACTTATTTTTAATCTAGAATCTTACCATTTCTCTTCTTCTTTCTTCTTCTCTTTCAGCCTCTTTCTCATACTCCCGGGTTTTCTTCCGTTCTCTGATTTCCCAATTCTTAAGGCGCTAAAAAAGAAATTGTCAAAGCTTTAAAAATGTATACAAAGGGTTCTAAAATTTTTTACTAAACTGTTAAGTACCAAGCTTTAAGAATAAAAGCATTTGGGCCAGCCAAGTAGTGCAGCTGGTTAAGAGTGTGAGCTCTGAGCAACAGGGTCACTGGTTCGATTCCTACATGGGCCAGTGAGCTGCGCCCGAGCTGAACTGCCATGGGGCAACCAGGTGGCTCAGCTGGTGAGAGCTTGTGCTCTTAACAAGGTTGCCAGTTTGACTCCTTCATGGGATGGTGGGCTGAGACCCCCCACAACTACAATAGATTGAAAGCAGAGACTGGACTTGGAGCTGGGCTTGCGCCCTCCACAACTAAGATTGAAGAACAACAACTTGATTTGGAGCTGATGGGTCCTGGAAAAACACTGTTCCCTTCCCCAATAAAATCTTAAAAAAAAAAAAAAGAAGAAAAGCATTTCCACCATTTACCTCTTGATAAGCAGCTTCTTTTTCTCGGAGTTTTCTTTCAAGTTTTCTTCGTTCATATGCATCTTCTTCATCCTCTTCTCGGTCTCTCTTTTTGTCTTTCTCTCTCTCACGCTCCCGTTCTCTTTCTCGCTCTCTCTCTCGCTCACGTTCTCTTTCTCGTTCTCGTTCTCTTTCTCTCTCTCTTTCCCGCTCCCGTTCCCTTTCACGATCTCTGCTCTTTTCTCTATATAAAGAAGAAAAAAAAAAAGATTAAAAAAAATTGACCTCTTCCCTTTAAAAACCAAGAACATGTTTTATTAAATATACAAACTCACAAGTCAGAATTTAACATTTGATTTCTGTAAAATTGTAAACCCTATATATTTGTCAGAGGGACACAGAATATAATTCTAGTACCACATTCTGAATTGCATTCTAAATTCAATGTTAATTCTTATTGGTATCTCAGAAAACAAAAAAAAGCTCTGAATTTAAGTAATACAAACTGCTACCAAACATGTTAAAAGACAGTCTACTTCACTAGTGATCAAGGAGTCAAGGTATTGGCAAAGGTGTGTATGGAGAAAACAGCACTTTGGCATATTCCAAGGAGAAATTAGAACTACCGTATTTCCCCATGTATAAGATGCACCCTTTTTCAAAAAATTGGGGTCTAAAAACTGGGTGCGTCTTACACAGTGGTTATAGGTTGTTTTGTTGTGTTTTTTTTTTTTTTACTTGCACTTCCCGCTTTTTTGCGCTTGTTGTCTTTGCGCTCATTGTTTCGCACTTGTTACTGGTATATTACGGTAGGTTACATTTTGCCACATTCTGCCCAGAAATGGCTCAGAAGAGATTTTCATACAGTGCTGAATTCAAGTTAAAAGTGATCCAGTTTGCAAAAGTGAATGGAAATCGTGCTGCTAAACTTAAGTTTGGTCCTCCTCCAACTGAAAAAACAATCCAAGACTGGCTATGGGAAGAAGTAACCCTACTGAAAACACCATGGCAGAAGAAGGCCATGAGAGGCAAGTCAGCAAAATGGCCAGATTTAGAGAGAGAATTGAAGATATGGCTTGAAGAGCAAAGGGCAATTGGAATTCGTGTGTCCACAAAAATGGTTCAGTATGAGGCAAGAAGGATTGCTGATGAAAAAGAAGTTATGTAATACATTTTTTTTTTCAAATTTCAGGCCCCAAAATTAAGGTGCGTCTTATACACTGGAGCGTATTATACATGGGGAAATACGGTACATCTATCAGCAAGATAAAGTTCTCAAATAATTAATTTGGAGTGATAAAACTAAACTGCAGCACATATATAGTATGACGTCATGGATCTACTGAAATATAAATGTAAATATAAAATGTAAACATAAATATATATATATATATATCCATACATGAAACAATATACTGTTTATGGATTCGTATCTGTAGTAAAAGCATAAAAACACTGATTTTACACATGTCTAATTCTCAGTAATGGTTATTCCAGGGGAGGAGGCAGGAAAAGATTTTATTGCGTTAACAGCACTGAACTTCCAGTTCCAGAAACTGGTGAATTGACCTAAAGTGGACCTCTCTTCAGCTATAAATAAGGTGGAAGATTGGAACACAGAAATGTGTATTTGAAAACTAACTTTAAAAAGGTCAGTTCTTGTCTCTTCCCTTCTTCTACTTTCTCCCTTCTCCACTTCCTTCCTTTGTTCATTTTTGCTCCAACTTCTCAAGAATTTGAAACGATTCAGTTAAAATCAATGTAATTAAGAAAATTTAAATAAAACAAAAACAAAGTGAAATTACTAGACACTATAGAGAGTAAATAGAAACTGGGAGGTAAGTTACGGGCATCCAGAGGGCTATAGGACAAATAAAGATGCCAGAGGCTAAAAGCAATGGTGCTAGAGCTGATTTCCCAGTACACAGGACCTCAATGAAAATGACTAGAAAATAATGCCCACTGGCCCAGGAAGACAAAAGGGAATCATGTCTGCCCAAAACACTGAGTGGACAGTTGGTGTGTTCTGGGTCTCTAAAAACTAGCTTCAGACAGAAACTAATCCTAAAGTTGAAAATTGTTATTTTAACCAATGTTTTACCTGTGTGTGAGACAGCAAGCGGGGCATCTTCTGGGGGCTAAGGAATTTCTCTCATCACATAACTGTTAATTATCCTGGAGAGTGCTAAACTGCAGTTCTATTCATTATCAGAAAAACAGTAACGTCTATAAAGCCTTACCTGGATCGACTCCGATCCTTATTTCGATCTGAGCTCCGTTCCCGATCGCGGTCACGATCTCTCTCTCGATCCCGATCTCGGTCTCTCTCCTTCGTCCGGTCACGATCCCTATCCCGTTCTCGTTCCCGCTCCCGTTCCTTCTCCTTTTCTCGTTCACGTTCTCTTTCCCTTTCTCGTTCCCGTTCTCGCCTTTCTCGTTCCCTTTCACGCTCCCTCTCTCTTTCTCTCCGTTCTTTCTCAATTTCCTGTCTTTCTTTTTCTTTTTTGCCTTTCTCTTCTTCCAGTTTCTAGAAACCAATAAAAGTACTTTTAGAGTTAATTCTGTAGCTCCAGTATTCAGATTTTTCCCGGCGCGATGCCCAATATTGGGAACAACAAAAACCAAACCACTGGTACTTTACTATTAAATACTTGTGGTTTTACTTGACAAATTAAACTGAAGCAATCACAAGACTAGATAGATTCCGTGCAAAATCATATGCTCTACACAGACCAGGAAATCTCCAATCTTGGATGCTGGGAGATTGTGTCAAGTGTGGCTGGCCACTCAATGGTTATGTAATAACTAAAATGACCATGAGGAATGTGTTGATTCATAATAATTTCTGGAAATACAATCACTTGGCTAAAATGTAATTCTTCCCATTATGAATTTCTGTGAATCAGTGGGATTACTAATACTAATTATAATCCCAGACTTCCCACTGCCTAAAGATTACTAGTTGTGGGTTTTAAAATGGAGGTGGGGAAGCAAGGTCAGGTCACTGTAATGCAACTAAATCTGCCCTCTGGTTTGCCCACCCTCCAAAAGATAAGGTGAATTCAGCCAAGAGCTGTCTTATTATCTATGGAAACATTCACTCCCACCATTACAAGATGGACAGCCCACCAAATACAGAAAAAGTTTGAAAATCACTCACTTCAAGCAAAATGTACATAATTGTAATATTTTCATTCAAATTAATTGTAAAAGCAACATACTTATTTATGCCCATTATGCCTATAAGACAGTAAAATATATCAACAGTGATAAATCCATCCTTGGAAGGAACGATTACATATTAACTTACAGATGCTGTGCTACGACATGGATCGCCAACACTGGATTAACCTTGCCTACAAGCTATGTTTCTGGGAGGAAGAGCAAGTACATGGTTCACAAATAAACCAAATAACATAGTCAGACCAAGTTTGTACCCTGACAAGATTACCAGTGTATCACACGGTTTCTACACAAACTCAGAAGAAAAAAAAAAGTACCCCAAACAGGAAAAACAAAACAAAAACAAAACACATTTATCCCTTTGGTTCCATGTTTTAGAGTCACTGAAATGAAATTTAAATTGTAACAATAAAATGTGCATTTTTTTTCTTTTCTCAGTCATGTACAGCATTTAAAACAACTTTAAAAAGCAATCTTACCTGTTATACTCTTTTTCACTTGCTCATGGATCAGAGAACTGATAGAGGATTATGAAAGAAAAGCTAATGCATGAGAAATCAATATATTCAGCTGCTATGCCAGTCTATATCAAAGTAGAATGTAGGCAAAGCCAATACTGAATAAATTGAAATTACAAAGGGAAAAGAAATGATAGAAAGAGGACAGAAACTGAAAGCTACTTAAAGGGGCAAATTCTAATTTCGGAAACAGTTCTAATGGAATATAAAAATTTTAATTGTAAAATGAGGCTAGACTATATAAAACTTACCTCAGTGTCATACACTTATAAAGAAATTTATTTATTTCTGAGATAATAGATACTTACACATTATTTTAGCTGTTCCAATAATAATTTCTTTTGTAGAGTTCCTCAATTTTTTTACTCTTCCTTATTCAACTGCACTACTTATTTCTTAGGTATATAGTTTCACTTATGTAAATAATTTGTTTCAGAACTCATTTCAAAAGTTTTGTTCTAAGTAAATGAAAAAGTGAGTGAATCTGGTCCATAATAAATGCATTTCTAAAAGAATATGTATGCAATCAATAGATACACACATATATGTATTTTAAGACAAAGACTAGAGAAAGAGGAAATGAAGTGGGTCTAAAAAGATGTAAGAAAGTAATGAAATAATGAAAAGGACAGAAAAAAAATCATAAATCTTACCTTATTCTCTCTTCAGACTCGTCCGTGCTGTAAATGGACGCCCCCTGCCACGCTGATACCCTGACAGTCTGTGGTTATTTAATAAACTCATACCAAAACATGCAAAGGTTCACTGAGCTCATTTTTTGTTACTCAAGTTTTAAACATCTCTTTTAAGCATACCACCCAATAACAGTTTTTCTTTTTCATTTTGATTTATTTTTAAAGCACATTTTAGAAATTCAGAACATTCCCCCCACAGTGAAATAAATCTAAGGCAGTCAAATGCCTGACAGCTTCTCAAGCTCTGAAGGAAATATCTTGAATTGATTTTTAAAAAACACAATTTCCTCATACTTTACCAATGACATGACAGGGTTTAACATATAACAACAAAAGGGGGTAAACCACACACACAACTGTACACCATTTTCAAGCTTACTCAGATCCTGAATTTGAGTATTGAACTTAACCAAAAATATTCTTCTAAAATGACTTCCCATGGACTTCTCTTTGAACTCTCAAAATTAATTTGGGAGAACTGCACTTGTGCTTTTAGACATATAGATGGAATTCCTGGAAAAGCACTGTGTATGTGAGGTAGGGCTGGGCCTGGATCATTAAGTGTACAGCAGCATTGAGTCAACAGCATTGTCAACTTGGAATTTTGAAAGCAATAAGGAAAAATAAGATAGAAGAAAAAATGAACACTTAGCATTTCACTGAATTCAAGGTCACTCATCTTATGAGTAAGAACCAGTAACATCTTATTATCTCTAACATCAAAATACATGTCATGCAGTGTTTGCACTTCACCATCCAGAAGCATCCCCTTCAACATCAGCGAACATTCACAGATGCACTGTCACTGAGAGAAGCTTTCAATAGGCAAAACTCGTGAGTGGGATTTACTAGGCACAAATACCCATTTCCAAGCCAGTTACCCCTTTGCATATTTTTCTGAGGGGGCATCCATAAATATAATAAAAAACAGAAGCTCATACTTACATCCTATTCCTTGTTACTTTCCAAGCTGAGTGTTTCATCTTGCATTAGTCACCATATGATCTCTATCATAATGGTGGGGGTCAATGAATAGATTAGCTTTATGGGCATTTACAGTTCTTCCATGCATCTAAAATTTGGTAAGTCTGGTAACCACTGACCTAAGTTTTTAAAGATCTCCCCCTCTCAACTTAAATCTATACAGATATAAATCCTAAATTTTAACCTCATCTCTAAAGGAAAGGTTTTCCTAAGATTAAAAAACTGCCCCCAGAAATACACTACCGTGTATGTTATCCTGCCCCCTTGAATATAGTTTAAATCTGACCTTGATGTTTATGTTGAAATCGAAAAATAAAATTAGCTTTCATTCATATTAAAGTGAGATGACGGCAGTAGTAACTGAAAGAAACTAAGTAAAATATGTCAAGGACCACTTTAATATGGTATTGTTCTTCTATGGTATTGGTCTTCTGTTTGTGTCTATCTAAATATCAACTAAACCTATAAAAAGCATTTAAAATTATATTCTATGTAAAGTTGATTTTTCTTTGTCTGTTTGCTTTGGATTCTGTAAAAAGTCTAGATTGGTATCAAGCAAAAAAACAAGAATACTACCTTGTGTGTGTCTCTGAATTTGCTGATCTCTCGGGATATCAGGTCTCTTTTGTCTTCTTCCATTTCTATAGCATTTATATCCTCCTAAAAGACAAGGCGGACAGGAGGGAATGCATAAAGATCAATCTAATAAAAATCATAGGTTGGATATTCTGTACAGGTCTTACAAAAGAAAAGAGTAAATAAAAAGAACTTATATAGTAACAAACCTAACAATATAAGTTAAATAGTGAAAAATCAGATAGACAAGAATCACAAATCTTACAATTAGCAGTAAACATAGTTACTGTCAAAGCCTACAATGTAAACAAACCTTAGTGATGAGTGGATAAGGGATCAGTGGTGCCACTGGAAATCTGCGGAAAATCTGTGAAAAAATCCACAAAGACTTTAAAAAAAAAAAAAAAGTTCACATTACACTGCAAAACAGTACTCTGTATGTTTATACTATAAGCAATGCAAGATTTCATCTGAATTTCAAATTACTTGATGATAAAAAGATTTCACTCTCTATAACCCCTCCCACCACCCACCACCTCTTCTCCCTCCAACTCCCCCAAACAATAGAATAAGGAGGGTCTCATGCTAGCAGGACTTTTTCCTTGATCCCCTCCAAATATACAGGAAACAATCATACCAAGAAAATATACCCAAAACTCCTGCCATAGAGCAGGACTTCTCTGATCCTCTCCCTCCCAACCCATACCACATCTAGTTATTTTCTCCTTTACCATTAATGGGAGGAGAGAGAACACTCTACAGGCCTCAATTACCCAACACCCGAGTAACTACCAATTACCAGTCCCAACTATCAGCATTTCACCAGACAGGCTTGTATGACCATGTGAGGAAGAATATAGGCCAGCTACTAAAAATGTATTTGGTCACAAAGAAAACTGAAGATGGCCTAAGAAAGCAATGAAATCCAAAATAATATGACTGGACCTAGCCCTTAATGATAAATCACAGTATGTTTCATAGCACTGTTTCATGGTATATGCAATCCAGGTATATAACATACTTCCAATATTTTTAAAGAACACTTCCCATAATTTCTCTAAATTTATCCAAAAGAAACGAGTATGAGAAAATGAAACATTTCTTTCAAACTGGACTCCCTACTGTTCAACTAGTTTGGACTGACAAAGAGTGGTGATAATGTAATAAACTGGGGAGAAGTGTTTTATCTTGTGCTGCTTTTTCATAGTCCTCCAGTTAGAATTTGAACAGCATTACTGTCCACGGAGGGGAATAAAATGGGGTTTATAAGGAGAGATGGCTAAAAATTAAAGAACGGGCAAAAATCCTCAGTGAATGCTTGGAGCAGAGACGTAACAGCGATTATTAGGAAGTAAGGCAAAACAAGGCCAGCCCCCTCATAGCTAAATAAAAACAAAAAATTTTTACTTTACCCCTTAATATAATTTCCTATACTTCATATACTTCATCACTCAAGTTTTTTTTTTCTTACTTAATTAGAATCCACAGATAAGCACAAGCTTCCATGCCAGTGCATTTCAAATGTAGAAACAGCAATGTTTTGGTAAAAAATTTAGGCAGTTAATTAGTAAAACATGGTCAAATTAAGCTTAACAGTATATTGTTATGAATGCTAGTCATTCTGTTTTCCCCTCAAAAGTTGAAATGCAATGAAATCATAAGAATGTGACGACACACAGTAAACTGGAGAAACGACTCTGATGTCAGAAATCAGTAACACATACGTCCTCCTTCTTTTCCTTCTTCTTCTTCCTGGGATGAGAGTCAGATTCTTGGGAAGGGGCATTGAGCTCGCTGGAGTATTCACGTATTAAAACTTCAATAGCCCCTTTGATCATCTGATCCCTTCTCTTTGTTTCTTCATCTAAAGCTTCTTCATCATCATTAGTGACAGTTTCTGGCCTGGCATTCTTAAAAAATAAATAAATAAAATAAGGCAAATATAGTAGTGGGAGGTAGGGTAAATCAAACAAGGAAATGAAAATCATTCTAAAACAACAGTCAGTACACAAAACAAATGTGTTTTCTCCAAAACATCTCTGTAGTCCTATTAAATACAGATTTGGTTTTACTCTTAACTTTATAAAACTAATTTGTTTTATTGTTTTTTCCTTAGATATCGGTACTTCATCATGTTTTCTTTTCTTCCCTTGATAGCTAATATTCTGACCTCTAACCAAAAAGATTAAGTCACAGGTCTAGCATACTGCATAAAACATCTGCCAAGTTTTCACATTTTTCTGATTGTCTTGCTTAGCTCAATACTTGCACAAACAAATGAGTGTTTACTAATTCCTGCCGAAGTTGAAAATATAATTATGTGGAAAAAGCAAAATACAATTTTATGTACACTATGCTAGCCATTATTTAAAATAAACAAAAGCATGTGTAGGTTAAACAAACAAAAAACACTAGACAGCTCTATACAACAAAATGCATGCATCAGATAGGTCAGGGGCTGAGGTCATGGCTTCTTGTTTCCCACTCTGCTTTGTACAATTCCTACAATGTGGGAATACCACTTAGAAAAATCATATACTCATACACTAAGAAGAAATCAACTCTAAATACTGCACAAGGCTTCCTCCCCATGACTTGCACATGTAATATTATAAAAAAACAGAAACACAAAATTTACGGTGTAATGTTTCAAAAATAAGCAACAGATATTTGCAAGATGTCATTATTTTTTAAAAGAAGTCTAGATTACTTGTGTCCATGTGAAAAACAATTATTAGCTTCTAATGTGCTACTATTCTTATTTCTAAGTTTTATTTCAAGTCCCCTGGTTAAAGAATTAACCAGTTCAAACCACAGAATTTAGACCTCAAAACTTTGGATAGTTTCCGGTTACTCTCAATTCCTCTTTTCTTAAAACTTAGAAAGGTAAAAAAGTATGACAAAGAAGCAACAAGGTCAATATAAAGGTGTATGTGTACAAAAACTTGTAATTTTTTTTGTTTGTTTTAGCTGAGCCATCCTGCCACCTGTTGGCAGCTCAGCAGCAACTCAGCTCGGGCCGGGCATCAAACCGCTGTTGCTCAGAGCTCAAACTCTTGCGCGAGCTCTTAACCAACTGAGCCACTCAGCCGGCCCCCAAAAACTTGTAATTTAAAACTATATACAGGGCCGTCTAGTGGCGCGATGGTTGAGAACTGGCTTGGGACGCCAGAGGACCCTGGTTCAGATCCCACATATGAGGGCCAGTGACACTGCCCTC